>NC_041384.1:604497937-604562068 GCF_002162155.2 Triticum dicoccoides
GAGGCAGTATCGATCGGCTTCAGTTAGCAGCAGTAGCTAAGGAATAGCTCGATCGGGTTCAGTTAACAGCCATCAATCGATCGCTCGGGTTCAGTAACGCGTAGCCTGTAGTGCAATCGCTCGGGTTCAGTTAGAGCCCAATGCCTTGCTCGGGTTCAGTTAGAGCCAACGCCTCGCACACACCCGCGTATGTGTACGAGAGAAATGCGCATCGCGTGGCCCCCGACCTCCCACCGTAACCGGGAACTCCCCGAAATTTTTGTCGCCCTTGCTTCTACCACGGTTTTTTCCGTCATGGACGGCCCAAAGAATGTCATGCAGCTGCGTCTCCGGCCCGCCCAGGACGAAAAGCCTTTTTCTGTCATGATTTTTTTTCATGGAAGTAGGAGCCCACCACATCTATGATGATACTGGGTTTTGTCACAATTATCGTCATAAAAGTGTCATATGTATGACAGAAAAAAATTCGTTCGGCCCAAAATGTCACGAATGTGTCTTTTTTTGTAGTGTTATACCTTGAAATTAAGTGAGAGATCATCTTATAATGCTACCGCCGAACTAAGCAAAATAAGATGCATAAAGGATAAACATCACATGCAATCAATATAAGTGATATGATATGGCCATCATCATCTTGTGCCTTTGATCTCCATCTCCAAATCACCGTCATGATCACCATCATCATCGGCTTGACACCTTGATCTCCATCGAAGCATCGTTGTCGTCTCACCAACTATTGCTTCTACGACTATCGCTACCGCTTAGTGATAAAGTAAAGCAATTGCATGGCGATTGCATTTCATACAATAAAGCGACAACCATATGGCTCCTGCCAGTTGTCGATAACTCTGTTACAAAACATGATCATCTCATACAATAAAATTTGGCATCATGTCTTGACCATATCACATCACAACATGCCCTGCAAAAACAAGTTAGACGTCCTCTACTTTGTTGTTGCAACTTTTACGTGGCTGCTACGGGCTGAGCAAGAACCGTTCTTACCTACTCATCAAAAACCACAACGTGGTATAGTGATTGCTTTTTGATCTTCAGAAAGAACCCTGTTCATTGAATCCGATTCAACTAATGTTGGAGAAACTGACACCCACCAGCCACCTGTGCGCGAAGCACGTCGGTAGAACTAGTCTCGCGTAAGCGTACGCGTAATGTCGGTCTGAGCCGCTTCATCCAACAATATCGTTGAATCAAGAATCAACTAGTGACGGCAAGCAATATGTATATACCCACGCCCACAACTCCTTTGTGTTCTACTCGTGCATATAACATCTACGTATAGACCTGGCTCGAATGCCACTGTTGGGGAACGCAGTAATTTCAAAAAACAAATCCTACGCACATGCAAGATCTATCATGGTGATGCATACCAACGCGAGGGGAAGAGTGTTGTCCATGTACCCTCGTAGACCGTAAGCGGAAGCGTTATCATAACGCGGTTGATGTAGTTGAACGACTTCATGATCCGAGCAATCCTAGCACCAAAGGTACGGCACCTCCGCGATCTGCACATGTTTAGCTCGGAGACGTCCCGCGAACTCTACATCTAGCTGAGTGTCGAGGGAGAGTTTCATCAGCACGACAGCATGATGACGGTGATGATGAAGCTACCAGAACAGTGCTTCGCCTAAGCACTGCAACAATATGACCGAGGTGGATTATGGTGGAGGGGGGCACCGCACACGGCTAAGACAATTGTAAACTTGTGTGTCTATGGGGTGCCCCCCTCCCCCGTATATAAAGGAGTGGAGGAGTGCGAGGGGCCGGCCCTCTATGGTGCGCCCAAGGGAGTCCAACTCCCACCGGGAGTAGGATCCCCCCCCCCCTTCCCTAGTTCGATTAGGAGAGGAAGGAAGGGCAGAGAGGGGAAAGGAAATGGGGGCCCGGCCCCCCACCCAATTTAGATTGTCCTTGGGGGGGCTCCTAGGCTCCCTTCTCCTCTCTCCCACTATGGCCCAATAAGGCCCATATACTTCCCGGGGGGTTCCGGTAACCTCCCGGTACTCCGGTATATTCCCGAACTCACCCAGAACCATTTCGATGTCCAAACATAGGCTTCCAATATACCGATCTTTATGTCTCGACCATTTCGAGACTCCTCGTCATGCCCGTGATCACATCGGGACTCCAAACAACCTTCGGTACATCAAAACACATAAACTCATAATACCGATCATCACCGAACATTAAGCGTGCGGACCCTACGGGTTCGAGAACTATGTAGACATGACCGAGACTCATCTCTGGTCAATAACCAATAGTGGAACCTGGATGCTCATATTGGTACCTACATATTCTATGAATATCTTTATCGGTCAAACCTCATAACAACATACGTCGTTCCCTTTGTCATCGGTATATTACTAGCCCGAGATTCGATCGTCGGTATCTCAATACCTAGTTCAATCTCATTACCGGCAAGTCTCTTTACTCATTCCGTAATGCAACATCCCGTAACTAACCCATTAGTCACATTGCTTGCAAGGCTTATAGTGATGTGCATTACCGAGAGGGCCCAGAGATACCTCTCCGATACACGGAGTGACAAATCCTAATCTCGATCTATGCCAACACAACAAACACCATCGGAGACACCTATAGAGCATCTTTATAGTCACCCAGTTACGTTGTGACGTTTGATAGCACACTAAGTGTTCCTCCGGTATTCAGGAGTTGCATAATCTCATAGTCATAGGAACATGTATAAGTTATGGAGAAGGCAATAGTAGTAAACTAAATGATCATCGTGCTAAGCTAGCTAACGGATGGGTCAGGTCAATCACATCATTCTCTAATGATGTGATCCTGTTTATCAAATGACAACTTTTTGTCCATAACTAGGAAACTTTACCATCTTTGATTAACGAGCTAGTCAAGTAGAGGCATACTAGTGACACTCTGTTTGTCTATGTATTCACACATGTACTAAGTTTCTGGTTAGTACAATTCTAGCATGAATAATAAACATTTATCATGATATAAGGAAATATAAATAACAACTTTATTATTGCCTCTGGGGCATATTTCCTTCACCAACTCTAAAAACTTCAAATAAATAACCTTTTTATGTGCCTGGATTGTTCATAGAGTGACAGGAGGTAGTCAGTATCTTCCATGCTAAGCGGGTTATTCTCATGATGGGTGTTTATTCACTCGTTCTTGCATGAGAGGGGCAGTAATAGGGATTCCTAGTCCTGAATTCAAAATTGCAAATAATTAAACAAAACTCCCCAGGATTGTTGTTGGTATGGACGGTACCCGTGGATTCGGATCAGGCGTGGCGTGTGCTTGTTGGTGGAGGGGGAGTAAACCTTTACTTTTTATCACTTGGGAACCTCCACTAATGTGTTTAGCATGGAAGATACCGATAACTAATGGTTGTGAAGTAAACAAGAAGGGTGCATTTATCAAAATTTCATTTACCTCTGTTTTAAGAATCTGAGCTTTGGCACCACTGCAAATCACTGCTTCTCTCTGTGAAGGGACTATCTACTTACTTTTATGTTGTGTCATCACCTTCTCAAATAAGCGCCAGATCCTGAGAGCACTATTGTCATCCTCATGCATTGTGTGTAGCTAATGTTGGGAGCATAATGACTGGATCTTTTCTACCATGAATTACAATGTTTAGTCATTGCTTGAACTTTGGAGGTCCTCTGCATTTATGTTTTGCGGTCTCAGAAAGGGCTAGCGAGATACCACTATTGTCATATTATATCATGGTTGTTTTAACAAAGTGTTGTCATTTCAGATATCTTATTATTGCCCTCTAGTTGATTTATGCCATTGATATGAGTTAGTGTGATTTTTAAGAGTTATTGTCGACATGGTTAGTCATGATCTTTGCTAAAAACCCAGGTTCTACTTAAGCTTATTTATGTAAACAAGAGCAAAAGAGTTCGTAAAAGTTTTTATTTTTCACTTTCAGTTTATCAACTGAATTTCTTGAGGACAAGCAGAAGTTTAAGCTTGAGGGAGTTGATACGTCACCGTCGTATCTACTTTTCTAACGCTTTTCCTCTTGTTTTGGACTCTAATTTGAATGATTTGAATGAAACTAACCCGGACTGACGTTGTTTTCAGCAGAACTACCATGGTGTTGTTTTTGTGCAGAAATAAAAGTTCTCGGAATGGCACGAAACTTTTTGGAGAATTTTTATTTAATAAAAGAAAAATACTAGGGCCAAGAATCACCAAAGGGGGGTGGGTGAGCACAACCCACCAGGGCACCCCCCCTCCTAGCGTGCCCAGGTGGGTTGTCCCCACCTGGTGGCCTCGCAGGCCCTGATTCCGATGCTATAAATTCACATTTTTGGAGAGAAATATCAGGGAGAAAAAATTATCGCGTTTCATGAGACGGAGCCACCACCACCTTGTGTTCTTGATCGGGAGGCCAGATCTAGTGTCTGTTTGGGGCTCCGGAGAGGGGGATCTTCGATCTTCATCATCACCAAGCTTTCTCCCTCGCCAATTCCTTGATGCTCCCCACCCGGGATGAGTAATTCCTTCGTAGGCTCGTTGGTCGGTGAGGAGTTGGATGAGATTCATCATGTAATCGAGTTAGTTTTGTTAGGGCTTGATCCCTAGTATCCACTATGGTCTGAGATTGATGTTGATATGACTTTGCCATGTTTAATGCTTGTCACTTTGGGCCCGGGTGCCATGATTTCAGATCTGAACCGTTTATGTTATCACCATTATATCTATGTTCTAGATCTGATCTTGCAAGTTATATTCACCTACTACGTGTTATGATCCGTAAACCCCGGAGTGACAGTAGTCGGGATACTTTCCGGTGATGACCGTAGTTCGAGGAGTTCATGTATTCACTATGTGTTAATGCTTTGTTCCGGTTCTCTATTAAAAGGAGACCTTAGTTTCCAATAGGACCCAGTTGCCACGGGAGGGTAGAACAAAAGATGTCATGCAAGTTCTTTCCATAAGCACATATGACAATTTACGGAATACATGCCTACATTATATTTATGAACTGGAGCTAGTGCTGTATTACCCTAGGTTATGACTGTTATATGATGAATATCATCCAACGAATCCATCGATCCAATGCATATGAATCTCTCTTATATTGTTCCTGCTGAGTTACTACTGCTATCTTTACTATTACACTTGCTACAAAATCATTGCTACCACTGTTACTATTACTATTGTTGTTGCTACAACTATCAAAACTATCATACTACTTTGCTACTGATCACTTTGCTGCAGATAATTAATCTCCAGGTATGGTTGCATTGACAACTCAGCTGCTAATACTTGCAAATATTCTTTGGCTCCGCTTGTGTTGAATCAATAAATTTGGGTTGAATACTCTACCCTCGAAAACTGTTGTGATCCCCTATACTTGTGGGTTATCACTTATCATAACACAACCTAGAGTTTCAGTTAAGTAACTGAATCCATGACAAGCCCTTCATCAAATATCATCAAAGATCACGTGGTGGAGAAATCAGCACTACCGACTCATCAAATATCACACCAGACGGAGTACTAGATCCATAGATTAGCACGTTCACGCTGCTGTTGGGCCTCCATATCCCAGTTAAACTATGGACGCACAAAAATCACCTGTCATCCCAATACATCAGCCATCAGGTGATATCCGTCTAATCTATTTTTATAAACAAATTTATTCTTTCAAGAACAAATACTCTGGCATGTATATTTTAACGTGCAGGGCAAGGATTCACGATAAATGTGACATCATATCACGGGCATGGAGCACCCGACAGCACCATCTTACGACCTAGCAAATGATTCGGTACACTTCTGCTGTGAACCGCCACACTTCTGTCACGAGCCGTTCCTACTTCAACATCCGGGTCTCACCTTGGGGCACCCATGGTTTCACTTTGATCCGTTTTCACCGTTACGAACCGCTGCTTCCACCAAGGCCTCGAGAGATTGACTAACTTATTATTGAGATTACTGGAGGAGATCCACGGATGCGATATACAAATCATCTGTCATCCGAACGAATCAGGTGAAAGCTGTCCAATCAATTGTCATTGACACATTTTATTTTCTTCGAGAACAATTACTATCGTTTGTTTAATTTCTTATGCAGAATTCATCATTACAAAGGAGACCATCAAGCTATGGCCCTTGCCTACACCGGATGGATCAATGGACATGGACATTTATAACCCGTTGAGATTCAACATATGACAGCAGTCCGCTGTTCAAATATATCCCGGTTTACATCACGGTCAAATATGGAGAATCTCAAGACAACTCTTCGAGTCGTCTTAATACTCGAGGGCTACAATGATATGACTCAGCGAGTCTTGCCAGTTTCAGCAAATTCAAGAACCCCAAGACGTTGAAGGGGAAGATAACCCAGTCCCGGAGGCTGCTGCCATATTGATGAAAATTTAAAGGCCGTCAGAAAAAATCCGGTTCAAAATGAAGATTCCGGTTTAAAATCCGGCTCAAAAGACATCTCTCTCCCATAAAGCTTTGAAGATCTCAATATCCGGTTTAAAATTCCGGCTCAAGAAGAATTCATCTCTCGCAAGTTCGAGTTCTCAGAAAAGTTAAAGGTTGCCAAAGATAACTTGCTGCCATGACGCGCAGTTCAAACATGGGTATCCTGCCTTATCTTATTAGTCACTTGGGGGCTTCTTGTTCAAACGTAGGTGTATTCACCAAAGAGAACATAGCATTACTACCCTTTTGACTGAATAAGTCACTTGGGGGCTTCCTGCTCATATTTGAAGCATAGCTATGAATATCCCTCTTGATCGTCTCAACGCCACACTTGTCAGTATGTCACTTGGGGGCTTCCTGTTCAAACATAGGCGTATTCGACCAAAGAGAACATAGCGTTACTACCCTCTTGACTAGGTTTGTTCAAACATAGGTGTATTCAACTAAAGAGAACATAACCTTTCCGGGTCATTCTACCTGTAGCCAGCTGCTTCAACTCCATCAGGTCATCCTGATTGACCCGTCGAACTCTTAACGATCAGTCTTTACGGCGTATTCGACCAAGATCTGAGCTCGTTAAGGTTAAAATGCTGGTTTTTCATGTGAGAGCACGGCTTACAGATAGTCAGGATAGATCCAGGCTTCATAAGCTGCCTTCCTTGAAACTTAAATAAATCGGCCCGTGATGTGTGTTGTTACTCTGACCCCGCATACTCCTGACAAGTCTATAAAGCAAGCCCTGACTTTATCTGGGTTCGAATGTCGATTGGGTACTGTGAGTCAGGCTCACGGATAGCACGTACCTTCCAGTGGCTCTGGCTAGTTTCATCGAAGAAGACACTTTCGTTTGGCGGCCTTCAGAGGCCTCAAATTTTTTGCTTTCTTTTCTTTATATGGTTTCTTTTTTTCCATCTGGTTTTTACGCATCGGGCCAAGCTGCCCTATTTATGGCTCATATTTGAAGCATCTTTTGGGTCTCTACAACCCGCCAGGATGGTAGACTCTAAGTCGCCAGTATATGATAATAGCCCAACTTGGCTGGATGATACGTCTCCAATGTATCTATAATTTTTTATTGTTCCATGCTATTATATTACCCGCTTTGGATGTTTATGGGCTTTATTATACACTTTTATATTATTTTTGGGACTAACCTATTAACCGGAGGCCCAGCCCAAATTGTTGTTTTATTGGCTATTTTAGGGTTTCGAAGAAAAGGAATATCAAACGGAGTCCAAACGGAATGAAAGCTTCGGGAACGTGATTTTCTCAAAGGAAGCAATCCAGGAGACTTGGAGTCTACGTCTGGGAAGCTTCGAGGTGGCCACGAGGCAGGGAGGCGCGTCTGCCCTCCTTGGGCGCGCCCCCACCCTTGTGGGCCCCTCATGGCTCCCCTGACCTACTTCTTCATCCTATATATATCCATATACCCCCCCAAACATCGAAGACGAGAATAGATCGGCAGTTCCGCCGCCAGAAGCCTCCATAGCCACCGAAAACCAATCTAGATCCGTTCTGGCACCCTGCCGGAGGGGGGAATCCCTCTCTAGTGGCCATCTTCATCATGCCGGTGCTCTCCATGACGAGGAGGGTGTAGTTCTCCCTCAGGGCTGAGGGTATGTACCAGTAGCTATGTGTTTGATCTCTCTCTCTCTCTCTCTCTCTCTCTCTCTCTCTCTCTCTCTCTCGTGTTCTTGAGGTGGTACGATCTTAATGTATCGTGAGCTTTGCTATTATAGTTGGATCTTATGATGTTTCTCCCCCTCTACTCTCTTGTGATGAATTTAGTTTTCCCTTTGAAGTTATCTTATCGGATTGAGTCTTTAACGATTTGAGAACACTTGATGTATGTCTTGCACGTGCTTATCTGTGGTGACAATCGGATATCATGTGATCCACTTGATGTATGTTTTGGTGATCAACTTGCGAGTTCTGTGACCTCGTGAACTTATGCATAGGGGTTGGCACATGTTTTCGTCTTGACTCTCTGGTAGAAACTTTGCGACACTCTTTGAAGTTCTTTGTGTTGGTTGAATAGATGAATCTGAGATTGTGTGATGCATATTGTATAATCATACCCACGGATACTTGAGGTGACATTGGAGTATCTAGGTGACATTAGGGTTTTGGTTGATTTGTGTCTTAAGGTGTTATTCTAGTACAAACTCTATGATAGATCTAACGGAAAGAATAGCTTCATGTTATTTTACTATGGACTCTTGAATAGATCAATCGGAAAGGATAACTTTGAGGAGGTTTCGTACCCTACCATAATCTCTTCATTTGTTCTCCACTATTAGTGACTTTGGAGTGACTCTTTGTTGCATGTTGAGGGATAGTTATATGATCCAATTATGTTATTATTGTTGAGAGAACTTGCACTAGTGAAAGTATGAACCCTAGGCCTTGTTTCAACACATTACAATACCGTTCGTGCTCACTTTAATCATTAGTTACCTTGCTGTTTTTATATTTTTCAGATTACAAAAACCTATATCTACCATCCATATTGCACTTGTATCACCATCTCTTCGCTGAACTAGTGCGCCTATACACTTTACCATTGTATTGGGTGTGTTGGGGACACAAGAGACTCTTTGTTATTTGGTTGCAGGGTTGTTTGAGAGAGACCATCTTCATCATACGCCTCCCATGGATTGATAAACCTTAGGTCATCCTGAAGGAAATATGCCCTAGAGGCAATAATAATGTTATTATTTTATTTCCTTATATCATGATAAATGTTTATTATTCATGCTAGAATTGTATTATCCGGAAACATAATACTTGTGTGAATACATAGACAAACCAAACGTCACTAGTATGCCTCTACTTGACTAGCTCATTAATCAAAGATGGTCATGTTTCCTAACCAACATGTGTTGTCGTTTGATTAATGGGATCACATCATTAGGAGAATGATGTGATTGACATGACCCATTCCATTAGCTTAGCACCCGATCGTTTAGTATGTTGCTATTGCTTTCTTCATGACTTATACTTGTTCCTATGACTATGAGATTATGCAACTCCCGTTTGCCGGAGGAACACTTTGTGTGCTACCAAACGTCGCAATGTAACTGGGTGATTATAAAGGAGCTCTACAGGTGTCTCCAAAGTGAATGTTGGGTTGGCCTATTTCGAGATTAGGATTTGTCACTCCGATTATCGGAGAGGTATCTCTGGGCCCTCTCGGTAATGCACATCACATAAGCCTTGCAAGCATTACAACTAATGAGTTAGTTGCAAGATGATGTATTACGAAACGAGTAAAGAGACTTGCCGGTAACGAGATTGAACTAGGTATTGAGATACCGACGATCGAATCTCGGGCAAGTAACATACCGATGACAAAGGGAACAACGTATGTTGTTATGCGGTCTGACTGATAAAGATCTTCGTAGAATATGTAGGAGCCAATATGAGCATCCAGGTTCCGCTATTGGTTATTGACCGGAGACGTGTCTCGGTCATGTATACATTGTTCTCGAACCCATATGGTCTGCACGCTTAAGGTTTCGATGACAGTTATATTATGAGTTTATGAGTTTTTATGTACCAAAGTTAGTTCGGAGTCCCGGATGTGATCACGGACATGATGAGGAGTCTCGAAATGGTCGAGACATAAAGATTGATATATTGGACGGCTATATTCGAACACTGGAAGTGTTCCGGGTGATTTCGGAGAAAACCGGAGAGCCGGAGGGTTACCGGAACCCCCCCCCCCGGAGAAGTAATGGGCCATATGGGCCTTAGTGGAGAGAGAGGGGCAGCCAGGGTGGGCCGCGCGCCTCCTCCCCCCTGGTCCGAATTGGACTAGGAGAGGGGGGGCGGCGCCCCCCTTTCCTTCTCCCTCCCCAATTCTTTCCCCTCCTAGTAGGAGTCCTACTCCTACTAGGAGGAGGACTCCTCCTTGGCGCGCCATAGGGGCCGGCCGGCCTCCTCCCCTTGCTCCTTTATATACGGGGGCAGGGGGCACCCCTAGAGACACAAGTTGATCCACGTGATCATATTCTTAGCCGTGTGTGGTGCCCCCTTTCCAACATAATCCTCGATAATATTGTAGCGGTGCTTAGGCGAAGCCCTACGACGGTAGTACATCAAGATCGTCCCCACGCCGTCGTGCTGACGGAACTCTTCCCCGACACTTTGCTGGATCGGAGTCCGGGGATCGTCATCGAGCTGAACGTGTGCTAGAACTCGGAGGTGCCGTAGTTTCGGTGCTTGATCGGTCGGGCCGTGAAGACGTACAACTACATCAATCGCGTTGTGCTAACGCTTCCGCTGTCGGTCTACAAGGGTACCTAGATCACACTCTCCCCTCTCGTTGCTATGCATCACCATGATCTTGCGTGTGCGTAGGAAATTTTTTGAAATTAGTACGTTCCCCAACAGTGGTATCAGAGCCTAGGTTTTATGTGTTGGTGTTATATGCACGAGTAGAACACAAGTGAGTTGTGGGTGATATAAGTCATACTGCTTACCAGCATGTCATACTTTGGTTCGGCGGTATTGTTGGACGAAGCGGCCCGGACCGACATTACGCGTACGCTTACGCGAGACCGGTTCTCCCGACGTGCTTTGCACAAAGGTGGCTAGCGGGTGACAGTTTCTCCAACTTTAGTTGAACCGAGTGTGGCTACGCCCCGGTCCTTGCGAAGGTTAAAACAGCACCAACTTGACAAACTATCGTTGTGGCTTTGATGCGTAGGTAAGATTGGTTATTGCTTAAGCCCGTAGCAGCCACGTAAAACTTGCAACAACAAAGTAGAGGACATCTAACTTGTTTTTGTAGGGCATGTTGTGATGTGATATGGTCAAGACATGATGCTGAATTTTATTGTATGAGATGATCATGTTTTTTAACCAAGTTATCGGCAACTGGCAGGAGCCATATGGTTGTCGCTTTATTGTATGCAATGCAATTGCGTTGTAATGCTTTACTTTATCACTAAGCGGTAGCGATAGTTGTGGAAGCATAAGATTGGCGAGACGACAACAATGCTACCATGGTGATCAAGGTGTCGCGCCGGTGACGATGGTGATCACGACGGTGCTTCGAAGATGGAGATCACAAGCGCAAGATGATGATGGCCATATCATATCACTTATATTGATTGCATGTGATGTTTATCTTTTATGCATCTTATCTTGCTTTGATTGACGGTAGCATTTTAAGATGATCTCTCACTAATTATCAAGAAGTGTTCTCCCTGAGTATGCACCGTTGTGAAAGTTCTTCGTGCTGAGACACCACGTGATGATCGGGTGTGATAGGCTCTATGTTGAAATACAATGGGTGCAAAACAGTTGCACACGCAGAATACTCAGGTTATACTTGACGAGCCAAGCATATATAGATATGGCCTCGGAACACAAAGACCGAAAGGTCAAGCGAGAATCATATAGTAGATATGATCAACATAGCGATGTTCACCAATGAAACTACTCCATCTCACGTGATGATCGGACATGGTTTAGTTGATTTGGATCATGTAATCACTTAGAGGATTAGAGGGAAGTCTATCTAAGTGGGAGTTCTTTAGTAATATGATTAATTGAACCTAAATTTATCATGAACTTAGTACCTGATAGTATCTTGCTTGTTTATGTTTAATTGTAGATAGATGGCGCGTGTTGTTGTTCCGTTGAATTTTAATGCGTTCCTTGAGAAAGCAAAGTTGAAAGATGATGGTAGCAATTACACGGACTGGGTCCGTAACTTGAGGATTATCCTCATTGCTGCATAGAAGAATTACGTCTTGGAAGCACCGCTGGGTGCCAGGCCTGCTGCTAGAGCAACACCAGATGTTATGAACGTCTGGCAGAGCAAAGCTGATGACTACTCGATAGTTTAGTGTGCCATGCTTTACAGCTTAGAATCGGGACTTCAACGATGTTTTGAACGTCATGGAGCATATGAGATGTTCCAGGAGTTGAAGTTAATATTTCAAGCAAATGCCCGGGTTGAGAGATATGAAGTCTCCAATAAGTTCTATAGCTGCAAGATGGAGGAGAACAGTTCTGTCAGTGAGCATATACTCAAAATGTCTGGGTATAATAATCACTTGATTCAATTGGGAGTTAATCTCCCAGATGATTGCATCATTGACAGAATTCTCCAATCACTACCACCTAGCTACAAGAGCTTCGTGATGAACTATAATATGCAAGGGATGAATAAGACTATTCCCGAGCTCTTCGCAATGCTGAAAGCTGTGGAGGTAGAAATCAAGAAGGAGCATCAAGTGTTGATGGTCAACAAGACCACTAGTTTCAAGAAAAAGGGCAAAGGGAAGAAGAAGGGGAACTTCAAAAAGAACAACAAGCAAGTTGCTACTCAAGAGAAGAAACCCAAACCTGGACCTAAGCCTAGAACTGAGTGCTTCTACTGCAAGCAGACTGGTCACTGGAAGCGGAACTGCCCCAAGTATTTGGCGGATAAGAAGGATGGCAAGGTGAACAAAGGTATATGTGATATACATGTTATTGATGTGTACCTTACTAATGCTCGCAGTAGCACCTGGTTATTTGATACTGGTTCTGTTGCTAATATTTGCAACTCGAAACAGGGACTACGGATTAAGCGAAGATTGGCTAAGGACGAGGTGACGATGCGCGTGGGAAATGGTTCCAAAGTCGATGTGATCGCAGTTGGCACGCTACCTCTACATCTACCTTCGGGATTAGTATTAGACCTAAGTAATTGTTATTTGGTGCCAGTGTTAAGCATGAACATTATATCTGGATCTTGTTTGATGCGAGACGGTTATTCATTTAAATCAGAGAATAATGGTTGTCCTATTTATATGAGTAATATCTTTTATGGTCATGCACCCTTAAAGAGTGGTCTATTCTTATTAAATCTCGATAGTAGTGACACACATATTCATAATGTGGAATCCAAAAGATGCAGAGTTGATAATGATAGTGCAACTTATTTGTGGCACTGCCGTTTGGGTCATATCGGTGTAAAGCGCATGAAGAAACTCCATACTGATGGGCTTTTGGAACCACTTGATTACGAATCACTTGGTACTTGCGAACCGTGCCTTATGGGTAAGATGACAAAAACACCGTTCTCTGGTACTATGGAGAGAGCAACAGATTTGTTGGAAATCATACATACAGATGTATGTGGTCCGATGAATGTTGAGGCTCGTGGCGGATATCGTTATTTTCTCACCTTCACAGATGACTTAAGCAGATATGGGTATATCTACTTAATGAAACATAAGTCTGAAACGTTTGAAAAGTTCAAAGAATTTCAGAGTGAAGTTGAAAATCATCGTAACAAGAAAATAAAATTCCTACGATCTGATCGTGGAGGAGAATATTTGAGTTACGAGTTTGGTGTACATTTGAAACAATGTGGAATAGTTTCGCAACTCACGCCACCCGGAACACCACAACGTAATGGTGTGTCCGAACGTCGTAATCGTACTTTACTAGATATGGTGCGATCTATGATGTCTCTTACTGGTTTACCACTATCGTTTTGGGGATATGCTCTAGAGACGGCCGCATTCACATTAAATAGGGCACCATCAAAATCCATTGAGACGGCGCCTTATGAACTGTGGTTTGGCAAGAAACCAAAGTTATCGTTTCTGAAAGTTTGGGGCTGCGATGCTTATGTGAAAAAGCTTCAACCTGATAAGCTCGAACCCAAATCGGAGAAATGTGTCTTCATAGGATATCCAAAGGAAACTATTGGATACACCTTCTATCACAGATCCGAAGGCAATACTTTTGTTGCTAAATTCGGAAACTTTCTAGAGAAGGAGTTTCTCTCGAAAGAAGTGAGTGGGAGGAAAGTAGAACCTGACGAGGTAACTGTACCTGCTCCCTTATTGGAAAGTAGTACATCACAGAAACCAGTTTCTGTGACACCTACACCAATTAGTGAGGAAGCTAATGATAATGATCATGAAACTTCAGAACAAGATACTACTGAACCTCATAGATCAACCAGAGTAAGATCCGCGCCAGAGTGGTACGGTAATCCTGTTCTGGAAGTCATGCTACTAGATCATGATGAACCTACGAACCATGAAGAAGCGATGGTGAGCCCAGATTCCGCAAAATGGCTTGAAGCCATGAAATCTGAGATGGGATCCATGTATGAGAACAAAGTATGGACTTTGGTTGACTTGCCCAATGATCGGCAAGCAATTGAGAATAAATGGATCTTCAAGAAGAAGACTGACGCTGACGGTAATGTTACTGTCTACAAAGCTCGACTTGTCGCAAAAGGTTTTCGGCAAGTTCAAGGGATTGACTACGATGAGACCTTCTCACCCGTAGCGATGCTTAAGTCTGTCTGAATCATGTTAGCAATTGCCGCATTTTATGATTATGAAATTTGGCAAATGGATGTCAAAACTGCATTCCTGAATGGATTTCTGCAAGAAGAGTTGTATATGATGCAGCCGGAAGGTTTTGTCGATCCAAAGGGAGCTAACAAAGTGTGCAAGCTCCAGCGATCCATTTATGGACTGGTGCAAGCCTCTCAGAGTTGGAATAAACGCTTTGATAGTGTGATCAAAGCATTTGGTTTTATACAAACTTTTGGAGAAGCCTGTATTTACAAGAAAGTGAGTGGGAGCTCTGTAGCATTTCTGATATTATATGTAGATGACATATTACTAATTGGAAACGATATAGAATTTCTGGATAGCATAAAAGGATACTTGAATAAAAGTTTTTCGATGAAAGACCTCGGTGAAGCTGCCTACATATTGGGCATCAAGATCTATAGAGACAGATCGAGACGCTTAATTGGACTTTCACAAAGCACATACCTTGACAAAGTTTTGAAAAAGTTCAAAGTGGATCAAGCAAAAAAAGGATTCTTGCCTGTGTTACAAGGTGTGAAATTGAGTAAGACTCAAAGTCCGACCAATGCAGAAGATAGAGAGAAAATGAAAGATGTTCCCTATGCTTCAGCCATAGGCTCTAACATATATGCAATGCTGTGTACCAGACCTGATGTGTGTCTTGCTATAAGTCTAGCAGGAAGGTACCAAAGTAATGTAGGAGTGGATCACTGGACAGCGGTCAAGAACATCCTGAAATACCTGAAAAGGACTAAGGATATGTTTCTCATATATGAAGGTGACAAAGAGCTCATCGTAAATGGTTACGTTGATGCAAGCTTTGACACTGATCCGGACGATTCTAAATCGCAAACCGGATACGTGTTTACATTAAACGGTGGTGTTGTCAGTTGGTGCAGTTCTAAACAAAGTGATGTGGCGGGATCTACATGTGAAGCGGAGTACATAGCTGCTTCGGAAGCAGCAAACGAAGGAGTCTGGATGAAGGAGTTCATATCCGATCTAGGTGTCATACCTAGTGCATCGGGTCCAATGAAAATCTTTTGTGACAATACTGGTGCAATTGCCTTGGCAAAGGAATCCATATTTCACAAGAGAACCAAGCACATCAAGAGACGCTTCAATTTCATCCAGGATCTAGTCCAGATGGGAGACATAGAGATTTACAAGATACATATGGATCTGAATGTAGCAGACCCGTTGACTAAGCCTCTTCCACGAGCAAAACATGATCACCACCAAAGCTCCATGGGTGTTAGAATCATTACTGTGTAATCTAGATTATTGACTCTAGTGCAAGTGGGAGACTGAAGGAAATATGCCCTAGAGGCAATAATAATGTTATTATTTTATTTCCTTATATCATGATAAATGTTTATTATTCGTGCTAGAATTGTATTATCCGGAAACATAATACGTGTGTGAATACATAGACAAACCAAACGTCACTAGTATGCCTCTACTTGACTAGATCATTAATCGAAGATGGTTATGTTTCCTAACCATAGACATGTGTTGTCGTTTGATTAATGGGATCACATCATTAGGAGAATGATGTGATTGACATGACCCATTCCATTAGCTTAGCACCCGATCATTTAGTATGTTGCTATTGCTTTCTTCATGACTTATACATGTTCCTATCACTATGAGATTATGCAACTCCCGTTTGCCGGAGGAACACTTTGTGTGCTACCAAACGTCACAACGTAACTGGGTGATTATAAAGGAGCTCTACGGGTGTCTCCAAAGGTGAAT
The DNA here is from genome assembly GCF_002162155.2 of Triticum dicoccoides. Lineage (NCBI taxonomy): Eukaryota > Viridiplantae > Streptophyta > Magnoliopsida > Poales > Poaceae > Triticum > Triticum dicoccoides. The sequence continues at coordinate 604,514,500 of NC_041384.1, forward strand.
GTTGGGTTAGCGTATTTCGAGATTAGGATTTGTCACTCCGATTGTCGGAGAGGTATCTCTGGGCCCTCTCGGTAATGCACATCACATAAGCCTTGCAAGCATTACAACTAATGAGTTAGTTGCAAGATGATGTATTATGAAACGAGTAAAGAGACTTGCCGGTAACGAGATTTAACTAGGTATTGAGATACCGACGATCGAATCTCGGGCAAGTAACATACCGATGACAAAGGGAACAACGTATGTTGTTATGCGGTCTAACCGATAAAGATCTTCGTAGAATATGTAGGAGCCAATATGAGCATCCAGGTTCCGCTATTGGTTATTGACTGGAGACGTGTCTCGGTCATGTCTACAATGTTCTCGAACCCGTAGGGTCTGCACGCTTAAGGTTTCGATGACAGTTATATTATGAGTTTATGAGTTTTGATGTACCAAAGTTAGTTCGGAGTCCCGGATGTGATCACGGACATGACAAGGAGTCTCGAAATGGTCGAGACATAAATATTGATATATTAGACGGCTATATTCGGACACCGGAAGTGTTCCGGGTGATTTCGGAGAAAACCGGAGAGCCGGAGGGTTACCGGAACCCCCCCCTGGGAGAAGTAATGGGCCATATGGGCCTTAGTGGAGAGAGAGGGGCAGCCAGGGTGGGCCGCGCGCCTCCTCCCCCCTGGTCCGAATTGGACTAGGAGAGGGGGGCGGTGCCCCCCTTTCCTTCTCCCTCCCCACTTCTTTCCCCTCCTAGTAGGAGTCCTACTCCTACTAGGAGGAGGATTCCTCCTTGGCGCGCCATAGGGGCCGGCCGGCCTCCTCCCCTTGCTCCTTTATATACGGGGGCAGGGGCACCCCTAGAGACACAAGTTGATCCACGTGATCATATTCTGAGCCGTGTGCGGTGCCCCCTTTCCACCATAATCCTCGATAATATTGTAGCGGTGCTTAGGCGAAGCCCTGTGCCGGTAGTACATCAAGATCGTCACCACGCCTTCGTGCTGACGGAACTCTTCCCCGACACTTTGCTGGATCGGAGTCCGGGGATCGTCATCGAGCTGAACGTGTGCTAGAACTCGGAGGTGTCGTAGTTTCGGTGCTTGATCGGTCGGGCCGTGAAGACGTACGACTACATCAACCGCGTTGTGCTAACGCTTCCGCTATCGGTCTACAAGGGTACGTAGATCACACTCTCCCCTCTCGTTGCTATGCATCACCATGATCTTGCTTGTGCGTAGGAAATTTTTTGAAATTACTACGTTCCCCAGCACATCCACTTGAGGGAAATTTGCTACTGTCCTACAAACCTCTGCACTTGGAGGCCCAACAACGTCTACAATAAGAAGGTTGTGTAGTAGACATCAAGCTCTTTTCTGGCGCCGTTGCCGAGGAGGTTAGCGCTTGAAGGTATATCTTTAGATCTTGCAATCGAATCTTTTTGTTTCTTGTTTTATCACTAGTTTAGTCTATAAAAGAAAACTAAAATGGAATTAAGGGTACCTCATATGCTTCATCTTTTTAATATCTAACATGAAAATAAGGATTCCAATAATTGTGCTCAGGTTCTAGAAGAAGAATGCATTAGAATGTTTGGCACTAAATATTTGAATGATGAGCTTGATTGCAATGTTGTTAGTATGAATTCCTTGTATATCCATGATGCTAATGATATGCAAAGCCACAAGCTTGGGGAAGCTATTTTTGATGAAGATGATATTTTTTGTCCCCCAAGTTTTGATGAGCAAATTTATTATGATGAAAGCATGCCTCCTATTTATGATGATTATATTGATGAAAGTGGATTTGGAGAGGTCATGACTTTATTTAGTGATGAATCCACTATTTCGGAAGAGGTTCCAATTGATTATGAGAACAAAGTTGCTATCTATGATGATTATTGTGATGACATGTTTGCTATAAAGAATTAACCATGAAACTTGTCATCATGATTTTAGTTTCCAATTGGATTATGCCTCACATGATAGTTATTTTGTTGAGTTTGCTCCCACTATTCTGAATGAGAAGAATTTTGCTTATGTGGAGAGTAATAAAATTTCTATGATTGTAGATCATGAAGATAATGCTTTATGTGATGGTTATATTGTTGAATTCATTCATGATGCTACTGAAAATTATTATGAGGGAGGAACATATGTTTGTAGGAATTGCAATAATATCAAGTTTCCTCTCTATGTGCTTAAAGTTTTGAAGTTATGCTTGTTTTACCTTCCTATGCTAGTGGATTATTGTTCCCATAAGCTATTTGCTCACAAAATCCCTATGAATAGGAAGTGGTTTAGACTTAAATGTGCTTGTCATATGCTTCATGATGCTCCCGTTATGTTTCAATTCTTATCCTTTATGTGAGCATCATTGAAATCATCATGCCTAGCTAGGGGCGTTAAACGATAGCGCTTGTTTGGAGGCAACCCAACTTTATTTTTGTTCCTTGATTTTTGTTCTTGTTTAGTAATAAATAATTCATCTAGCCTCTCTTTAGATGTGGTTTTATGTTTTAATTAGTGTTTGTGCCAAGTAAAGCCTTTAGGACCTTCTTGGGTGATTGTTATTTGATCTTGCTGTAAAAAACAGAAAGTATGCGCTCACGAGAATAATTTTCATTTTTTACCAGGGAGCGATAAAATACCAATTCCACTTGCAGTAAATTAATAAAAAATTGCCTAGGACTTCCTAATTTCTCAGGATTTTTGGAGTTAAAGAAGTATTCGAATCCTACATATTACTACAGACTGTTCTGTTTTTGACAGATTCTGTTTTCTATGTGTTGTTTGCTTATTTTGATGAATCTATGAGTAGTATCGGAGGGTATGAACCATAAAGAAGTTGGAATACAGTAGATATTACACCAATATGAATTTATAATGAGTTCACAACAGTACCTAAGTGGTGATTTATTTTCTTATACTAACGGAGCTTACGAGTTTTCCGTTAAGTTTTGGGTTGTGAAGTTTGCAAATTTTGGGTAAAGATTCGATGGACTATGGAATAAGGAGTGGCAAGAGCCTAAGCTTGGGGATTCCCAAGGCACCCCAAGGTAATATTCAAGGACAACCAAGAGCCTAATCTTGGGGATGCCCCGGAAGGCATCCCCTCTTTCGTCTTCATTCATCGGTAACTTTACTTGAGGCTATATTTTTATTCACCACATGATATGTGTTTTGCTTGGAGCGTAATTTTATTTTGTCTCGCTTTCTATTTTAATAAAATACCAAGATCTGAAATTATTAAATGTTATAGATTCTTCACATAGCTACATAATTATTCAACTGCCCATTGATCTTTACTTATATCTTTCGGAGTAGTTTGTCATTTGCTCTAGTGCTTCACTTATATCCTTTTAGAGCACGGCGGTGGTTTTATTTTGAATAAATAGATGAACTCTCATGCTTCACTTATATTATTTTGAGAGTCTTTTAGAACAGCATGGTAATTTGCTTTGGTTATGAAACTAGTCCTAATATGATGGGCATCCAAGATGGGTATAATACAAACTTTCATATAAAGTGCATTGAATACTATGAGAAGTTTGATACTTGATGATTGTTTTGAGATATGAGGATGGTAATATTAGAGTCATGCTAGTTAAGTAGTTGTGAATTTGAGAAATACTTGTGTTGAAGTTTGTGATTCCCATAGCATGCACGTATGGTGAACCATTATGTGATGAAGTCGGAGCATGATTTATTTATTGATTGACTTCCTTATGAGTGGCGGTCGGGGACGAGTGATGGTATTTTCCTACCAATCTATCCCCCTAGGAGCATGTGCATAGTACTTTGTTTTGATAACTAATAGATTTTTGCAATAAGTACGTGAGTTCTTTATGACTAATGTTGAGTCCATGGATTATACACACTCTCACCCTTCCACCGTTGCTAGCCTCTCTAGTACCGCGCAACTTTCGCTGGTACCATAAACCCACCATTTACCTTCCTCAAAACAGCCACCATACCTACCTATTATGGCATTTCCATAGCCATTCCGAGATATATTTCCATGCAACTTTCCACCGTTCCATTTATGACATGCTTCATCATTGTCATCTTGCTTTGCATGATCATGTAGTTGACATTGTATTTGTCGCAAAGCCACCGTTCATAATTCTTTCATACATGTCACTCATGAGTCATTGCACATCCCGGTACACCACCGGAGGCATTCATATAGAGTCATATTTTGTTCTAAGTATCAAGTTGTAATTCTTGAGTTGTAAATAAATAAAAGTGTGATGATCATCATTATTAGAGCATTGTCCCAGTGAGGAAAGGATGATGGAGACTATGATTCCCCCACAAGTCAGGATGAGAATCCGGACGAAAAAAAGAAGAAAAAGAGGCCAAAAAAAGAGAGAAAAGGCCCAAATAAAAAAATAAAAAAATAAAAAACAAAAAATGAGAGAAAAAGAGAGAAGGGGCAATGCTACTATCCTTTTACCACACTTGTGCTTCAAAGTAGCACCATGATCTTCATGATAGAGAGTCTCATATGTTGTCACTTTCATATACTAGTGGGAATCTTTCATTATAGAACTTGGCTTGTATATTCCAATGATGGGCTTCCTCAAAATTCCCTAAGTCTTCGTGAGCAAGCAAGTTGGATGCACACCCACTTACTTTCTTTTTGAGCTTTCATACACTTATAGCTCTAGTGCATCCATTGCATGGCAATCCCTACTCACTCACATTGATATCTATTGATGGGCATCTCCATAGCCCGTTGATATGCCTAGTTGATGTGAGACTATCTTCTTCTTTTTGTCTTCTCCACAACCACCATAGCACTATTCCACCATAGTGCTATATCCATGGCTCACGCTCATGTATTGCATGAAGATTGAAAAAGTTTGAGAACACCAAAAGTATGAAACAATTGCTTGGCTTGTCATTGGGGTTGTGCATGATTTAAATACTTTGTGTGGTGAAGATGGAGCATAGCTAGACTATATGATTTTGTAGGGATAGCTTTCTTTGGCCATATTATTTTGAGAAGACATGATTACTTTGCTAGCATGCTTGAAGTATTATTATTTTTATGTCAACATTAAACTTTTGTCTTGAATCTTATGGATCTGAACATTCTTGCCACAATAAAGAAAAATTACATTGAGAAATATGTTAGGTAGCATTCCACATCAAAAATTCTATTTTTATCATTTACCTACTCGAGGACGAGCAGGAATTAAGCTTGGGGATCCTGATGCATCTCCAACGTATCTATAATTTTTGATTCTTCCATGCTATTATATTACCCGTTTTGGATGTTTATGGGCTTTATTATACACTTTTATATTATTTTTGGGACTAACCTATTAACCGGAGGCCCAGCCCAAATTGTTGTTTTATCGCCTATTTTAGGGTTTTGAGGAAAAGGAATATCAAACGGAGTCCAAACGGAATGAAACCTTTGGGAACATGATTTTCACAACAGAAGCAATCCAGGAGACTTGGAGTCTACATCTGGGAAGCTTCGAGGTGGCCACAAGGCAGGGAGGCGTGCCTGCCCCCCTGGGCGCGCCCCCACCCTCGTGGGCCCCTCGTGGCTCCCCTGACCTACTTCTTCCTCCTATATATATATATATATATATATATATATATATATATATATATATATATATATATACATTCATATACCCCCAAACATCGAAGACAAGAATAGAGGATCGGGAGTTCTACCGCCAGAAGCCTCCGTAGCCACCGAAAACTAATCTAGACCTGTTTTGGCACCCTGCCGGAGGGGGGGAATCCCTCTCCGGTGGCCATCTTCATCATCCCGGTGCTCTCCATGATGAGGAGGGAGTAGTTCTCCCTCGGGGCTGAGGGCATGTACTAGTAGCTATGTGTTTGATCTCTCTCTCTCTCTCGTGTTCTTGAGGTAGTACGGTCTTGATGTATCGCGAGCTTTGCTATTATAGTTGGATCTTATGATGTTTCTCCCCCTCTACTCTCTTGTGATGAATTGAGTTTTCCCTTTGAAGTTATCTTATCGGATTGAGTCTTTAACGATTTGAGAACACTTGATGTATGTCTTGCACGTGCTTATCTGTGGTGACAATGAGATATCATGTGATCCACTTGATGTATGTTTTGGTGATCAACTTGCGAGTTCTATGACCTCGTGAACTTATGCATAGGGGTTGGCACATGTTTTTGTCTTGACTCTCTGGTAGAAACTTTGGGGCACTCTTTGAAGTTCTTTGTGTTGGTTGAATAGATGAATCTGAGATTGTGTGATGCATATCATATAATCATACCCACGGATACTTGAGGTGACATTGGAGTACCTAGGTGACATTAGGGCTTTGGTTGATTTGTGTCTTAAGGTGTTATTCTAGTACGAACTCTATGATAGATCGAATGGAAAGAATAGCTTCATGTTATTTTACGATGGACTCTTGAATAGATCGATCGGAAAGGATAACTTTGAGGTGGTTCCGTACCCTACCATAATCTCTTCGTTTGTTCTCCGCTATTAATGACTTTGGAGTGACTCTTTGTTGCATGTTGAGGGATAATTATATGATCCAATTATGTTATTATTGTTGAGAGAACTTGCACTAGTGAAAGTATGAACCCTATGCCTTGTTTCAACACATTGCAATACCGTTCGTGCTCACTTTTATCATTAGTTACCTTGTTGTTTTTATATTTTCAGATTGCAAAAACATATATCTACCATCCATATTGCACTTGTATCACCATCTCTCCGCTGAACTAGTGCACCTATACAATTTACCATTGTATTGGGTGTGTTGGGTACACAAGAGACTCTTTGTTATTTGGTTGCAGGGTTGTTTGAGAAAGACCATCTTCATCCTACGCCTCCCACGGATTGATAAACCTTAGGTCATCCACTTGAGGGAAATTTGCTATTGTCCTATCAAACCTCTGCACTTGGAGGCCCAACAACGTCTACAAGAAGAAGGTTGTGTAGTAGACATCACTGGATTTTCATGATGATATTGAATGATTGAGGTTTTCAAACCAAGTTATATTGTTCAAATCTTTAATAGCCAACATGGCTGGATTTTTATTGTGGTTATCAATAACCAATATTATGATTGAGGTTTTCAAAGTTGCTTCAGCGCAATGGCTATTATTTATCAATGGATATGATTTGTTATACAATGGAAGGAATAGTCCTGAGTTGCTGCTGGCTTACGACCCGACACTTGGGGGCTACATTATTCAAATTGAGATTACATCCAATACGCAAGTCCCATGTTACTGCCAGCATGCACCATGGCACTTGGGGGCTAATGCAAAGTCATTTTTTGCTCATCTTATTGAAGACCCAACTCATCACATTGTAATGAGTCGGCCCTTGGGGGCTATCAATTGCTCCTGTCAAAAGTTCAAGGTACACAAGTCTTAATATATCATATTGAAAGGTCCACTACTCAGTTGGTAAAGCACAAAGCTCCTAACCTTGTGGACATGGGTTCAAGCCCCATGATGGGGGTTACATCATATGATGTTCTTTTCAAAGAAGTATATATAAAGTCCCAGATCAGTATTATCTTGCTGAGCCGGCCCTTGGGGGCTACATGTTGCTGTTCAAGTTTACATATCTACAAAGTCCCTGCTCATTATTGCATAATGACCCGGCCCTTGGGGGCTACACTAGTTGAAGTTTTTATGGGCTTCAGGCAATCACAAGTCCTAGGTTGCTGCAAGCATGACAACCCAACACTTGGGGGCTACATATATGAAATATTCAGTTTTGACTGGTGGCTGAGATGAATAGCCTGGATTTCTTTAAGTGGTAGTATTTATATTGAAGCAAGTCTTAAGTCATCACTTTGCTCTGCTCAAGACTTGGGGGCTACATGTAATATGGATATGAGGGAGAGAAAATCTTAAAAATTCTTAGTTTTGACTAGGCGTTGGCAACAATCATGAACCGGTGTTGGTAACAATCATGACCCGGAATTATCAGTTTTTATAACCCGACAATTTTGGAAATCATAACTCGGCAAGTTCTACATTTTCAAGCCAGATGGATATCAGTTGAATATTTCAAAGACCGATATTTTTGTCAAGTCAGAGCATTGAAGGCCAACTCAAATGGATTCTTTATTTACAATATTTTTTCTACAAGCAAATTGATTATGAACTTGGCCTAATGACCCGGAGTTTCTAGAAGAAGGAAATAACAAAGACTTAAGGATGATCAGGTGCCGTTTTACAAGAATATTTAACCCGGAGCACAACCTGTCAAATTTGTTCTTGTGTTTATGTTGCAGATCAGTTTAACATGGATAAATCCAAATTAAACTAGGGGCTAATGTCGGGGATATACCCCACGGTGTAACCCGGCTGGATGTATGACCCGGCTGGAGCTTGGCGACTCACGGGTAACCCGCCCGATCTTGGCGACTCATTAGTAAGCCGGCGAGCGGGTCAGACGAACGACAAGGCCCAAGGCCCAGTAGGCCGGTTCGTATGATGGTGGGTTGGCTTAAGAGGAAATGCATAAGGAATATTCTTCTACAAAGGAAGCAAGACTATGACTCCACTTATAATAGAGTAATCCTAATCCTACTAGGACTAGTCATGTAACCCGCCCCTTCAACATACATAAGGAGGGGCAGGGCACCCCAAGATGGACAGAAAATAATCTCTAAGGCTAGACACGACTAAAAGGGGAGCCGGCTTATGCGGCGACTCCCTCATGAGCATAATGAGACCTAGCCACAAACAGCATGTAGGGCTATTACCGGATGATGTTTCCCGGGGCCCGAAGCTGTCTAAACCCTTGTCTTGTGTTGCGTCTCTCGATTCCGATCAACCCCTCTCAAGCTACTACATAGATGTGTTGGCCTCATGACTAAGTCCTTACACTAGGACATCTGTCGTGACAATTCCACGACACCACGGGAGGGTAGGACAAAAGATGTCATGCAAGTTCTTTCCATAAGCATGTATGACTATTTACGGAATACATGCCTACATTATATTTATGAACTGGAGCTAGTGCCGTATCGCCCTAGGTTATGACTGTTATATGATGAATATCATCCAACGAATCCACCGATCCAATGCCTATGAATCTCTCTTATATTGTTCCTGCTAAGTTACTACTGCTATCTTTACTATTACTGAGGGAGTCCTGGATTAGGGGGTCTCCGGATAGCCGGACTATATCCTTTGGCCGGACTGTTGGACTATGAAGATACAAGATTGAAGACTTTGTCCCGTGTCCGGATGGGACTCTCCTTGGCGTGGAAGGCAAGCTAGGCAATATGGATATGTAGATCTCCTCCCTTGTAACCGACTCTGTGTAACCCTAGCCCCCTCCGGTGTCTATATAAACCGGAGGGTTTAGTCCGTAGGACAACATATAATCATACCATAGGCTAGCTTCTAGGGTTTAGCCTCTACGATCTCGTGGTAGATCAACTCTTGTAATACTCATATCATCAAGAACAATCAAGCAGGACGTAGGGTATTACCTCCTTCAAGAGGGCCCGGACCTGGATAAACATCGTGTCCCTTGTCTCCTATTACCATCCGCCTTAGACGCACAGTTCGGGACCCCCTACCCGAGATCCGCCGGTTTGGACACCGACATTGGTGCTTTCATTGAGAGCTCCACTATGCCGTCACCATAAGGGGGGATGGCTCGTCTCGTTGTCAAGGACAACATCACTTCTAGGGGAGCCCTGGCTGTAGGCCAAACTCTCCGACTAGGCGGCTTCATCATGACCGCCCGCTCGGCCGTTGCGCCGACGATGACTTCTTGGGTCATCGAAAACAGCCTCCACATCGGCTCAAGATTCGTCGAGAAGATGGACCCTATGGAGATCTCCTCTTTGAACGAGCTCTTGGATCGCATCGCCGCTCTGGGAGTCACTATGGACTATGATCGGATCGGGCTTAAACCCGACCAAAGGGAGATTAACTCTCCACCGGTCACCCATCAAATAGCGGTGGTGGAGGAGCAATGTTGCGGTTCTCCCTCTATCCCGAGGACGAACTATGTCCGGATTCCCGAGCTCTCTGAGCCGGATACCCGCTCACGGGAGGACATCGTCCTAACCCTGGACCTAGAATCAGGTCGCATACCGAACCCGCGGAGCAACATCCCGGAGCCCGAACTTCCAAGATCAGAAACTCCCGTGCCCCGGGATCTCAGATTGGGTCAAGGTCTGGACTTAAATCCATCCACCCACCCAGATACAAATGATCTTTCCCACATTAGGCAAGCGCCCCAAGAGACAGTACATCACTATTGGGCCAGATTCCTCCTTGTAATGAACAAGGTCAAGGACTATCACGAGGAAGACGCAATTTCGTTCTTTTGCAATAATTGCACGGACACGGGAATCCTCAATGCCATAAGTCGCCATGACATAGCACACTTCGCTGACTTGGCGGCCATAGTACGGAAATATTGTGTGATGGAAAGCGCTTGGAAAACCCAAACACAATTTTGGGACAATCCGGCTCTGACAAAACCCCAGTCCGAACTAAAAGGGTGCACTCCCATAAGTCGCCCGACTCAATTACAAAGAAGCAAAAGCCCACTACAGGGCGTGGAACCGTATTGGAGGGATGGCTTAACGGGCCCTACAAAATTCATAGTACAGCGGATACCATACCAACACATAGCCTTAGAGCATGTTGGGCACTCCGGCAGGTGGCCAACAGCAGTGAGGATCTCCTCATCCAAAACACCCCAAAACACCCCCCCCCCCGCGGATAACAATATAGTATTAACAGTCTTCGAGACCTTTGCCTCAAATAATAGGCGTAAGTGAGCACTCCACAGCCTTGCCGAAGTCGGCCACGTAGCAGCAATAAATCCATGGGGCAACACGGCCATTACTTTCAATGCTAGTGATGAACCTAAATTCCAAACAGCCTGAGCACCGGCTGCTTTGGTCCTCAATCCAATTGTGGACGGCTTTCGGCTCACTAAAGTGCTCATGGACGGCGGCAGCGGATTAAACCTCATTTATGAGGAGACTCTTCAAAAAATAGAAATAGACAGCAACCATATTGAGCAAAGCACCACGAACTTCCAAGGAATCATCCCTAGTCGGGAGGCACGTTGCGCTGGCAAAATCACACTAGATGTGGTATTTGGCACTCCGGAGAATTACATGTCCGAAGAAATCACATTCCAAGTGGCTGATGACCCACAAGTATAAGGGATCTATCATAGTCCTTTCGATAAGTAAGAGTGTCGAACCCAACGGGGCAGAAGGAAATGATAAGCGGTTTCCAGCAAGGTATTCTCTGCAAGTATTGCAATAAGTGGTAACAAATAGTTTTGTTATAGGATAATTCGTAATGAGCAACAAGTAACAAAAGTAAATAAAGTGCAGCAAGGTGGCCCAATCCTTTTTGTAGCAAAGGACAAGCCTGGACAAACTCTTATATAGAGAAAAGCGCTTCCGAGGACACATGGGAATATCATCAAGCTAGTTTTCATCACGCTCATATGATTCGCGTTCGGTACTTTGATAATTTAGTATGTGGGTGGACCAGTGCTTGGGTACTGCCCTTACTTGGACAAGCATCCCACTTATGATTAACCTCTATTGCAAGCATCCTCAACTACAACAAAAGTATTAAGGTAAACCTAACCATAGCATGAAACATATGGATCCAAATCAGCCCCTTACGAAGCAACGCATAAACTAGGGTTTAAGCTTCTGTCACTCTAGCAACCCATCATCTACTTATTACTTCCCAATGCCTTCCTCTAGGCCCAAATAATGGTGAAGTGTCATGTAGTCGACGTTCACATAACACCACTAGAGGAGAGACAACATACAACTCATCAAAATATCGAACGAATACCAAATTCACATGACTACTAATAGCAAGACTTCTCCCATGTACTCAGGAACAAACGTAACTACTCACAAAGCATAAACATGTTCATAATCAGAGGGGTATCAATATGCATATAGGATCTGAACATATGATCTTCCACCAATTAAACCAACTAGCATCAGCTACAAGGAGTAATTAACACTACTAGCAACCTACTAGTACCAATCCTGGACTTGGAGACAAGAATTGGATACAAGAGATGAACTAGGGTTTTGAGAGGAGATGGTGCTGGTGAAGATGTTGATGGAGATTGCCCTCTCCCGATGATAGGAGCGTTGGTGATGGTGATGGCGATGATTTCCCCCTCCGGGAGGGAAGTTTCCCCGGCAGAACAGCTCTGCCGGAGCCCTAGATTGGATCTGCCAAGGTTCCGCCTCGTGGCGGCGGAGTTTCGTCCAAGAAGATGGCTTCTTTTTTTCCATCGAAATACTTCATATAGCAGAAGATGGCCACCAGGGGGCCCATGAGGTAGGGGGCGCCCAGGGGGGTAGGGCGTGCCCCCACCCTCGTGGGCAAGGTGTGACCCCCTGGTGAATCTCTTCTGCTGACTATTTTATATATATTCTGAAAACTTCTTCCGTGAAGTTTCAGGACTTTTGGAGCTGTGCAGAATAGGTCTCTAATATTTGCTCCTTTTCCAGCCCAGAATCCCAGCTGCCGGCATTCTCCCTCTCCATGTAAACCTTGTAAAATAAGAGAGAATAGGCATAAGTATTGTGACATAATGTGTAATAACAGCCCATAATGCAATAAATATCGATATAAAAGCATGATGCAAAATGGACGCATCAACTCCCCCAAGCTTAGACCTCGCTTGTCCTCAAGCGAAAAGCCGAAATCGAAAAATATGTCCACATGTTTAGAGATAGAGGTGTCAATAAAAATAAAATACGGACATGAGGGCATCATGATCATTCTTAGAACAACAACTTATATAATTCTTGTCATATGATTTCTTATGCTAGAGTAATATTTCAATCACAATTTCAAGTATGAATCGTAAACTTCATTGAAACTAACAAACTATAATCTCAGTCATTGGAGCAATTGCAATTTATCATAACATAGGAAAGAGTCAATGTATAAGAGCTTTTCAGCAAGTCCACATACTCAACTATCATATAGTCTTTCACAATTGCTGACACTCATGCAATACTTATGGGTATGGAGTTTTAATCGGACACAGAGAAAGATAGGGGCTTATAGTTTTGCCTCCCAACGTTTTACCTCAAGGGTAATGTCAACAATAATAGTTCATGGAAACTCACATCCAATTAGCCATATATACCAGGATCTTTCCAACATACTGTGCTTGCCAAAGGATAAAGTGTAAAAAGGGAGGGTGAAGATCACCATGACTCTTATGCAATGTAGGAGATAAAAGTAAAAGATAAGCCCTTCGCAGAGGGAAGCAGAGGTTGTCATGCGCTTTTATAGTTGGATGCACAAAATCTTAATGCGAAAGAACGTCACTTTATATTGCCACTTGTGATATGGACCTTTATTATGCAGTCTGTCGCTTTTATTTCTTCCATATCACACGATTGTATAAAGCTTATTTTCTTCCACACTAATAAGTCATACATATTTAGAGAGCAATTTTTACTACTTGCACCGATGACAACTTACTTGGAGGATCTTACTCAATCCATAGGTAGGTATGATGGACTCTCATGGCAAAACTGGTTTAAGGGTATTTGGAAGCACAAGTAGTATCTCTACTTGGTGCGATGAATTTGGCTAGTGTGAGGGAGAAAGGCAAGCTCAACATGTTGGAGGATCCATGACAATATAATTTATCTCAGATGTAAGAAAACATAACCCATTACGTTGTCTTCCTTGTCCAACGTCAACTCTTTAGCATATCATATTTTAATGAGTGCTCACAATCATAAAAGATGTCCAAGATAGTATATCTATATGTGAAGACCTCTCTTTATTTATTACTTCCTATTAATTGCAATGATGACTAAAACTATGTTTGCCAACTCTCAACAACTTTTATTCATCATACCTTTTCTATGTGAGCTCATTATTCTCCATAAGACTCGCATCTCTTTGTTTCTTCTTATTTCTTTCTCTTTTATTTTATTCCCTTAGGATCATGGCAAAATAATCAAGCCCTTGACTCAACACTAATCTTTATTATATAGCTCACAGACTCGATTACATAGAAGGATCATAAAGCAAAACTCACAACTAGATCATACTAAGAACTTTTATTCTACTAGATCAAGATATTACCAAAAGGATCGAACTAAGAAAAACGGTAAAGATAAAAGTGATGGTGATACGATACTGGGGCACTCCCCCAAGCTTGGCAGTTGCCAAGGGGAGTTCCCATACCCATGTGGTTATGTCTCCTTTGTTGGTGAAGAAGGTGGAGTTGTTGATGATGGATAGTCACACATCGAGCGTAGGAGGTCTTCTAACTTGCGGATAATGCCCTTGAGTGCGATGATGTGCTCCTTCAACAAAATATTTTCATGTGTGAGATACTTATTTTGTATACGAGCTAACTCAATCATCTTGAAAGCTTCAATCTCTGTTGGGGTAAGAAAATTGTGATCAAGTTGAAGGGTGTCTTATATTGCCGGAACTTGGTCCTCCATGGCCTTCTTGATCCTTTCATCCTTGTTGATCTCCATGGGTTCTTCTCTCTTCAGCTTTATATTCATTAGCCAAGCATCGTTGCCCTCATGGTTGGAGGAGGAGGGAGACGACATAGTGCTTGGCTGTCGATGTCAAAACTGGCGGATCTCGGGTAGGGGGTCCCGAACTATGCGTCTAAGGCGGATGGTAACAGGAGGCAGGGGACACAATGTTTACCCAGGTTCAGGCCCTCTTGATGGAGGTAATACCCTATGTCCTGCTTGATTGTTCTTAATAATATGAGTAGTACAAGAGTTAATCTACCACGAGATCAAAGAGGCTAAATGCTAGAAGCTAGCCTATGGTATGATTATCTGTTATCCTATGGACTAAAACCCTCTGGTTTATATAGACAACGGAGGAGGCTAGGGTTACACAAGGTCGGTTACAAAGGAGGAGATATACATATCCGTATTGCCAAGCTTGCCTTCCACGCCAAGTAGAGTCCCATCCGGACACGGGACAAAGTCTTCAAACCTGTATCTTCATAGTCCAACAGTCCGACCAAAGGATATAGTCCGGCTGTCCGGAGACCCCCTAGTCCAGGACTCCCTGAGTAGCCCCTGAACCAGGCTTCAATGACGATGAGTCCGACGCGTAGTGTTGTCTTCGGCATTGCAAGGCGGGTTCCTCCTCCGAATACACCATTGAAGATTTTGAATACAAGGATAGTGTCCGACCCTGCAAAGTAAGTTCCACATACCACCATAGAGAGAATAATACTTCCACGAATCTAATCTGTTGGCACATTTTGACAGCATGACATCATGCCATGGCCCGGTTTTTATTCGAACCGCTTTTCTTAACCAGCTCCGCACATATCGCGAGGCGGTTTTCTTGACACGTCTTGTCAAAGCAGAGATCGTGTTCTCCTTATCACGGGATTCTCATCAATACGGACATGGGTAACCCAACCGCGCCATCAATTACGGCGCCTGGGGAATAAGCGGTTTTGCTACGCAAGTGGGGAGGCACATCGCCTCTTCCGCCCTTATAAAAGGGATAAAGATTTACTTTTTTGACCCATGCCTTCTTCCTCCTCGCTTACCCATTCCCGCACACTCGAGCTCTAGAGCCCAAGCTCGCGTTCTTCTTCTCGAACCACTCCAAGCATGTCTGGAGCAGGAGGCAAGTGGATGGTCTCCTCCGTCACGAAGAAGAACATCAAAGAGTTACGGGAAGCCGGATACCTAGCTGCGGATATCGCGCACCGGCTGCCGAATGCGGGGCAGATTGTCCCAACGCCCGAACCCCATGAGAGGGTAGTTTTTCTTACCCATTTCGTCCGTGGACTGGGATTCCCTCTCCACCCGTTTGTCCGCGGGCTCATGTTCTACTACAGGCTGGATTTTCATGATCTGGCCCCCAATTTCATCCTCAACATCTCGGCGTTTATCATCGTGTGCGAGGCCTTCCTCCGCATCAGGCCCCACTTCGGCCTATGGCTAAAAACCTTCAATGTCAAACCAAAGGTGGTGGGAGGCCAACAAGCAGAGTGCGGAGGTGCCATGGTGGGCAAGATGCCTAATGTCACCTGGCTCGAGGGCACCTATGTGGATACCATAAAGGGGTGGCAATCAGGGTGGTTCTACATCACCGAGCCGCATGACTCCAACTGGGTGGCGGCCCCCAATTTTCAATCTGGAATCCCCATGCGGCTCACCTCCTGGAAAAAGAAGGGTCTGTCCTGGGGTTCTTCGGTAGAGCTGACCGGACTCCAGACCTGCATCCAGAACATGACGAGCAGAAAAATCAAGCTTGTCAATATGGTCCAGGTTATGCTCTTCCGCCGGATCCTTCCGTGCCAAAGACGGGCATTCAATTTGTGGGAGTTCGACTTGGCCAAGCACCACATGCTGCGAGAGCTCTATGACACGACACACGAGGATGTCTGGAGGGTGCTGTTCAAGAGCGCCGAGATGCCTCCCTCCCTCACCGAGGACCCCGGACTCAGTGCAAAGCGCCGCGCCAATCCGGTAGGTTTTTATATATCTCAGGGTATTTATTTGCCCCGGTTTAGTTGTCTGCAGGATCTGAACTTCCTGTCATTAACAGGACTGGATAGAGACGACGGAGCAGCTTGATAGCCCAGCACCGCTGCTCGAAGATCCCGCAGACGCTCTTCTGACGAAGATGCTGACTCTGGCACCATACAAGGTGCCGGAAAAGAAGACCAAGAAGAAGGTCACGGGGACCCGAAAGGGTCTCCGGTGCAAGGTTGTATCGGAGTCATCGGACGGTGACTCCGACGGGCACTCCTCCCACGGAAACGAGGAGGAGGAGAAAAGTCCCCCCCCCCCAGCCGGAGGAGACAAGAAAAGGAAGGCCGACCCATCCGGGGAGGCCGAAGGGTCCAAGAAGGGAAGGACCCTCCCTTCGGACTGCGCCACGACGGTCGCTGACTGCGGAGACGAGTGGCTACCCAGGGTCAAGCCCTTGGCGAAATCGTAAGTGTCCGGACACCGTAGTACTTCATGGTATGTTTTACTGTACTGCCTGCCCTCATGCCGAACACGATTATGCAGTCCGTCCCGAGCTCATCTCGACATACCTTCGTCGAGCGGCTCTTTGGACTCGTCGGATATGAATAGCGATTCTCCTCCGACTGCTTCCACCCCTCGCCCTACGGACAACGCTAAGGTGTTGTCTCAAAAGGCACCGAGACAAGGGGAGGTGGTCCTGGGGGCGCCTGACGACGACTTCCCAGACCCTAGGTACCAAGGAAGTGAGGCTCCTACGGGCTTTGAGTTCGGGCCCCAGCCGGACACTGCGCCGGAACCTTCGATGGTTTCGGACTCCGGCAGGCGGTCCCCCGTCAAGGGGGGCCAACCATCCGTGTCAGTGTCCTCTGTCCAACCAGAGGCACCGGACAACCTGCTGGAAGCGCTTCGCAGCGCTTCCATCGAAGAAGAGCACTGCACTATCATGAGTGCGGTGGTCGAGAAGGTTCAGTCCGCCAAAAACTGACTGACCGAAGCTTGCGCCAACCTCCTAACAGGCTTTGAGGTAAGAAATCAAAATATAAGAAAATATTACCGCATAGATAGTAGCCCCTGATGCTCTGTTTGGCGTTCACGAAGAAAAACCGAATAGAGGATCAAATGATAACTCAGGAGTCTAATTAGAGTATGTCTATGTGTATGTGCAGGCTTCACTGCTGGCCGCTGCCGCACGTATTGCAGAGGTCTCTGCGCTGAAGCAGGCCCTGAAGCGGTCCGAGGACGAGCTCGGCCTTACCAAGAGGCAGCTCGAAGAGAGCAAAGGTAAGATATACCCCTGTCTATATAGTTAAAAAGAAGTTTGGGTGTGAAGCAATAGGATCATCAAGAATTTTTCAGGGGCCACAACCGAGGTCGAGACCCTGAGGAAGGCGTTGTCCGAGGCCGAAGACAAAGCAGCCAAGGAACGCATTGAACGGGAGAAACAAGAAGCCCGAGTAGGCGAGGTGCAGCAAGAGCTCGAGGCTCTTGCCAAAAAGCACGAGTCCTTGGAGCTTGACTCCAAGAAGCAAGAGTCCGATCTCGCGCAGGCGCTTGAAAGCGTCCGAAGCGCCAAGGCCGAAGCCCACAAGGCCCTTCAGGAGATTGACGGGGTGAAGAAGATAGCAGCGAGTAAGGCATTCAATATGCAAAGCAAGCATGTGAAGGAGACTTTCCTTTTTCTTACCCGAGTTCGGAGCTCTCCAGGAGCATTTGCAGATCTTCCCCGCAGTGTACTGGATGCCGCGGAGTTTTACCGGGCTGAGGAGGGGAGATCAACAGAGAAGTTGTTCTGGTCTCAGTATACTGGGACCGAACACCCTGTGCCCTTGAGCGGCCAGCTGAAGCAGTTGGTCGAGCTTCACAAGGCGGCCGAACAGGCCATAAGGGGCCTTATAGTCCGGATGTGGCCTAGCGAGCCCCTGCCCGGCAGCTACTTCGGCCTGGTGAGGCGGCTAGTGGAAGCCTGCCCACGGCTTGAAGTCATCAAGCGGTCCGTCTGCATCGAGGGTGCATGCGGGGCTTTTGCCCGGGCGAAGGTGCACTGGGCGAAGGTGGACACTGTGAAGCTGGTGAACGAGGGGCCGCCGGAGGATAAGGAGCATCGTTGCCCCGAGAATTATTATGAGAGTGTCCTGAAGGGTTCCCGCTTAGTGGCAGATGAGTGTGCCAATGGTGTAATTTTTGAATGAACATGCCCATGTGATCCTGTATTATTAAACGAGTTCGTTTGCGCCATGCGACACTTTCTTAATTTAAAATATTACCTTTTGTGCGGCCGTTTATAAAATCTGAGAGTTGGCCAGTCGTCGGCTTCTACCCCCATGTAACTAGTACTGGGGTGTTCGGGATAAATCTTAACACTCTTTACCCCAATTTTGGGTCCTTCAAGGGAGGTGTTCAGCGCAACGAACCAGGAAATTGGACTATAATACTTTATCACTCTCACTTAGCCATAGAAGTCTATGATTTTAAATTTTTGGCGAAGCCCCTGGTATTCGGAGGGCCGAATTTGGGGCGCTATACACGCCTAAGCCGGACAAGGCCGACTCCTCGCCTGAAGCGGAAAAAAGTCTTTAAGGACTTGAGACCTCTCGAACAGCGACCAGTCTCTCGCCTTATCATGACAGTCAGTTTTTGGCTTCCTCTAGTGAGGTGCTTGTCCGGAAGAATCGGGACACAATCGCAGTAGTTCTCCCACCGCTACCTTAGCCGATATAGCGGAATGTAAGGTACCAAAGCGTGGGAGCCATGCAACCCAACATTTGACCAAAGACATGATTCGGAGCTGATGCATATAATGCTATAAGTTCGGGGTGCCGCACTGTCGAAAGTGTTCCGACTTCTTGCACCGTATTATGGGGTAAACGAGGACCCCTGGCAAACTGACCGCACCCGCACGTGCGGGTGCGGACATATATAAGAGAAAGAGAAAAGCTTAAATAATGCAATGACAGATTAATGATATGCATTGTTATTTAAATGATATGTCGAAGCGTACTTGGTACAAGTAGTGCAATAAGCATAAAGGAGGACAATTCGAAATGTCCTATCCCAGGGCAAGCTGCGCATAAAATAGTGAGAAGCGGGTATATCAATTATTACTAGAGACCACCTGGCGGTTCCCGTGTTCATCTTAGCTTCTTGCCGCCTTGGTTGTTGCTTCCGGAATGTGTCCGGCAATCGTACTGCCGAAAAGGGCTTCTAGAGAGTTAGGCCCTGAAAGATAAAAGGAATGTCGAAGGTATACAACCCCTAGTGTGGTTAAGCCACAATGCGGGGCATGTCCTGATCGTGCCCCCGCCTATGTCCATGGTATTTTTAATGCATACTTATGTACGCGTTGCACGGATTTCGTCGCTTCACTAGGACTGGGACGGGGGCCGAATTGCTAGGCGAGCTCTGATCGTGCCAGGCGATCCTGTTGCAGCTTGTTCCAGACTCACTTGAAGGTGTCCGGGGGCTGTGACGCCACATGAGTGGTCTGCCTGAACAAGCTGCTTTGTGCCTCTGCTGCAAGGGCCGCAGTGTGCTCTTCCGTACGAAGCGAGCGTTCTGTGTTTCCATTTACTGTTATGACCCCACGAGGTCCTGGCATCTTGAGCTTGAGGTATGCGTAATGCGGCACTGCATTGAATTTTGCAAATGGTGTTCGTCCGAGCAGTGCATGATAGCCACTGCGAAAAGGGACGATGTCGAAGATTAACTCTTCGCTTCGGAAGTTATCCGGCGATCCGAAGACCACTTCCAGTGTGATTGAGCCTGTGCAATGGGCCTCTACACCTGGGATGACGCCTTTAAAGGTGGTTTTGCTAGGTTTGATCCTCGAGGGATCGATACCCATTTTTCGCACTGTATCCTGATAAAGCAGGTTCAGGCTGCTGCCGCCATCCATAAGGACTCGAGTGAGGTGAAATCCGTCAATGATGGGGTATAGGACCAGTGCGGCGGATCCGCCATGACGGATGCTAGTGGGGTGATCCCTGCGATCGAAGGTGATCGGGCAAGCAGACCATGGGTTGAACTTTGGGGCGACGGGCTCCATTGCATAGACGTCCCTTAGTGCATGCTTCCGCTTCCTCTTGGGAATGTGGGTTGCGTATATCATGTTCATCATCTTTAGTTGTGGTGGAAACCCCTTCTGTCCTCCTGTGTTCGGCGGCCGGGGCTCCTCCTCGTCATCGCTACGCAGCCCCTTGTCCTTGTTTCGGCATTTAACTTCGGCCTGCTTGAACACCCAGCATTCTCTGTTGGTGTGATTGGCTGGCTTGTCGGGGGTGCCGTGGATTTGACACGAGCGATCCAGTATGTGATCCAGACTGGATGGAGCCGAAGTATTTCTTTTGAATGGCTTTTTCCGCTGACCGGATCTAGAGCCTCTGAATCCGGCATTGACTGCCGTATCTTCGGTGTTATCGCCGTTATTGCAGCGCTTTGTTCTATTACAACGCTGCCTACCATTAACATCTTTGTATCCGAGGTATCCAGATTCTTTGATGTGTTGTTGCTGCGAGCCAGCCAGCTGTCCTCGCCCGCGCAAAAGCGGGTCATGAGTGTTGTGAGGGCTGCCATAGATTTCGGCTTCTCCTGGCCAAGGTGGCGGGTGAGCCATTCGTCTCGGATGTTATGCTTGAATGCCGCTAGGGCCTCTGCATCCGGACAGTCTGCAATTTGATTTTTCTTAGTCAGGAATCGTGTCCAGAATTGTCTGGCCGATTCCCCTGGCTGCTGGGTTATGTGGCTCAAGTCATCAGCATCCGGTGGCCGCACATAAGTGCCCTGGAAGTTGTCAAGAAATGCATCTTCCAGATCCTCCCAACTGCCAACGAAATCTACCGGCAAGCTATTCAGCCAATGCCGAGCTGGTCCTTTGAGTTTTAGTGGGAGGTATTTGATGGCATGTAGATCATCACCGCGAGCCATGTGGATATGAAGGAGGAAATCCTCAATCCATAGAGCGGGATCTGTTGTGCCATCGTATGATTCAACATTTACGGGTTTGAAACCCTCCGGGAATTCATGATTCATAACTTCATCGGTGAAGCATAAGGGGTGTGCGGCACCTCTGTGTCGGGCTATATCCCGACGTAGTTCGTAGGAGTCTTGTGTGCTGTATTCAGCCCGGCCAGATTTATTTTTGGTGTATCTGACGTGACGATCGTCGTCTCGTGTGGGTGCACGTGCCCGTGTCCCGTATATTGACCTTGCGATTTTTGCCTTATTGTCCAAGATGTTGCGCAGGTCCTCTGTGTTGCCCCGGGCCTTAATATTTTTGACTGAGTGGCGACGGGGTGCGGTCTGAACTTTAGGCTGAAATTCCTCTCTGGTTCTGTCGCGTAGTGGCCGGTCAGCCGCATCGTACGCTGGTGAATGAGGTTTCATTGCTTCCTCCTCGAGGTGAGGTAGCAACCTGCATTTTGGGTAACTCTTGGACGGGCGCTCAAGTTCATGCTCCTCGGCCGCAAGGACTTCGGTCCACCTGTCTGCTAGCAGGTCTTGATCAGCTTGAAGCTGTTGCTGTTTTTTCTTAAGGCTACTTGCCGTGGCCATAAGCCGGCGCTTAAAGCGCTCTTGCTCGACGGGGTCCTCAGGCACGATAAACTCGTCGTCGCCGAGGCTCACCTCGTCTTTGGAGGGAGGCATGTAATTGTCCTCCTCTAGTTCTCCATCTGCTGTCTGCTCTGGAGGGCTAGCTTGTTCATCCTCTAGCTCTACACCGTGCTGGAGGGGATTGTTGTTGTATTTGGCGCTATCCGGAGTGTTATTATCTCCTGTGCCGGTATCACTGCTCTTGCTGTGGCGGGACTTAGAGCGGCGCTGCTGACGTCGGCACTTGGGTTGCTTCTTGGAGGGGTCATCCTCCGCTGTCTCGTCGCCATTGCCTTCTTTGGGGGTGTCCACCATGTGTATATCATATGATGAGGTGGCGGTCCAGCGCCCTGAGGGCGGTGGTTCCTGTTCATCTCTGGCTTCGTCGTCCATACCGTCGAAGTCTTTGGAGTCGAAGTCGAGCATGTCGGTTAAGTCGTTGACGGTGGCTACTAAGTGGGTGGTGGGTGGGCAGCGAATTTCTTCGTCGTCTGCATCCCATTCTAACCGGACATAGTTCGGCCAAGGTTCTCCTAACAGGGAGAGAGACCTTAATGAATTTAGCACATCTCCGAAAGGTGAGTGCTGAAAGATATCCGCGGAGGTGAACTCCATAATCGGCGCCCATTCGGATTCGACGGGCACGGATGTGAGCGGCTCGGAGTCCGTGGCCGGAGATGAATCCAGTGGTTCGGCGACACGGTTCCCGTAAGGGGTGAAGTCAGTATTTGGCTCTATCGCCACTGAGAGTGCGGCCTCCATGGCGGGGTCTATCCCTCCACTCTCGGATGGCGCGATTTGCTCC
This sequence comes from Triticum dicoccoides, assembly GCF_002162155.2. NCBI lineage: Eukaryota > Viridiplantae > Streptophyta > Magnoliopsida > Poales > Poaceae > Triticum > Triticum dicoccoides. The sequence continues at coordinate 604,537,386 of NC_041384.1, forward strand.
AGGCTAACGGCCGGAGTAGTTGCGGATGCAATCTCTCAAACACTGTCCGACGGTAGAGTTATGTCATGGTCGTTGCGACGGTGCGGCGCATCTGGTATGGGCTCGAATCCGTCGAAGATCAAGTCTCCGCGAATGTCGGTCGTGTAGTTCAAGTTTCCAAATCTGACCTGATGGCCAGGGGCGTAGCTTTCGATCTGCTCCAGATGGCCGAACGAGTTGGCCCGCAGTGCGAAGCCGCCGAATACAAAGATCTGTCCGGGGACAAAAGCCTCACCCTGGACCGCATCGCTAGCGATGCTCGAAGGATCCATCAAGCCTTACGGTGACGACACAGTGGAACTCTCGATGAAAGCACGAATGTCGGTGTCAAAACCGACGGATCTCGGGTAGGGGGTCCCGAACTGTGCGTCTAAGGCGGATGGTAACAGGAGGCATGGGACACGATGTTTACCCAGGTTCGGGCCCTCTTGATGGAGGTAATACCCTACGTCCTGCTTGATTGTTCTTAATAATATGAGTAGTACAAGAGTTGATCTACCATGAGATCAAAGAGGCTAAACCCTAGAAGCTATCCTATGGTATGATTGTCTGTTGTCCTACGGACTAAAACCCTCCGGTTTATATAGACACCGGAGGAGGCTAGAGTTACACAAGGTCGGTTATAAAGGAGGAGATATACATATCCGTATTGCCTAGCTTGCCTTCCACGCCAAGTAGAGTCCCATCCGGACACGGGACGAAGTCTTCAAACCTGTATCTTTATAGTACAACAGTCCGGCCAAATGATATAGTCCGGCTGTCCGGAGACCCCCTAGTCCAGGACTCCCTCACTGGCCTTGATAACCCTAACAGAAAACAGCTCGAAACAAAGACAGGAGATTTTTGCGTGACACAGGAGTCAAAACCTTCGGGAGATTATATAATGAATGTTTACCGACCAAAATATGTGTCGTGTACGAAAACAGAGTCCAAAGAGCACATGAGGTGCCCACGAGGTAGGGGGGCGCGCCCTCCACCCTCGTGGAGCCCTCGTGTCCTTCCCGGACTGCTTCTTATTTTTCTATTTTTCTAAATATTCCAAAATGGAGAAATATTGCCTTAAAAACTGTTTTGGAGTCGGTTTACTTACCGTACCACATACCTATTCCTTTTTGGAGTCTGAAATGTTCCGAAAAGTGTCCCTTATGTATTCCTCCAGGGTTACGGTTTCAATAACATTGGTTTCAACATTTATGGGATTACCTGAGATATAGTGTTTGATTCTTTGATCGTTCACCACCTTCGGATTCGTGCCTTCGAAGTTGTTGATTTTTATGATACCGGAACGATAGACCTCCTCGATAACGTAAGGACCTTCCCATTTAGAGAGAAGTTTTCCTGCAAAAAATCTTAAACAAGAGTTGTATAGCAATACATAATCACCTACTTTAAACTCACGCTTTTGTATCCTTTTGTCATGCCATCTTTTACCTTTTTCTTTAAACAACTTGGGATTTTCATAGGCTTGGGTTCTCCATTCATCAAGTGAGCTAATATCAAATAACCTCTTCTCACCGGCAAGTTTGAAATCATAATTGAGCTCTTTAATAGCCCAATATGCCTTGTGTTCTAGTTCGAGAGGTAAGTGACATGCTTTTCCATAAACCATTTTATACGAAGACATACCCATATGATTTTTATATGCAGTTCTATAGGCCCATAATGCATCATCAAGTTTCTTGGACCAATTCTTTCTAGATCTATTAACAGTCTTTTGCAAAATTAATTTGAGCTCTCTATTACTCAATTCTACTTGACCACTAGACTCTGGGTGATAAGGAGATGCAACTCTATGATTAACATCATATTTAGCAAGCATTTTACGGAAAGCACCGTGAATAAAATATGAACCACTAGCAGTCATTAAATATCTAGGGACTCCAAATCTTGGAAAAATAACTTCTTTAAGCATTTTAATAGAAGTGTTATGATCAGCACTACTAGTTGGAATAGCTTCTACCCACTTAGTAACGTAATCAACAACAACTAGAATATGTGTATATCCATTAGAGGAAGGAAAAGGTCCCATATAGTCAAAGCCCCAAACATCAAATGGTTCAATGACAAGTGAATAATTCATACGCATTTCTTGACGTCTACTAATATTACCAATTCTTTGACATTCATCACAAGATAAGACAAACTTACGGGCATCCTTGAAGAGAGTAGGCCAATAAAAACCAGATTGCAATACCTTATGTGCAGTTCTATCTCTAGCATGGTGTCCTCCATAAGCTTTGGAGTGACACTTGCGTAGGATCTGTTCCTGTTCATGCTCAGGTAGACAATGTCTAATAGCACCATCTACTCCTTCTTTATAAAGATGTGGGTCATCCCAAAAGTAATGCCTCAAATCATAGAAGAACTTTTTCTTTTGCTGGTATGTGAAACTAGGTGGTATAAACTTAGCAACAATGTAATTAGCATAATCAGCATACCATGGAGCAGTATGAGAAGCATTTATGACATTTAATTGCTCATCCGGGAAGCTATCATCAATAGGACGTGGGTCATCAAGCACATTTTCTAACCTAGACAAGTTGTCTGCAACGGGGTTCTCAGCTCCCTTTCTATCAATAATATGCAAATCAAATTCTTGTAGCAGGAGAACCCATCTAATAAGTCTAGGTTTAGCATCTTTCTTTTCCATGAGATATTTAATAGCAGCATGATTAGTGTGAATAGTTACTTTAGAATCAACAATATAAGGTCTGAACTTATCACAAGCAAATACAACTGCTAAGAATTCTTTTTCAGTAGTAGCATAATTTCTTTGAGCATTGTCTAGGGTTTTACTAGCATATTGAATAACATTTAATTTCTTATCAACTCTTTGCCCTAGAACAGCACCTACAGTATAATCACTAGCATCACACATAATTTCAAAGGGTAAATTCCAATCAGGTGGCTGAACAATAGGCGCAGAGATCAATGCTTTCTTAAGTATTTCAAATGCTTCAACACAATCATTATCAAATACAAATGGTATATCTTTTTGTAATAAATTAGTCAAAGGCCAAGAAATTTTTGAGAAGTCATTAATGAACCTCCTATAAAATCCGGCATGACCAAGGAAACTTCTTATACCTTTGATGTCCTTGGGACATGGCATCTTTTCAATAGCATCAACCTTGGCTTTATCAACCTCAATACCTCTTTCAGAAACTTTGTGCCCCAAGACAATACCTTCATTAATCATAAAGTGGCACTTTTCCCAATTCAAGACAAGATTAGTTTCTTCACATCTCTGCAAAACTCGATCAAGGTTGCTCAAGCAATCATCAAAAGAAGATCCATAGACAGAGAAACCATCCATGAAAACCTCGCAAATCTTTTCACAAAAGTCAGAGAATATAGCCATCATGCATCTTTGAAAGGTAGCAGGTGCATTACATAAACCAAAAGGCATACGTCTATAAGCAAAAGTACCAAAAGGGCAAGTAAAATTAGTCTTTGATTGATCTTTGGCTGACACAGGTATTTGAGAGAAACCAGAATAACCATCTAGAAAGAAAAAATGTGTATGTTTGGATAATCTTTCTAGCATTTAATCGATAAAAGGTAAGGGGTAATGATCATTTTTAGTTGCCTTATTTAATTTGCGGAAATCAATTACCATCCTATAACCTATAATAATTCTTTGAGGAATCAATTCATCTTTATCATTAGGAATGACAGTAATACCTCCCTTCTTAGGGACACAATGGACAGGACTTACCCACTGACTATCAGCAACGGGATAGATTATACCTGCCTCAAGGAGCTTTAGTATTTCCTTTCCTGCCACTTCTTTCATTTTAGGATTCAGCCATTGTTGATGATCACGAACTGGTTTAGCATCTTCTTCCAAATTTATTTTATGTTGACATAGAGTGGGACTAATGCCCTTAAGATCATCAAGAGTATACCCAATAGCAGCATGGTGCTTCTTCAGAGTTTTTAATAATCTTTCTTCCTCATGCTTTGAAAGGTTAGCACTAATAATAACAGGATATATCTTTTTCTCATCAAGATAAGCATATTTAAGAGTATCAGGCAACGGTTTAAGCTCAAACACGGGATCACCCTTGGGTGGATGAGGATCCCCTAGGATTTCAACAGGCAAATTGTTTTTCAGAATAGGTTCATGTTTAAAGAATACTTCATCTATTTCCCTTCTTTCATTCATAAACATATCATTTTCATGGTCTAGCAAATATTTTTCTAAAGAATCACTAGGGGTACGGCAATAGAAGCAAGACCAATAATTTCATCCTTACTAGGTAATTCTTCTTCACGGTGTTGTCTACTAAATTTAGAGAAATTAAATTCAGGAGTCATATCATCTAAACTGATAGTAACAACATCCCTTTTGCAATCTATGGTAGCATTAATAGTGTTCAGGAAGGGTCTACCAAATATAATGGGACAAAATCTATCTTGTGGGGAGCCAAGAACAAGAAAATTAGCAGGATATTTAGTTTTCCCACACAAGACTTCAACATCTCTAACAATTCCCATTGGTGAAATAGTATCTCTATTGGCAAGTTTAATTGTGACATCAATATCTTCCATCTCAGCACATGCATAACTTCTTTGTATAAGGAACAAGGTATTGCACTAGCACTAGCACCCATATCACATAAGCCATGATAACAATGATCTCCTATTTTAACAGAAATAACAGGCATGCCTACCACAAGTCTATGTTTATCTTTATCACAGGGTTTAGCAATTCTAGCAGTTTCATCACAGAAATAAATAACATGCCCATCAATATTATCATACAAGAGATCTTTAACAATAGCAATATTACGTTCAACTTTAACTTGCTCAGGAGGTGTATATGTTTTAATATTGCTTTTACGAACTACAGTTGAAGCTTTAGCATGATCCTTTATCCTAATAGGGAAAGGTGGTTTCTCAACATAAGAAGTAGGAACAATAGGATCATTATAAGTGATAGTCTTTTCTTCAACTTTAATAGGTGCAACTACTTTTACTTCTATGGGAGGATGATATTTAAACCACTTCTCCTTGGGGAGATCAACATAAGCAACAAAAGATTCACAGAAAGAAGCTACTATCTCAGAGTCAAGTCCATATTTAGTGCTAAATTTACGAAAAATATCGATATCCATAAAAGATTTAACACAATCAAAACTAGGTGTCATACCTTACTCCTTACCATTGTCGAGGTCCCAATCTTCAGAGTTGCATTTAATTCTTTCCAATAAATCCCATTTGAATTCAATAGTCTTCATCACAAAAGAGCCTACACAAGAAGTATCAAGCATGGTGCGATTGTTACCAGAAAACCGAGCATAATTTTTTTGAATAATCATTTCTCTTGAGAGCTCATGATTGGGGCATGAATATAACATTGATTTAAGCCTCCCCCAAGCTTGAGCGATGCTTTTTCCTTCACGAGGCCAAAAATTACATATATAATTGTGATCATGATGAACAAGATGCATAGGATAGAACTAGCACATATGCTCGTGCATTGCAACGGGATAATAAAATTATATGCCTCTAGCTCAATATAAGAATGGATCAAGACCCCCACATATATGTATTCTTTAGTTCAACATGGCACCCTTTAATTAGGGCCAAATCAGTATATATTTTTTTATTGACACATGCCTATAATTTGTTTCAATTATAATTAACCAGCATATTCTTTTTTATTGGCACATGGAAGCTACCACTGTCAATAACTTATGGTGTCCCTTATTCACAAAAAGCCGACTTAACTCGATGCGCCGGATGCAGAGCAGGCCCAGTATGGGAGTGTTCGACCTCACGACCTCAAAGACCCAACCACATGTTGCTAGCCACTCAAACAAACATATTCTGCTAACCAATGGTCGGCATAAATATAAAAGAATATAATGCAACGCGAGATTCGACACTTTTTTTTATTTTCAAAAACCGATAACTATGAAATCCAAATATACATGGCAACATGAACAATTTTCCAAATTATACGCATTTTTAAAAAGACGAACAAAAAATTGAATGGAACATTTGTTGAAATCCAGAAACATTTCTTAAAACATGAATGTTTTATAGAAATACGTTTTTTTAAGTTGTGAACCATTTTTGGAAACGGGAAAATGTTTTGAACATATAGAAGAAATTTAGAAATTTGTCTTTAAATACAAATATTATTTTCAATTTTTCAACATATCACTAAAACAATAATTCTAATTTGTAACATTTTTAAAATCTTGAATTATTTTTTTGAAAAACCCACTAAAATTCAAAAAATGGGAATAATATTTTATATTCTGAAAAAAATCAGAATGACAAAAAATTATAATTTCAAACATATTTAAATAGGAACACAATTGTGGAATTCATAACATGAACTACCGAATATACTTGGCAACTTGAACAGTTTTCCAAATTATGGATGGTTTTTTTGAAAATTCCAAACATTTTTGATCAAATGAAGAACAAATATTTGAACAGAACATTTCCTGAAATGCACATACATTTCTTAAAGACATGAACCTTCTTATAAAAATATGAACATTTTTTAAGTTGTGATTTTTTTTAAATGGGAACATGTTTTAAAAATGCAAAAGAATTGTAGAAAATGTGTTTCTTTAATGCAAACTTTATTTTCAATTTTTAAACATATCATTAAAACAAGAATATTTTTTGAATTTGAAACATTTTTAAAATGCATTTGTTTAGATGTTGAACAATTTTGAAAAATACAAACATTTCTTGAAAAATGGGAATATTTTTGTAATTTATATTTGAATAAATTTTGGCACGACAAAAAAATCCAAACATTTTGAAGAGTAGGAACACATTTTTGTAATTTGTATTTCTTTTACGAAATTTTGAATATAAATTGAAAAATTACAATTACGAGCATTTTTAAAAAAATTGAATTTCTGAAAAAATTAATAAAATAGACTTGCAATAGTAACACATAAAAAATGAGCTGCCGAGTCTTGGGCGCCATGTGCGTAGTTTAAATGAGTTTCCGCATTGAGCGGGAAATATATTTTTTTATTGCTGCGTGGGCAGGAAAATATGGGCTGACTTTACAGGGCCATAGGCGCGCAGCCCATGTACGAAATTCTGCATAAATGGTTTTTCCTTTGCCAATAGATTAAGTACGAAAGTTTAGTACCACCTCGGATATAGGGAAAAAATAATCTTTTGGCGGTGAACGGATGAAAGAATTGGAGAAACGCACCTTGCTTTATTAGTAGGTATACACTTCTGATGAAATTCCAATTTCAATCGTTTGTAATTCCAAGATCCCATATCATCACATAGCCTATACCATGTCAATGCATCTCCCTTCAAAGCGAAATGGAAGACCTTCTTCTTAACAACATCTCCGGGTACACCTGCAAGCTTAAATAATCCAGAAACTTCATCCACATATATTAGATGCTCATCAGGATGTTTTGTTCCATCTCCTAAAAAGGTATTAGCTAGCAGTTTTTCTATCATACCGGAAGGAATTTCAAAGCATACATTTTCATTTTCAGTAGGTTGAGGAGCAACTCTTTGCTCTACTGGTCGGGGTGAAGATACCCCAAACAAGCCCCTCAGAGGATTACTTTCCATAGTAACAAGTGACAGTAAATTTTAGCACACTATATAAATTTTTCCTTACCAAATTCCACCTACCAAAGGCGCTTCACTCCCCGGCAACGGCGCCAGAAAAGAGTCTTGATGACCCACAAGTATAGGGGATCTATTGTAGTCCTTTCGATAAGTAAGAGTGTCGAACCCAACGAGGAGCAGAAGGAAATGATAAGCGGTTTCCAGCAAGGTATTCTCTGCAAGTACTGAAATAAGTGGTAACAGATAATTTTGTGATAGAATAATTCGTAACGAGCAACAAGTAACAAAAGTAAATAAAGTGCAGTAAGGTGGCCCAATTCTTTTTGTAGCAAAGGACAAGCCTGGACAAACTCTTATATAGAGAAAAGCGCTCCTGAGGACACATGGGAATATCGTCAAGCTAGCTTTCATCACGTTCATATGATTCGCGTTCGGTACTTTGATAATTTGGTATGTGGGTGGACCGATTCTTGGGTACTACCCTTACTTGGACAAGCATCCCACTTATGATTAACCTCTATTGCAAGCATCCGCAACTACAACAAAAGTATTAAGGTAAACCTAACCATAGCATGAAACATATAAATCCAAATCAACCCCTTACGAAGCAACGCATAAACTAGGGTTTAAGCTTCTGTCACTCTAGCAACCCATCATCTACTTATTACTTCCCAATGCCTTCCTCTAGGCCCAAATAATGGTGAAGTGTCATGTAGTCGAAGTTCACATAACACCACTAGAGAAGAGACAACATACATCTCATCAAAATATCGAACGAATACCAAATTCACATGACTACTAATAGCAAGACTTCTCCTATGTCCTCAGGAACAAACGTAAATACTCACAAAGCATAAACATGTTCATAATCAGAGGGGTATCAATATGCATATAGGATCTGAACATATGATCTTCCACCAATTAAACCAACTAGCATCAACTACAAGGAGCAATTAACATTACTAGCAACCTACTAGTACCAATCCTGGACTTGGAGACAAGAATTGGATACAAGAGATGAACTAGGGTTTTGAGAGGAGATGGTGCTGATGAAGATGTTGATGGAGATTGCCCTCTCCCGATGAGAGGAGCATTGGTGATGGCGATGGCAATGATTTCCCCCTCCGGGAGGGAAGTTTCCCTGGCAGAACAGCTCTGTCGGAGCCCTAGATTGGATCCGCCAAGGTTCCGCCTCGTGGCGGAGGAGTTTCATCCGAGAAGATGGCTTCTTATTTTTGTTCCCATCGAAAGACTTCATATAGCAAAAGATAGCCACCGGAGGGCCACCAGGGGGCCCACAAGGTAGGGGGCGCGCCCAGGGGGGTAGGGCGCGCCCCCACCCTCGTGGGCAGGGTGTGGCCCCCCTGGTGAATCTCTTCTACTAAGTATTTTTTATATATTCTGAAAACATCTTCCATGAAGTTTCAGGACTTTTGGAGCTGTGCAGAATAGGTCTCTAATATTTGCTCCTTTTCCAGCCCAGAATCCCAGCTGTCGGCATTCTCCCTCTCCATGTAAACCTTGTAAAATAAGAGAGAATAGTCATAAGTATTGTGACATAATGTGTAATAACAGCCCGCAATGCAATAAATATCGATATAAAAGCATGATGCAAAATGGACGTATCAGTGGCCATGTTCAGTAGCGAATACCACGCCCTTCTAGGGCAGGAGGCATTCACGATTTTTCAAGCCATACCCCATTACAGGTACATGAAGCTCAAAATGCCCGGACCCAATGGAATCATCACTCAGCTAGTGATCCGGACATAGCACTCTGCACCGAGAACAAAACAGCCGCACTGGCCCTCGAGGCATTATCCGAAGCCCTTGTGGCAGAGGAGTTAACCATGCTGCGCTCCACAGTGGACAGGGACGACGTGATACTAGACAAAAGATCCAAGTCCACCTCCTTCAAACCAGCGGATGATATAGTCAAATTGCAAGTCCATCCAACGGACCCCACAAAAACAACGTCCATTGGGGCACAGTTAAACCCCGCTGTAGACGCCGCACTACGGGAGTTCCTGCGAGAGAATTGGGACATATTCGCCTGGCATCCTTCAGACATGCCAGGAATCCCACGCAGGCTGGCCGAGCATAGCCTTAACATTCTAAAAGGATTCAGGCCGGTCAAGCAGACTCTTCGGCGTTTCTCCGAACCTAAGCTACAAGCCATGGGAGAGGAGCTAGCCAAATTACTGGAGGCCGGATTCATTAGAGAAATAAAGCATCCGGACTGGCTAGCAAACTTGGTGATGGTGCCAAAGAAGGACAAATCCTGGCGCCTATGCATCGACTTCAAGGACCTTAATAAGGCTTGCCCAAAGGATCCCTTCCCCCTCCCTCGTATCGATCAAATTATCGACGCTACCGCAGGACACAACTCGTTGTGCTTCCTCGACGCATACTCCGGTTACCACCAAATTAAGATGGTGGAGTCCGACCAAGCCGCAACGGCATTTATCACTCCATACGGCCCCTTCTGTTTTAACACAATGCCCTTCGGGCTCAAAAACGCCGGCGCAACGTATCAGCGCATGATTCAGACATGTCTGGAAAAGCAGATCGGCAAAACAGTGGAGGCATACATCGACGATGTGGTCGTTAAAACCACACACGTCGACTCCTTAATAGACGACTTGAGGCTCACATTTGACAATCTCCGAACATACGACATTAAGCTCAATCTGGAAAAATGTGTTTTCGGCATACCCGCCAGAAAGCTCCTGGGCTTTATCGTCTCCAGCAGAGGAATTGAAGCAAATCCAGCCAAAATCCGGGCTCTGTTGCAGTTGGCTATCCCAACTGACCTCAAGCAAATCCAGAAGTTAACTGGATGTGTGGCGGCTTTAAGCCGCTTTATCTCCCGACTAGGAGAAAAGGCACTCCCCCTTTATTGCCTTCTTCGACGCACCGAACACTTCGAGTGGACGGACGCAGCCACGGCCGGACTGGAAGAAATAAAAGCCATCCTGGCCACCAACCCAATCTTGGCTGCGCCAAATGTTGGCGAACCAATGCTATTATATATAGCGGCAACTCGCCAAGTTGTAAGCGCAGTGCTCGTCATCAAACGAGAGATGGACAGACATAAATTCCCACTTCAAAAGCCGGTATATTATGTATCCACCATCCTCACTCCATGCAAATCACGGTACCCACATTATCAAAAGATAGCATACGCGGTATTCATGGCATCCCGGAAATTATGACACTACTTTCAAGAGTGTTCAATTACGATGGCCTCCGAAGTACCACTCAACGACATAATAAACAACCGCGATGCCACGGGCCGGATTGCCAAATGGGCTATCGAGCTCCTCCCGTTCGACATAACATATAAACCACGGCGAGCCATTAAGTTGCAAGTACTGGCCGATTTCGTAGCCGAATGGACAGAAGCGGAACTCCCTAAAGAGTACGGCGCATACTCCAATTGGATCATGCACTTCGACGGCTCTAAAATGCTGGCCGGTCTGGGGGCTAGCGTCGTCCTAACGTCCCCCACCGGAGATACAGTGCAATACGTACTCCAAATATTGTATACAGACTCCAATAACGCAGCCGAATAGGAGGCCCTATTACACGGTCTCCGGATGGCAGTTTCCATGGGCATTCAACGTCTGCAGGTGCGTGGGGACTCAAACCTCACAATATCCCAAAAAAATGGAGACTTCGATGCCAAGGATCCGAAAATGGCGGCATATCGCAACGCCGTCCTCAAAATGTCAGCTCGGTTCGAGGGGCTTGAATTCCACCATGTGGCTCGGGAAAACAACCAGGCGGCGGACATCCTCGCCCGTATCGACGCTAAACGCGACCCTGTCCCACCTAACATCTTCCTGGAAAAACTATTTAAGCCATCCATGGTATGGGAAGGGGACACCGGCAACAATAGTCCAGACCCGGTCACAACACCAGATACCGAACACTCTGACACGATCGAAGGCTCTGCCATCAAAATAACAACTTCAGCCCACGTAATAATGGTCGTCATCGCCCCGTGGACAGAACCATTCCTGGCCTACCTAACCAGGCAGGAACTACCCCAGGACCAAAATGAGGCACGCTACATAGTGCGGCGATCTAAAGCCTACAAGGTTCACGAGGGAGAGCTTTATAAGAAAAGCACTACTGGAGTCCTTCAAAGGAGCATCTCCGAAGAGGAAGGGCGGAAGCTTTTGGCAGAAATCCATGCCGAACTTGGCGGCCATCACGCCGCATCCCGGGCCCTTGTAAGCAAGGCCTTCCGTACAGGTTTCTATTGGCCGATGGCCCGGGCAGATGTGCAGCATCTGGTCCAACATTGCATCGGTTGCCAGCTTTTTGCAAACCAAAGCCATATGCCGCCTACCACTCTCCAAACAATCCCCATTATTTGGCCCTTCGCGGTCTGGGGGCTTGATATGGTCGGACCCCTTAAAGGGGGAACCCGTAAGAAAAAAATACTTATTGGTCATGGTGGATAAATTCACCAAATGGATAGAAGTCAAACCTGTCAAAACGGTTGAATCCGGACCGGTGATAGACTTCATATCCAGGGTCATACACCGTTATGGCGTCCCCCACAGCATCATCACTAATAACGGCACGAACTTTACAGCCGACGAGGTGAAACTTTGGTGCAGCAACATGGGCATCAAGCTCGATTATGCTTTTGTTTATCACCCGCAAACTAACGGTCAAGTCGAGCAAGCGAATGGTCTTATCATGAGCGGCATTTAACCCAGATTAGTGCGGTCCTTAAAGGAATCAAACACGCACTGGGTAGAGGAGCTCAACTCCGTACTATGGGGGCTGCGGACCACGCCAAATCGCACTACCGGATACACACCGTTCTTTATGGTGTACGGTGCAGAGGCGGTTCTGCCTTGCGACATAATTCATGACTCACCTCGAGTGCGCATGTACGAAGAAAAAGAGGCCGAGCTCGATCGGCAGGACAGTTTGGACGCCCTAGAGGAAGAGCGCGACGTGGCAAAGGCCCGTTCCGCATTCTATCAGCAACAGGCTCGAAGGTATCAAAGTAGAGAAGTACGGGCCAAAACCTATAACGTGGGCGAACTAGTTCTACGCCTGCCGGAGAAGAAAAAGAACAAGCTCAAACCCAAATGGGAGGGTCCCTTCATTATTGACCAGGTTCTGACCGGTGGAGCGTACCATCTGCAGGATGCATCGGATAATCGACTCAAGCCAAACCCATGGAATGCAGCCATACTCCAAAGATTCTATGCCTAGCGCCGGACTCTATGTTCATCTCCTTACCTTCGTCAATTTTTTGCATATCCGTCTTTTCTCTCTTTCTCCCTCTTTACTCTCTTGAAGGCCCTTAAAGGCTATGCTTGTGTCTTGGTTACACAATCTTGACGCGCTAGCCACGCTCATTATACCTCGGGGCTTCTTATACAGAAGCTTAATCTAATTATTTTTTCGGGCTTTATGCCTCGCACATGTGTTATTCTTCGCATGTACCTTTTTCGCCATTATATGCATCGATATGACTTAAGTTTTGGCCAAGCTGGGTTGCCTGGCTCTTGTATTTTTGCCCTACGTTCCCGTTAGTTCGACTAGGGCATAAGGGGAGCACCTCTGTGATTGTTACTGCCGGGTCAGCCGGATGTGTACCTCAGACTGGGTGAAGCCGAAAGCTAGCATTCTTAAGGGAATATTCGGTCAATGAATAAAAGATGGCTTTTATCTAATTTGAAACATGCCCCCAGATGTTTATATCCTGCGCCTCTTTTCGCAGTTCGGACATGCACATTAGGGCATGCGTACCCAGGGAAAGGAACCCTTAACGGAACTGTTCTCCCTGGAAGATGTTTCTTACTACCCATGTAATATAACATAACTATTGGGTACTTGTCTGTTCAAGCACTTATGATCCCTACGCCTGGTCTCCATAAATACCCCGGTTTTTACATAACCAAGTGGGTATTCAGATACACTCCGGACTGTCGGGTCCAGAGGTCAAAGCGAAAAGGTCCGCCATGACAAATGATTTACAATCCGGCTAGGGACATTACATATGTCACTTGAATTACACGGTCGCTAAGACTGATTAAATTCTTCTTCTATACCATCCAACAGGCTGTCTAGCATACAATCCTGTTGGGAATACTTTGTGGCTAATTCTACTTGATCATACACTAAACTGACGGGGATCTCTTTCCCATCGGGCCCCACAGGTCCGACCTCGGCCATGTGGTTTGGGTCCGCTTTGGTATATCGTGTCTTCACCATAGCCCAGGCTTCCCTTGCACCTTGTCAGCAGGCTGATATCTTCCATAATCGGAAGCACCACCGCGCTCCCTTGAGCTTCTCTATAAGCTCCCCCATGCCTCCTGGCGGGGATGTGGATGGCCACAAGGCTTGAGCAATACCCTGCATCACCTGCAAAACTTGCTCGTGCAGTTGTGAAAGCTCTGGTAGAAGATCACCCGAAGACCCGGGCATCTCTTCCGCGGGACGACCCGTCAGCATACCTGCAGATATAACTCTCGGCTTCTTCGCCGAACTCCTTTAAAAGTTCGTTCAAGCACTTACTAAAAATGTCGCGCCAGAGCCGCTTATTCTCCTTCACGAAGTCCGCAAGCTGGGCTCGGACATCTTTCAGTTCCACGCCCAGCCGGATATTGGCGTCTTGGAGATCATTTTCCTCCTGCCTGACTCGCGTAAGCACGTGCTCGCCGGCATTTCACTGTCGATCATCATGTGCCGCATTCACCGCCATGGCCTCTGGATCCACTCTGGGGCCACCTGCAACATCTATTGTTAGATTTGCATATATGCCGCATACTACCGGGTACCCGTATTCTTTGCAATGGAAACAAGTGTTACCAGAGGGACCCTTCTCGGACTCCTTCAATGCGGCAACAGCGGCCCCTAGCTGGGCCTTGCACTCTTCTAGCTCTTGAGAAAATTGGGAATTCTTCTCTGTAAGAACCTGCACAGATAATGATCCTTAAATCAGTTGCGTCAACTATTTCAAGTCTCAGGGGCTACTGATACATATAATCGTCAGATTTGCTTACCCGTATATCCCTTACATACTGGTCCGTGGCTCTGGCTAGACCATTTTGAGCAGCACGGATGTACACGTCTCCGGAATTGAAGGCATCAAATGCCTCTGGTGAGAAACAAGCGTCACGGAGTATGGCCCGGCGACGCCTGTGATTCATGGCGCTCTCCACTTCGGAATTTGTAGCGGATAGTCTGTCTGCATCCTTTGTAGGAGGAACATCCGGCGTCTGCCCCGCGTTAGCTTCCGCCTCTATGTCCGGCCCTAGAGCCCGACTGGTCGAGGCGTGATCGGCAGCCTCTCCGGATAGAGTCCGGCGAGCGTTTTTTCTGCTAAGAAACACGGATGCCATTATATATTAAGACGACAACCACGGAGTGAGGTTTTGCGTCATACCTCTGTGCCAGCGTCTCCGTCCTGACCGGCTTCCTTTTTGGCCTACCCGGCTCCGGTGCCTCTTGTTGGCGAGTTGCTATGGATTCGGCACGGCGTCCCGAATGTCTTCCCTGTAAAACACCATATGTGTACGATAGGTGAGGTGCATAAAAGGGGTCCTTTTGGGAGTTGGGATTTTGGTTTTTCTTACGTGCGACGTGGGGAGTAGTCTAGGATAGTCGGCCGTGCTCAAGTAGTGAATCCACCCGGATCCCAAGGTATATCGAAGCCAATTTGAATCAACAATGATTTTTAATTTAGTAGTGAGCACAAAGTAACATATATCAAGCAATGATGAAGTCTAACTCTCTTCCTATGCATCAGCATGTCATAAAAGAATAATTCATGCACACCTAGTAAAGGTCAATGCATAGTATAAACAGTTTCTTGCAATTTTATCATGTTGGAAACATAGAGAGGTGGAGATATAGTTCCTCTCTCATAATAATTGCAAGTAGGAGCAGCAAGCACATGCATATTATATCTATCAAAATCATCATGTGTAACGGTAAAAGGCAACCCATCAATATAATCCTTAATAAGTGCAAACTTCTCTCATATAGTGTAGTCGGGAGAATTCAAAAAGATAATAGGACTATCATGCGTGGGTGCAATAGCAACAATTTCATGTTTAACATAACGAACTATAGCAAGTTCATATCCATAAGCATAATTGATATTGGCATCTTGGCCAGAGGCATCATCAAAAAGGGATATTTCAAAAGAATCCCAGGGATCATAACAGTCATCATAGCAATCATCCTTCGGTAAGCACGAAGGGGAATTAAACAATGTATGAGTTGAAGAGTTACTCTCATTAGAAGGTGGGCACGGGTGATCAATCCGCTCTTCCTCCTTTTGTTCTTCGCTCTCTTCCTCATCTTTTTCATCCAATGAGCTCACAGTTTCATCAATTTCTTCTTCCATAGACTCCTGCAAAATATTAGTGTCTTCTTGGACAGTGGAGTAGTCCTCAATATATAGTTTAACATAAGCATTAGAAGCATAATTCTCATAACAATATTCAAGTATGGAAAAATTTTCAGATTTGTGAAGAGTAGCATCATACTTTTCAATCAAAGAAGCAATTTCAGAAGCACCCTTAAAAGCAACAAATTCTTCAATTTGTTGAACATCATAGTAATTATAAACACCCTTAGCATACGAAGATACGATTCTATTATTACTAAACTCACATTGATAGGGAAGGTGTTTCTTAGGGTTTTCAGAACAACAAGAAAAATCATATATTTCACATAAATTCCAAGCATAGCATTGCAAACGTTGAATTTGACCCCATAATAGTTTCCCTTTTTCAGATATACGGTGTCGCACATAACAAGCATGCTCATCTAAAGATTTTCCCTCAACTAAGCTAGTTGGGGTTTCGGCACAAGCACAAAGGGATCAAAGATGATCCAAGTAAAAAGCTTCAGCAGTGTGATAGATTTTGAGTGGTTCTTCAACCATTGGTTCAGTAGGTACAACTAATTTTTTTGGTATTTTTCGTTCCCTACCCATAACTAAAGGTAGAAAACAACTAAGAACAGCAAATAAAAATTACTTAGTGATAAAGCAAACAAGCACACACGAGAATATTCACCCCACGCTATTGCTCCCCGGCAACGGCGCCAGAAAAAGGTCTTGATAACCCACAAGTATAGGGGATCGCAATAGTTTTCGATAAGTAAGAGTGTCGAACCCAACGAGGAGCTAAATGTAGAACAAATATTCCCTCAAGTTCTATCGACCACCGATACAACTCTATGCACGCTTGACGTTTGCTTTACCTAGAACAAGTATGAAGCTAGAAGTACTTTGTAGGTGTTTTCGGAAAGGCTTGCAAGAAAGTAAAGAGCACGAAAATAAAACTAGGGGCTATTAAGGTAAAGAAGAAACTAAAGTAAATATAGAGAGTGTGGAAAAGTGGTGGTAGGAGTTGCGAAATTGTCCCTTAAGAAATTGACTACTTTACTAGACCGATAGCAAGTATTATGTGGGAGAGGCCACTGCTAGCATGTCATCCCTTACTTGGAATTCTATGCACTTATGATTGGAACTATTAGCAAGCATCCGCAACTACTAATGTTCATTAAGGTAAAACCCAACCATAGCATTAAGATATATTGGTCCCCCTTCAATCCCGTATGCATCAATTTCTATGCTAGTTTGAAGCTTCTGTCACTCTTGCCCTCCAATACATAGTCCTATCAACATACAACTAACCCTATGGTGTGATCCACGCGTGCGCTCATATGATGGGCACCAAAGGACAGCAACATAACCACAAGAAAATTAAATCAATCATAGCAATTCATCAACCACCGCTAGGACAACAAAAATCTACTCAGACATCATAGGATGGCAACACATCATTGGATAATAATATGAAGCATAAAGCACCATGTTCAAGTAGAGGGTACAGCGGGCTGCGGGAGAGTGGACCGCTGTAGATAGAGGGGGAAGGTGATGGAGATGTTGGTGAAGATGGCGGAGGTGTTGGTATAGATCGCGGTGATGATGATGGCCCCCGGTGGCACTCCGGTGCCACCGGAAGCGAGGGGGAAAGAGCCCCCCTCCTTCTTCTTCTTCCTTGACCTCCTCCCTAGATGGGAGAAGGGTTTCCCCTCTGGTCCATGGCCTCCATGGCACGGGAGGGGCGAGAGCCCCTCCGAGATTGGATCTATCTCTCTGTTTCTCTTTGGTTCTGCGTTCTGTTCTGGCTCTGTTTCACTGTTTCGTATATATATGGAGATCCGTAACTCCGATTGGCCTAAAACCTTCGCCGTGATTTTTTTTCCGAATATTAGATTTCTTGCGGCAAAAGAAGAGCGTCAACCGCCTTATGGTGGGCTCACGAGGGTAGGGGCGCGCCCTAAGGGGGGCCCCCTGCCTCGTGACCACCTCGGGCACTGGTTCGCATTGATTTTCCTTCCGAATTTTCCATATTTTCCAAAAATAAGCTCCATACATTTTTATCCCGTTTGGACTCCGTTTGATATGGATATTCTGCGAAACCAAAAACATGCAACAGACAGGAACTGGCACTGGACACTGGATCAATATGTTAGTCCCAAAAATAATATAAAAAGTTGCCAAAAAGTATATG
This sequence comes from Triticum dicoccoides, assembly GCF_002162155.2. Taxonomy (NCBI): domain Eukaryota; kingdom Viridiplantae; phylum Streptophyta; class Magnoliopsida; order Poales; family Poaceae; genus Triticum; species Triticum dicoccoides. The sequence continues at coordinate 604,555,570 of NC_041384.1, forward strand.
AAAGTTGAATAATATTGGCATGGAACAATCAAAAATTATAGATACAACGGAGACGTATCAAACACCTTGTGTGCTATCAAACATCACAACGTAACTGGGTGATTATAAATATGCTCTACAGGTGTCTCCGAAGGTGTTTGTTGGGTTTGCATAGATCGAGATTAGGACTTGTCACTCCGAGTATCGGAGAGGTATCTCTAGGCCCTCTCGGTAATGCACATCACTATAAGCCTTGCAAGCAATGTGACTAATGAGTTAGTTGCGGGATGATGCATTACGGAATGAGTAAATAGACTTGCCGGTAATGAGATTGAACTAGGTATGATGATACTGACGATCAAATCTCAGGCAAGTAACATACCGATGACAAAGGGAATAACATATGTTGTCATTGCGGTTTGACCAATAAAGATCTTCATAGAATATGTAGGAGCCAATATGAGCATCCAGGTTCCGCTATTGGTTATTGTCCAGAGATGTGTCTCGGTCATGTCTACATAGTTATCAAACCCGTAAGGTCCGCACGCTTAACGTTCAATGATGATTTGTATTATGAGTTATGTGTTTTGGTGACCGAAGATTGTTCGGAGTCCCAGATGATATCACGGACATGACGAAGAGTCTCGAAATGATCGAGAGGTAAAGATTGATATATTGGACGATGATATTCGGACACCGGAATGGTTTCGTAATGGTTCGGGTATATTTCGGAGTACCGAGGAGTTACCGGAACCTCCCGGGGAAGTATTGGGCCTACATGCGCCTTAGGGGAGAGAGAGGGAAGCCCGCAAGGGGTGGCGCGCATCCCCCTCCAAGGGAGTTCGAATTGGACAAGGAGGAGGGGGCGCGGCCCCCTTTTCCTCTCCCTCTCCCTCCACTTCCTTTTCCCCTTCGATGAGAAAGGAAAAGGGGGGGGCGGATCCTACTAGGAGTGGAGTCCTAGTAGGACTCCCCCCCTTTGGTGCGCCCCCTTTGTGGAAGGCCTCCTCCTCCCCTCCTTTATATACGGGGGCAGGGGGCACCCCATAGCACAACAGTTATTCTCTTAGCCGTGTGCGGTGCCCCCTCCACAGTTTACTCCTCTGGTCATAGCGTCGTAGTGTATAGGCAAAGCCCTGCGCCGATCACATCACCGTTACCAAGCCATCATGCTGATGAAACTCTCCCTCGACCCTCTACTGGATCAAGAGTTTGAGGGACGTCATCGAGTTGGACGTGTGCTGAACTCGGAGGTGTCGTACGTTCGGTACTAGATCGGTTGGATCGCGAAGACGTTCAACTACATCAACCGCGTTAACCTAACGCTTCCGCTTTCGGTCTACGAGGATATGTGGACACACTCTCCCCCTCTCATTGCTATGCGTCTCCTAGAATTTTTTTTGTAATCATAGGATTTTTTTTGAAATTGCATGCTACGTTACCCAACAGATGGTCTCTCTCAAACAATCCTGCAATCAAATACAAGAAATTTCTTGTGTTCCCAGCACACCCAATACAATGGTACATTGCATAGGTGAACTACTTCGGTGAATAGATGGTGATACAAGTGTAGTATGGATAGTAGATATATGTTTTTATAATTCGAAATAATAAAACCAATAAGGTAGCAAGTGATAAAAGTGACCACAAATGGTATTGCAATGCCTCGAAACAAGGCCTAGGGTTCATACTTTCACTAGTGCAATCTCTCAACGTTACTAACATAGTTGAATCATATGAACAATCCCTCAAGAATAGCTCCAAAGTTTCTATTTCTATCGGAGGAAGTAGGATGAAAACGTGTATCAACCTTTATGCCTAGATTACCCCAATGTCACCATGGGTATTGCTACTTCTTGAGCTTGTGTTGGTTTTTCCCTTGAAGAGGAAAGGGTGATGCAGCAAAGTAGAGATAAGTATTGTTGGGGAACGCAGTAATTTCAAAAAAAAAATCCTACGCACATGCAAGATCATGGTGATGCATAGTAATGAGAGGGGAGAGTATCGTCTACGTACCCTCATAGACCGTAAGCGGAAGCGTTATGACAACGCGATTGATGTAGTTGTACGTCTTCACGATCGACCGATCTAGCACCGAAGGTACGGCACCTCCACGATCTGCACACGTTCAGCTCGGTGACGTCCCGCGAACTCACGGTCCAATAGAGCTTCGAGGGAGAGCACCTCCACGATCTGCACACGTTCAGCTCGGTGACATCCCGCGAACTCACGGTCCAATAGAGCTTCGAGGGAGAGTCTCGTCAGCATGACAGCGTGATGACGGTGATGATGATGCTACCGGAACAGGGCTTTGCCTAAGCACCACTACGATATGACCGAGGTGGATTATGGTGGAGGGGGGCACCGCACACGGCTAAAAGATCAATGATCAACTTGTGTCTATGGGGTGCCCCCTCCCTCGTATATAAAGGAGTGGAGGAGGGGGAGAGGCCGGCCCTCCTAGGTGCTCCCCAAGGGGAGTCCTACTCCCACCGGGAGTAGGACTCCAACCCTTCCAAGAGTAGGAGTAGGAGAGAGGGAAGGAGGAGAGAGGAGGAAGAAAAGGGGGGCGCCCCCCCTCCTTGTCCAATTCGGACTAGAGGGGGAGGGGGCACGCGGCCTGCCCTGGCCGCCCCTCCTCTTCTCCACTAAGGCCCATTACACTACCCGGGGGGTTCCGGTAACCCCCCGGTACTCCGGTATTTATCCGAACTTGCCCAGAACCATTCCGAAGTCCAAACATAGTCATCCAATATGTCTATATTTATGTCTCAACCATTTCGAGACTCCTCGTCATGTCCTTGATCATATCCGGGACTCTGAACTACCTTTGGTACATCAAAACACATAAACTCATATTACCGATCGTCACCGAACGTTAAGCGTGCGGACCCTACGGGTTCGAGAACTATGTAGACATGACCGAGACTCGTCTCCGGTCAATAACCAATAGCCGAACCTAGATGCTCATATTGGCTCCTACATATTCTACGAAGATCTTTACCGGTCAAACCGCATAACGGTATATGTTGTTCCCTTTGTCATCGGTATGTTACTTGCCCGAGATTCGATCGTCGGTATCTCAATACCTAGTTCAATCTCGTTACCGGAAAGTCCCTTTACTCGTTCCGTAATGCTACATCCTGTAACTAACTCATTAGCTACATTTCTTGCAAGGCTTTATTGTGATGTACATTACCGAGAGGGCCCAGAGATACCTCTCTAACAATCAGAGTGACAAATCCTAATCTTGATCCATGCCAACTCAACAAACACCATCGGAGACACTTGTAGAGCACCTTTATAATCACCCAGTTACGTTGTGATGTTTGGTAGCACACAAAGTGTTCCTCCGGTATTCGGGAGTTGCATGATCTCATAGTCATAGGAACATGTATAGTTCTGGAGAAAGCAATAGCTACAAACTAAACGATCATCGTGCTAAGCTAACGGATGGCTCAAGTCAATCACATCGTTCTCTAATGATGTGATCCCGTTAATCAAATGACTACTCGTGTCTATGGTTAGGAAACATAACCATCATTGATTCAACGAGCTAGTCAAGTAGAGGCAAACTAGTGACACTCTGTTTGTCTATGTATTCACACAAGTACTAAGTTTTCGGTTAATACAATTCTAGCATGAATAATAAACCTTTATCATGATATAAGGAAATATAAATAACTTTATTATTGCCTCTAGGGCATATTTCCTTCAAGTATTTCCCTCAATTTGAGAACCAAGGTATCAATCCAGTAGGAGGTACACGCAAGTCTCCAATCTATGCGCCTGCACAAACAATCAAACATTTGCACCCAACGCGATAAAGGGGTTGTCAATCCCTTCACGGTCACTTGCAAGGATGAGATCTGATAGAGATAGATATAAAAGATTACTAAAACGTAAAACAAAGTAAAAACAAATAAATTGCTGCAAGGTATTTTTGGGTTTTTTGTTTTGTACATCTGAAAATTTATGATGCAAAATAGACCCGGGGGCTATAGGACTCACTAGAGGTTTCTCTCTTGAAAGAAAATATACTGTGGGTGAACAAACTACTGTCGAGAAATTGATAGAAAAGCGCAAAGTTATGATAATATCCAAGGCAATGATTATGCATATAGGCATCACGTCTGTGTCAAGTAGACCGACTCCTGCCTGCATCTACTATTATTACTCCACACATCGACCGCTATCCAGCATGCATCTAGAGTATTAAGTTCATAAGAACAGAGTAAAGCCTTAAGTAAGATGACATGATGTAGAGGGATAAACTCAAGCAATATGATGAAAACCCAATTTTTTACCCTTACAATACGTGCCTCACTGCCCCTACTATGTCACTGGGTGAGCACACCGCAAGATTGAACCCAAAACTAAGCACCTCTCCCATTGCAAGAAGAACCAATCTAGTTGGCCAAACCAAACCGATAATTCAAAGAGAAATACAAACATATCAAATCATGCATATAAGAATTCAGAGAAGATTCAAATAATATTCATAGATAAACATAAATCCACAATTCATAGGATCTCGACAAACACACCGCGAAAGAGTATTACATCGGATAGATCTCCAAGAACATTGAGGAGAACACTGTATTGAAGATCAAAGAGAGAGAAGAAGTCATCTAGCTACTAGCTATGGACCCGTAGGTCTGTGGTAAACTACTCACGCTTCATCGGAAGGGCAATAGAGTTGATGTACAAGCCCTCCGTGATTGAATCCCCCTCCAGCAGGGTGCCCGAAAAGGCCCCAAGATGGGATCTCACGGGGACAGAAGGTTACGGCGATGGAGAAGTATTTTGGTGGACGCTTCTGGTCGTTTGGAAAAATTTATGAATTTATAGGCCAAGAATTAGGGTTGGAGGAGCTCCGAGGAGCCCACAAGCCCTCAGGGCGCCCCCCCCCCCCTAGGGCACACCCCAGAGGCTTGTGGCCACCTCGATACTCCTCTGACTTCATCTCCAAGTCCTACTGGTGTCTTCTGTTGGGGAACGTAGTAATTTCAAAAAAATTCCTACGCACACGCAAGATCATGGTGATGCATAGCAACGAGAGGGGAGAGTGTGATCTACGTACCCTTGTAGACCGACAGCGGAAGCGTTAGCACAATGCGGTTGATGTAGTCGTACGTCTTCATGGCCCGACCGATCAAGCACCGAAACTACGGCACCTCCGAGTTTTAGCACACATTCATCTCGATGACGATCCCCGGACTCCGGTCCAGCAAAGTGTCGGGGAAGAGTTCCGTCAGCACGACAGCGTGGTGACGATCTTGATGTACTACCGTCGCAGGGCTTCGCCTAAGCACTGCTACAATATTATCGAGGATTATGGTGGAAGGGGGCACCGCACACGGCTAAGAATATGATCACGTGGATCAACTTGTGTGTCTATGGGTGCCCCCTGCCCCCGTATATAAAGGAGTGGAGGAGGGGAGGGTCGACCCTCTCTATGACGCGCCCTAGGGGAGTCCTGAAGGAAATATGCCCTAGAGGCAATAAAAAAGTTATTATTTATTTCCTTATATCATGATAAATGTTTATTATTCATGCTAGAATTGTATTAACCGGAAACATAATACATGTGTGAATACATAGACAAACAGAGTGTCACTAGTATGCCTCTACTTGACTAGCTCGTTAATCAAAGATGGTTATGTTTCCTAACCATGAACAAAGAGTTGTTATTTGATTAACGAGGTCACATCATTAGTTGAATGATCTGATTGACATGACCCATTCCATTAGCTTAGCACCCGATCGTTTAGTATGTTGCTATTGCTTTCTTCATGACTTATACATGTTCCTATGACTATGAGATTATGCAACTCCCATTTGCCGGAGGAACACTTTATGTGCAACCAAACGTCACAACGTAAATGGGTGATTATAAAGGTGCTCTACAGGTGTCTCCAAAGGTAGATGTTGGGTTGGCGTATTTCGAGATTAGGATTTGTCACTCCAATTGTCGGAGAGGTATCTCTGGGCCCTCTCAGTAATGCACATCACATAAGCCTTGCAAGCATTACAACTAATGAGTTAGTTGCGAGATGATGTATTACGGAACGAGTAAAGAGACTTGCCAGTAACGAGATTGAACTAGGTATTGGATACCGACGATCGAATCTCGGGCAAGTAACATACCGTTGACAAAGGGAACAACGTATGTTGTTATGCGGTCTGACCGATAAAGATCTTCATAGATTATGTAGGAGCCAATATGGGCATCCAGGTCCCGCTATTGGTTATTGACCGGAGATTTGTCTCAGTCATGTCTACATTGTTCTCGAACCGTAGGGTCCGCACGCTTAACGTTACGATGACAGTTATTATGAGTTTATGCATTTTGATGTATCGAAGTTAGTTCGGAGTCCCGGATGTGATCACGGACATGACGAGGAGTCTCAAAATGGTCGAGACATAAAGATCGATATATTGGAAGCCTATATTTGGACATCGGAATGTTCCGGGTGAAAATCGGTATTTTACCGGAGTACCGGGGGGTTACCGGAAC
>NC_041384.1:604562400-604578912 GCF_002162155.2 Triticum dicoccoides
GGCCAGGCCAGGCCGCACGCCCCCTCCCCCCCTAGTCCGAATAGGACAAGGAAGGGGGCGGCGCCCCCCTTTCCTCTTCTCCCTCCCCCTTTCCTTCTCCAACAAGGCAAGAGAGGGGGGAGTCCTACTCCCGGTGGGAGTAGGACTCCTCCAAGCGCACCCCTTGGGGCCGGCCGCACCTCCCCCTCCCTCCTTTATATACGGGGGCAGGGGGCACCCTAGGACACACAAGTTGATCTTCGTGATTGTTCCTTAGCCGTGTGCGGTGCCCCCCTCCACCATATTCCACCTCGGTCATATCATTGCAGTGCTTAGGCGAAGCCCTGCGTCGGTAGAACATCATCATCGTCACCACGCCGTCGTGCTGATGAAACTCATCCCCGAAGCTTTGCTGGATCGGAGCCCGGGGAGCGTCATCGAGCTGTACGTGTGCTAAGAACTCGGAGGTGCCGGAGTAACGGTGCTTGGATCAGTCGGATCGGGAAGACGTACGACTACTTCCTCTATGCTGCGTCAACGCTTCTGTTGCGGTCTACAAGGGTACGTAGACAACACTCTCCCCTCTCGTTGCTATGCATCACCATGATCTTGCGTGTGCGTAGGAATTTTTTTGAAATTACTACGAAACCCAACAGTGGCATCCGAGCCTAGGTTTTATATGTTGATGTTATATGCACGAGTAGAACACAAGTGAGTTGTGGGCGATATAAGTCATACTGCTTACCAGCATGTCATACTTTGGTTCGGCGGTATTGTTGGACGAAGCGACCCGGACCAACATTACGCGTACGCTTACGCGAGACCGGTTCTCCCGACGTGCTTTGCACAAAGGTGGCTTGCGGGTGACAGTTTCTCCAACTTTAGTTGAACCGAGTGTGGCTACGCCCGGTCCTTGCGAAGGTTAAAACAGCACCAACTTGACAAACTATCGTTGTGGTTTTGATGCGTAGGTAAGATTGCTTCTTGCTTAAGCCCGTAGCAGCCACGTAAAACTTGCAACAACAAAGTAGAGGACGTCTAACTTGTTTTTGCAGGGCATGTTGTGATGTGATATGGTCAAGACATGATGCTAAATTTTATTGTATGAGATGATCATATTTTGTAACCGAGTTATCGGCAACTGGCAGGAGCCATATAGTTGTCGCTTTATTGTATGCAATGCAATCACGCTGTAATGCTTTACTTTATCACTAAGCGGTAGCGATAGTCGTGGAAGCATAAGATTGGCGAGACGACAACGATGCTACGATGGAGATCAAGGTGTCGCGCCGGTGACGATGGTGATCATGACGGTGCTTCGGAGATGGAGATCACAGGCACAAGATGATGATGGCCATATCATATCACTTATATTGATTGCATGTGATGTTTATCTTTTATGCATCTTATCTTGCTTTGATTGACGGTAGCATTATAAGATGATCTCTCACTAATTATCAAGAAGTGTTCTCCCTGAGTATGCACTATTGCGAAAGTTCTTCGTGCTGAGACACCACGTGATGATCGGGTGTGATAGGCTCTACGTTCAAATACAACGGGTGCAAAACAGTTGCACACGCGGAATACTCAGGTTATACTTGACGAGCCAAGCATATACAGATATGGCCTCGGAACACGGAGACCGAAAGGTCGAGCGTGAATCATATAGTAGATATGATCAACATAATGATGTTCACCAATGAAACTACTCCATCTCACGTGATGATCAGACATGGTTTAGTTGATTTGGATCACGTAATCACTTAGAGGATTAGAGGGATGTCTATCTAAGTGGGAGTTCTTTTAGAAAATTAATTGAACCTAAATTTATCATGAAACTTAGTACCTGATATTATCTTGCTTGTTTATGTTTGATTGTAGATAGATGGCTCGTGCTGTTGTTCCGTTGAATTTTAATGCGTTCCTTGAGAAAGCAAAGTTGAAAGATGATGGTAGCAATTACACGGACTGGGTTCGTAACTTGAGGATTATCCTCATTGCTGCACAGAAGAATTACGTCCTGGAAGCACCGCTGGGTGCCAGGCCTGCTGCTGGAGCAACACCAGATGTTATGAACGTCTGGCAGAGCAAAGCTGATGACTACTCGATAGTTCAGTGTGCCATGCTTTACGGCTTAGAATCGGGACTTCAACGACGTTTTGAACGTCATGGAGCATATGAGATGTTCCAGGAGTTGAAGTTAATATTTCAAGCAAATGCCCGGATTGAGAGATATGAAGTCTCCAATAAGTTCTATAGCTGCAAGATGGAGGAGAACAGTTCAGTCAGTGAGCATACACTCAAAATGCCTGGGTATAATAATCACTTGATTCAATTGGGAGTTAATCTTCCAGATGATTGCGTCATTGACAGAATTCTCCAATCACTGCCACCAAGCTACAAGAGCTTCATGATGAACTATAATATGCAAGGGATGAATAAGACTATTCCCGAGCTCTTCGCAATGCTGAAAGCTGCGAAGGTACAAATCAAGAAGGAGCATCAAGTGTTGATGGTTAACAAAACCACTAGTTTCAAGAAAAAGGGCAAAGGGAAGAAGAAGGGGAACTTCAAGAAGAATGGCAAGCAAGTTGCTGCTCAAGAGAAGAAACCCAAGTCTGGACCTAAGCCTGAAACTAAGTGCTTCTACTGCAAGCAGACTGGTCACTGGAAGCGGAACTGCCCCAAGTATTTGGCGGATAAGAAGGATGGCAAGGTGAACAAAGGTATATGTGACATACATGTTATTGATGTGTACCTTACTAATGCTCGCAGTAGCACCTGGGTATTTGATACTGGTTCTGTTGCTAATATTTGCAACTCGAAACAGGGACTACGGATTAAACGAAGATTGGCTAAGGACGAGGTGACGATGCGCGTGGGTCCAAAGTCGATGTGATCGCGGTCGGCACGCTACCTCTACATCTACCTTCGGGATTAGTATTAGACCTAAATAATTGTTATTTGGTGCCAGCGTTGAGCATGAACATTATATCTGGATCTTGTTTAATGCGAGACGGTTATTCATTTAAATCAGAGAATAATGGTTGTCCTACTTATATGAGTAATATCTTTTATGGTCATGCACCCTTGAAAAGTGGTCTATTCTTATTGAATCTCGATAGTAGTGATACACATATTCATAATGTTGAAGCCAAAACATGCAGAGCTGATAATGATGGTGCAACTTATTTGTGGCACTGCCCTTTAGGTCATATCGGTGTAAAGCGCATGAAGAAACTCCATACTGATGGACTTTTGGAACCACTTGATTATGAATCACTTGGTACTTGCGAACCGTGCCTCATGGGCAAGATGACTAAAACACCATTCTCCGATACTATGGAGAGAGCAACAGATTTGTTGGAAATCATACATACAGATGTATGTGGTCCGATGAATGTTGAGGCTCGCGGCGGATATCGTTATTTTCTCACCTTCACAGATGACTTAAGCAGATATGGGTATATCTACTTAATGAAACATAAGTCTGAAACATTTGAAAAGTTCAAAGAATTTCAGAGTGAAGTTGAAAATCATCGTAACAAGAAAATAAAGTTTCTACGATCTGATCGTGGAGGAGAATATTTGAGTTACGAGTTTGGTGTACATTTGAAAAATTGTGGAATAGTTTCGCAACTCACGCCACCCGGAACACCACAGCGTAATGGTGTGTCCGAACGTCGTAATCGTACTTTACTAGATATGGTGCGATCTATGATGTCTCTTACTGATTTACCGCTATCTTTTTGGGGATACGCTCTAGAGACAGCCGCATTCACGTTAAATAGGGCACCATCAAAATCCATTGAGACGACGCCTTATGAACTGTGGTTTAGAAAGAAACCAAAGTTGTCGTTTCTGAAAGTTTGGGGCTGCGATGCTTATGTGAAAAAGCTTCAACCTGATAAGCTTGAACCCAAATTGGAGAAATGTGTCTTCATAGGATATCCAAAGGGAACTATTGGATACACCTTCTATCACAGATCCGGAGGCAAGACTTTTGTTGCTAAGTTCGGAAACTTTCTGGAGAAGGAGTTTCTCTCGAAAGAAGTGAGTGGGAGGAAAGTAGAACTTGACGAGGTAACTGTACCTGCTCCATTATTGGAAAGTAGTACATCACAGAAAACTGTTTCAGTGACACATACACCAGTTAGTGAGGAAGCTAATGATGATGATCATGAAACTTCAGATCAAGATACTACTGAACCTCGTAGATCAACCAGAGTGAGATCCGCGCCAGAGTGGTACGGTAATCCTGTTCTGGAAATCATGCTGCTAGATCATGATGAACCTACGAACTATGAAGAAGCGATGGTGAGCCCAGATTCCGCAAAATGGCTTGAAGCCATGAAATCTGAGATGGGATCCATGCATGAGAACAAAGTATGGACTTTGGTTGACTTGCCCGATGATCGGCAAGCAATTGAGAATAAATGGATCTTCAAGAAGAAGACTGACGCTGACGGTAATGTTACTGTCTACAAAGCTCGACTTGTCGCAAAAGGTTTTCGACAAGTTCAAGGGGTTGACTATGATGAGACCTTCTCACCCGTAGCGATGCTTAAGTCTGTCCGAATCATGTTAGCAATTGCCGCATTTTATGATTATGAAATTTGGCAGATGGATGTCAAAACTGCATTCCTGAATGGATTTCTGGAAGAAGAGTTGTATATGATGCAACCGGAAGGTTTTGTTGATCCAAAGGGAGCTAACAAAGTGTGCAAGCTCCGGCGATCCATTTATGGACTGGTGCAAGCCTCTCGGAGTTGGAATAAATGCTTTGATAGTGTGATCAAAGCATTTGGGTTTATATAGACTTTCGGAGAAGCCTGTATTTACAAGAAAGTGAGTGGGAGCTCTGTAGCATTTCTGATATTATATGTGGATGACATATTACTGATTGGAAATGATACAGAATTTCCGGATAGCATAAAGGGATACTTGAATAAGAGTTTTTCAATGAAAGACCTCGGTGAAGCTGCTTACATATTAGGCATAAAGATCTATAGAGATAGATCAAGACGCTTAATTGGACTTTCACAAAGCACATACCTTGACAAGATTTTGAAAAAGTTCAAAATGGATCAAGCAAAGAAAGGGTTCTTGCCTGTGTTACAAGGTGTGAAGTTGAGTCAGACTCAATGCCCGACCACTGCAGAAGATAGAGAGAAAATGAAAGATGTTCCCTATGCTTCAGCCATAGGCTCTATCATGTATGCAATGTTGTGTACCAGACCTGATATGTGCCTTGCTATAAGTTTAGCAAGGAGGTACCAAAGTAATCCAGGAGTGGATCACTGGACAGCGGTCAAGAACATCCTGAAATACCTGAAAAGGACTAAGGATATGTTTCTCGTATATGGAGGTGACAAAGAGCTCATTGTAACGGTTACGTTGATGCAAGCTTTGACACTGATCCGGATGATTCTAAATCGCAAACCGGATACGTGTTTACATTAAACGGTGGAGCTGTCAGTTGGTGCAGTTCTAAACAAAGCGTCGTAGCGGGATCTACATGTGAAGCGAGTACATAGCTGCTTCGGAAGCAGCAAACGAAGGAGTCTGGATGAAGGAGTTCATATCCGAACTAGGTGTTATACCTAGTGCATCGGGTCCAATGAAAATCTTTTGTGACAATACTGGTGCAATTGCCTTGGCAAAGAAATCCAGATTTCACAAGAGAACCAAGCACATCAAGAGACGCTTCAATTCCATCCGGGATTTAGTCCAGGTGGGAGACATAGAGATTTGCAAGATACATACGGATCTGAATGTTGCAGACCCGTTGACTAAGCCTCTTCCACGAGCAAAACATGATCAGCACCAAGGCTCCATGGGTGTTGGAATCATGACTGTGTAATCTAGATTATTGACTCTAGTGCAAGTGGGAGACTGAAGGAAATATGCCCTAGAGGCAATAATAAAGTTATTATTTATTTCCTTATATCATGATAAATGTTTATTATTCATGCTAGAATTGTATTAACCAGAAACATAATACATGTGTGAATACATAGACAAACAGAGTGTCACTAGTATGCCTCTACTTGACTAGCTCGTTAATCAAAGATGGTTATGTTTCCTAACCATGAACAAAGAGTTGTTATTTGATTAACGAGGTCACATCATTAGTTGAATGATCTGATTGACATGACCCATTCCATTAGCTTAGCACCCGATTGTTTAGTATGTTGCTATCGTCACTTCACCCTTAACAAATGTTTCATCAAGTAGATATACTCATATCTGCTCAAATCATCTGTGAAGATTAGAAAATAATGATACCTGTCACGAGCCTCAATATTCATCGGACCACATACATCAGTATGTATGATTTCCAACAAATCTGTTGCTCGCTCCATTGTTCCGAAGAACAGAGTCTTAGTCATCTTGCCCATGAGGCATGGTTCGCAAGCATCAACTGATTCATAATCAAGTGATTCCAAAAGCCCATCAGCATGGAGTTTCTTCATGCGCTTTACACCAATATGACCTAAACGGTAGTGCCACAAATAAGTTGCACTATCATTATTAACTTTGCATCTTTTGGTTTCAATATTATGATTATGTGTATCACTATGATCGAGATCCAACGAACTATTTTCATTGGGTGTGTAACCATATAAGGTTTTATTCAAGTAAACAGAACAACAATTTATTCTCTTACTTAAATGAATAACCGTATTACAATAAACATGGTCAAATCATATTCATGCTCAACGCAAACACCAAATAACACTTATTTAGGTTCAACACTAATCCCGAAATTATAGGGAGTGTGCGATGATGATCATATCAATCTTGGAACCACTTCCAACACACATCGTCACTTCACCCTTAACTAGTCTCTGTTTATTCTGCAACTCCCGTTTCGAGTTACTAATCTTAGCAACTGAACTAGTATCAAATACTGAGGGGTTGCTATAAACACTTGTAAAGTACACATCAATAACATGTATATCAAATATACTTATGTTCACTTTGCCATCCTTCTTATTCGCCAATCACTTGGGGTAGTTCTGCTTCCAGTGACCAGTCCCTTTGCAGTAGAAGCACTTAGTCGCAGGCTTAGGATCAGACTTGGGCTTCTTCACTTGAGCAGCAACTTGCTTGCCATTCTTCTTGAAGTTCCCCTTCTTCCCTTTGCCCTTTTCTTGAAACTAGTGGTCTTGTTAACCATCAACACTTGATGTTTTTCTTGATTTCTACCTTCGTTGATTTCAGCATCACGAAGAGCTTGGGAGTTGTTTCCGTTATCCCTTGCATATTATAGTTCATCACGAAGTTCTACTAACTTGGTGATGGTGACTAGAGAATTCTGTCAATCACTATCTTATCTGGAAGATTAACTCCCACTTGATTCAAGCGATTATAGTACCCAGACAATCTGAGCACATGGTCACTAGTTGAGCGATTCTCCTCCATCTTTTAGCTATAGAACTTGTTGGAGACTTCATATCTCTCAACTCGGGTATTTGCTTGAAATATTAACTTCAACTCCTGGAACATCTCATATGGTCCATGACGTTCAAAATGTCTTTGAAGTCCCGATTCTAAGCCATTAAGCATGGTGCACTTAAACTATCAAGTAGTCATCATATTGAGCTAGCCAAACGTTCATAACGTCTGCATCTGCTCCTGCATTAGGTCTGTCACCTAGCGGTGCATCAAAGACATAATTCTTCTGTGCAGCAATGAGGATAAACCTCAGATCACGGATCCAATCCGCATCATTGCTACTAACATCTTTCAACACAATTTTCTCTAGGAACATATCAAAATAAACACATGGAAGCAACAACGCGAGCTATTGATCTACAACATAATTTGCAAAATACTACCAGGACTAAGTTCATGATAAATTTAAGTTCAATTTAATCATATTACTTAAGAACTCCCACTTAGATAGACATCCCTCCAATCCTCTAAGTGATCACATGACCCAAATCAACTAAACCATGTCCGATCATCACGTGAGATGGAGTAGTTTCATTGGTGAACATCACTATGTAGATCATATCTACTATATGATTCACGCTCGACCTTTCGGTCTCTGTGTTCCGAGGCCATATCTGTATATGCTTGGCTCGTCAAGTATAACCTGAGTATTCCACGTGTGCAACTGTTTTGCACCTGTTGTATTTCAACGTAGAGCCTATCACACCCGATCATCACGTGGTGTCTCAGCACGGAGAACTTTCGCAACGGTGCATACTCAGGGAGAACACTTCTTGATAATTTAGTGAGAGATCATCTTATAATGCTACCGTCAATCAAAGCAAGATAAGATGCATAAAAGATAAACATCACATGCAATCAATATAAGTGATATGATATGGCCATCATCATCTTGTGCCTGTGATCTCCATCTCCGAAGCACCGTCATGATCACCATCGTCACCGGAGCGACACCTTGATCTCCATTGTAGCATCGTTGTCGTCTCGCCAATCTTATGCTTCCACGACTATCGCTACCGCTTAGTGATAAAGTAAAGCATTACAGCGCGATTGCATTGCATACAATAAAGCGACAACCATATGGCTCCTGCCAGTTGCCGATAACTCGGTTACAAAACATGATCATCTCATACAATAAAATTCAGCATCATGTTTTGACCATATCACATCACAACATGCCCTGCAAAAACAAGTTAGACGTCCTCTACTTTGTTGTTGCAAGTTTTACGTGGCTGCTACGGGCTTAAGCAAGAACCAATCTCACCTATGCATCAAAACCACAATGATAGTTTGCCAAGTTGGTGCTGTTTTAACCTTCGCAAGGACCGGGCGTAGCCACACTCGGTTCAACTAAAGTTGGAGAAACTGTCACCCGCAAGCCACCTATGTGCAAAGCACATCGGGAGAACCGGTCTCACGTAAGCGTACGCGTAATGTCGGTCCGGTCCGCTTCATCCAACAATACCGCCGAACCAAAGTATGACATGCTGGTAAGCAGTATGACTTATATCGCCCACAACTCACCTGTGTTCTACTCATGCATATAACATCAACACATAAAACCTAGGCTCGGATGCCACTGTTGGGGAACGTAGTAATTTCAAAAAAATTCCTACGCACACGCAAGATCATGGTGATGCATAGCAACAAGAGGGGAGGGTGTGATCTACGTACCCTTGTAGACCGACAGCGGAAGCGTTAGCACAATGCGGTTGATGTAGTCGTACGTCTTCACGGCCCGGCCGATCAAGCACCGAAACTACGGCACTTCTGAGTTTTAGCACACTTCAGCTCGATGACGATCCCCGGACTCCGATCCAGCAAAGTGTCGGGGAAGAGTTCCGTCAGCACGACGGCGTGGTGACGATCTTGATGTACTACCGTCGCAGGGCTTCGCCTAAGCACCGCTACAATATTATCGAGGATTATGGTGGAAGGGGGCACCGCACACGGCTAAGAATATGATCACGTGGATCAACTTCTGTGTCTATGGGCCCCCTGCCCCCGTATATAAAGGAGTGGAGGAGGGGAGGGCCGGCCCTCTCTATGGCGCGCCCTAGGGGAGTCCTACTCCCACCGGGAGTAGGATTCCTCCTTTCCTTGTCCAACTAGGAGTCCTTCCATGTAGTAGGAATAGGAAACAAGGAAGGGGCGCAGCCCCTCCCCCTAGTCCAATTCGGACTAGGCCTTGGGGGCGCGCGGCCTGCCCTAGGAAGCCCCTCTCTCTTTCCCGTATGGCCCAATAAGGCCCAATACTTCTCCCGGCGAATTCCCGTAACTCTCCGGTACTCCGAAAAATACTCGAATCACTCGGAACCTTTCCGATGTCCGAATATAGTCGTCCAATATATTGATCTTTACGTCTCGACCATTTCGAGACTCCTCGTCATGTCCCCGATCTCATCCGGGACTCCGAACTCCTTCGGTACATCAAAACTCATAAACTCATAATATAACTGTCATCGAAACCTTCAGCGTGCGGACCCTACGGGTTCGAGAACAATGTAGACATGACCGAGACACGTCTCCGGTCAATAACCAATAGCGGAACCTGGATGCTCATATTGGCTCCTACATATTCTACGAAGATCTTTTATCGGTCAGACCGCATAACCACATACGTTGTTCCCTTTGTCATCGGTATGTTACTTGCCCGAGATTCGATCATCGGTATCTCAATACCTAGTTCAATCTCGTTACCGGCAAGTCTCTTTACTCGTTCCGTAATACATCATCTCACAACTAACTCATTAGTTGCAATGCTTGCAAGGCTTATGTGATGTGCATTACCGAGAGGGCCTAGAGATACCTCTCCGACAATCGGAGTGACAAATCATAATCTCGAAATACGCCAACCCAACATGTACCTTTGGAGACACCTGTAGAGTACCTTTATAATCACCCAGTTACGTTGTGACGTTTGGTAGCACACAAAGTGTTCCTCCGGTAAACGGGAGTTGCATAATCTCATAGTCATAGGAACATGTATAAGTCATGAAGAAAGCAATAGCAACATACTAAACGATCGGGTGCTAAGCTAATGGAATGGGTCATGTCAATCAGATCATTCACCTAATGATGTGATCCCGTTAATCAAATAACAACTCTTTGTCCATGATTAGGAAACATGACCATCTTTGATTAACGAGCTAGTCAAGTAGAGGCATACTAGTGACACTCTGTTTGTCTATGTATTCACACATGTATTATGTTTCCGGTTAATACAATTCTAGCATGAATAATAAACATTTATCATGAAATAAGGAAATAAATAATAACTTTATTATTGCCTCTAGGGCATATTTCCTTCATCTTCTGGTCCAAAAAAAATCATCGCGAAAGTTTTATTCCATTTGGACTCCGTTTGGTATACCTTTTCTGTAGAACTCAAAAACAAGGAAAAAACAGAAAGTGGCACTAGGCTCTAGGTTAATAGGTTAGTCCCAAAAATAATATAAAATAGCATATTAATGCATATAAAACATCCAAAACAGATAATATAATAGCATGGGACAATAAAAAATTATAGATACGTTGTAGACTTATCAGGTATCCGCAAGTTGATTACAAAACATACATCAAGTGATATCAATAGATTACCCCATTGTCACCATGGATATCCTCAAGCAAGGTATACATCAGATGATCTCAAATCCAAAGTATTCAATCTGATAACGAACAAAACTCGAAGAGCAAGATTCAATTCACGACAAAAGAGATAGAGGGGAAGACACCATATGATCCAACTATATTAGCAATGCTCATGGTACATAAAGATCGTGTCCTATCAAGATCATGAGAGAGAGGGGGGGAGAGAGAGTGAGAGAGATCAAACACATAGGTACTGTTACATACTCTCAGCCCCGGGGTGAACTACTTCCTCCTCATCATGGAGGCAATGGGGATGATAAGGATGGCCTTTGGTGATGACTTCCCCACTCCGGTTGGGTGCTAAAATAGGGATCCAGATGAGATCGCCTCGGGACAGAGGCTTGCGACGGCAGAAAAACTCATCTAGGTCAACTTTCGAAGGTTTCTGGATTTGTAGGATTTTCAGTGTTGGAATCACGCTAGCCGGGTTCCCGAGGGACCCACAAACTCAGATGGTATGCTCCTAGGGGGCGCTTGCTGAGCTTGTAGCCACCCTAGGTCCCTTTCCTTTCATAAAAAATCACCATAAATTTTTATCGCGTTTAGACTTCATTTGGTATGGTTTTTTGCGAAACAAAGAATTAGACAAAAAACATGAACTGGCACTGAGCACTAGATTAACTAGATAATTCCCCGCGCGTTGCTGCAGAAATTCAAAGCAGCATATAGGGTCAACATACATACACTACTAGGGAAAAGCCTATACACAGAATCTTACCAGCAGCGCGCTTTAAAATCAGGCGCTGCTGCTAAGTAGCAGTAGTGCGGGTTTTTAACCCTTGCTACTACTAAGTTGATAGCAGTAGCGCTGGTTTTTTACCCTCGCTACTACTAAGCGGTCTCTACCGTGCCCCGGGGACATGCCATAGTAGTAGCGCGGGTTTTTAACCCTCGCTACTACTAAGTTGATAGCAGTAGCGCTGGTTTTTACCCCTCGCTACTACTAAGCGGTCTCTACCGTGCCCCTGGGCCATGCCATAGTAGTAGCGAGGGTTATAAACCCACGCTACTACTAAGTTTTTACCCCTCGCTACTACTAAGAGGTCTCAACCGTGCCCCTCCGGGACATGCCATAGTAGTAGCGAGGGGTAAAATCCCTCGCTACTACTAAAGGTCCCATTTTGAAACTCTACCCCCCCTGGATCGCCTTTTCGGTTTTGTAAAAAGCAAAAGAAAATGATAAAAACTTCAAAAATTAAAATCCTTCAGATGTAGTTATGTTACTGCATCTACTAGTTAGGAAAATTTAAAAACTTAAATTTGGACATGTTTTGCAAAAAGTGTAGGGAAAATGTAAAACGGCTATAACTTTTGCATACGATGTTAGAAAAAACATATAATATATCAAAATGTTTCAAAAATTAAAATCCTTCGAGATGTAGTTATGTTACTACATCTACTAGTTAGGAAAATTTAAAAACTTAAATTTGGACATGTTTTGCAAAAAGTGTAGGAAAAATGTAAAACAGCTATAACTTTTGCATATGATGTCAGAAAAAAATGTTTAATATATCAAAATGTTCAGCACGAAAATCCGCATACGATGGAGACCGCCTACGGCCTGTTTGCAAAATTTTAGAATCCTCAAATTCTAAAAGGAAAAAAATTATGCTCAAATTTCATTTTTTTTAATTTTGGTCAAATCTGGTCAAACTGTGGTCAAACTACTTATTCAAGAAGTATTAGTGTTACTAAATAATTATTCAAGAATATTAGTGTTACTAAATAATTATTTCAGTTTTTTGGAATTTTGGTCAAATCTGGTCAAACTGTGGTCAAACTGTGGTCAAAATGTGGTCAAACTCCTTATTCAAGAAATATTAGTGTTACTAAATAATTATTGTTTTTTAGAACAATAGTTTAAACTCAAACAGCGAAATGTGTGACTTCATGCTCAAGCTAAACTCCCGAGGGTTAATAGGATTGACATCTTACTATTGTCAGGAAAACAACAAGTACAGACTTGGAATCGAGGGAGAATAGAATCCCGAAGTTAAGCGTGCTCAGGCTGGAGTAGTGAGAGGATGGGTGACCGTCCGGAAAGTTAGATGATTTGGAATGATGAGGGGTGATTAGAGATTAAGTTGAGCAGCGATGAGGGTGATTAGAGATTAGAGGTTAAAATAATTCAGAAATTTGAAAATTCGTGCAAAAATTCAAAAAAAAATTCCACGGGTTAGTAGTAGCGCGGGTTTTTACCCATGCTACTACTAACGGACGTAGTAGTAGCGCGGGTGGCACCCGCGCTGCTGCTATACGTTAGCTGCAGCGCCTTATTAGTAGCGCCGGCCCCCGCGCTGCTAATAGGCCCAAAACCCGCGCTGCTGCTAGGCTTTTCCCCAGTAGTGATATAGTGAAGGAGAGTAATTCGTCTCACGGTATGGTAGGTGAAAGATAGAACATAGATAAGTGATTGCATATAGTTCACAATGTTTGCATGAAACATTAGTGTTAAAACATGTTAAAGAGTTAGACCGGGTCTATTCTTTATTTTGAAAGCTGATTTTGGTCAAGCGTTGCTATTATGATTAGTGATCTCGGCAAAATCGATGGAAGTTGTTGTTCCATTCCGTATGCAATCAGCAGTTACAACTGGATACTCATAAAGTTGCGGTTGTTTCATAGTATTCTCAACTTTACAATTTCAGCAGCATATGTATGTTTCACGATTTCGGTGGCATTCATTTTTGTTGTGGGTTGAAATCAGTGGCGGGGGTAGAGGGTGGACAGGGTGGGCCACGGCCCACCCTGGGATTTTTTGAATAGCTTTATAGCATAGGAAAAAAAGGTAAAAAATATTAAGAAATAAATACTTTTTATGAACAGTTCTATTGTTGGCCCACCCTGACCCATTGGGCTAGATCCGCTACTGGTTGAAATAGGTGGTATTCTTGACAAAGTCTAATGCAGTTTGTTGATTATGGTAGAAGCATAGATGCAAAAAGGAAACATATGCAGTGAAATTACTTTAATAGAGGAATATGTCAATTCTCCATCCATCCATATTGTCATCCGTTAGTACCAAGTGCAGAACCTTGCTTGGACAACAAAGAATGCTCAAGTTCTGAGAATTTGGTTAACGTGGGTTACTTGCAATCTAATAAAATATCTTACAAACAATCTAGTAAGGATAAAATAAACTTTCCTACGCATAACACATCAATTACTATTTAGGGTAATTTCAAAAAAAAATTACTATTTAGGGTGGGCCCCCCTAAAAAGTTTTAAAAGTGTGTTTTCGTCCATCTATCTGCTGCAGCAAAACTGTACTCCATAAAAAAATCAGGGGCTAGTTAATACGTGGAGGTCAAACCCAAGCAAGTTGCTCGGCTTCTCCTCTCCTCAAGAGAGAATTCCTTGTCCAAGCAGTTGCTGCTGCGGACCGCGTCTCCTCTGTACTCTTCCATCGCCGATCCTCCTGGCTCGCCACTTCCGCGCTCCGTGGTCCGTGCCCGCTGGTTTCCCGAGGCACCCAATCGCCCGTCCACGCCTGTTCGCACAGACAGGAGTATTCCTATATTTGACAGTTTAGAAACCATAACCACGTATGATGAAATCCCACTCTAATTCAATCAGGAAAGTTCTCATTATGTAACGAAGGGATACTTCTGGTTGCCATGAGCTTTATCTAGAAGAGAGGGGAGATGTCAGGTCGCCCCCTTGCAACAATGATGGAGAGGCGGAGGCAGTTGAGGGGTACTGATTCTCAAAAAAAAAGAACCTTGCAGCTATTGCATCGATCAGGAACAGGAATGCATCCATCCATCAGATCGGGGATCAACACCACACACATCCATCAGGTCATCTACAAAAAACAGTGGGATTGCAGAAAACACAACGAACAGATCCATGGGGGCATCCTGATGAGTAATGTTTCCCGACAGTCGGGAGTTTTCTCTTTTTAACCGATCTGCACGCATGCATATGGAATATAAACAACACATGAAGAATTCATCTGCCCTACACATAGATCGACATCCCTCATGCCATCATGGAGGAATGACGAAGGGAGCAAAAGCCATGAGGTTCATCCTACAACAGCGTAGATGAATACATGATCATTGGGTCTGGGGGCATCGATCTCTCCTGCCACGAAAACGATGGCATGGATCTGACGCGAGCGCCAACGCTGGAAGCAGAGAAGAGCCCCGGCGTGCTCGAAGGATGAGGCATCATCAATTCCAGGAAGCGTGGTCTAGAGGCAGTGACCTAGGGCGGGAGGAGGCGTGGGAGGAACGCGGGGGAGGAGGTGACCATATATACACATGGGAAAAAAGAGAGAAGTCGCCATAAATTTGGGGTGGAAGGAAGGGGAAGGGAGGGGAAGCGAAGGAGGCCATCCTGCTTGTCCGGCTTCCCCTGCTTCCAATTGTCGTTCATGGCCTCGGGGTGAATTTACTGTCAAGAAAATAAATCATGGAGGATTGTGATGACAGGGCAGGCTGCATGGGTTATTGGGAAAGCTTTGTACACGTGGGTCCTACATATGACATGGATAGGCTGCATGTGAAGATAAATAGGATAGTGGGGGTGAACTTCTTAGGTATATAGGATATGTTAGTTCATAAAAGTAATATAAAAGTGCACCGAAACCATGTAAAACTCATATAAATATGGCATGAATACTCCATAAATTATAGATACATTGGAAACATATCACTTAGCACTTCGCTTAGTGCTCAATTCATAAGCCTTAGTTATTGCACTTTGGATGGCAAATAGAATAATGATGAGGACTTTATAAGAAGATACAAATGAGAAAGTCTCGCATCAATGTAGCTGATCGTTTGGCAATGGAGAGGCCTAACAATTGATATCAATGCGAGGAGTAGGAATTGCCATGCAACGGATGCACTAAATTTATAAGGGTATGGAAGCTCTCCTAACCCAACTAAGTGGGGGTGCATCCAACTTGATCGCTCACATCCTCGGGCATTTGAGGAAGCTCATCATTGGAAAATGCAAGTCAAGTTCTCATAATGTAAAAATCTCAGTAGCATAAGAAAATTAAGAATATAAAAACTCTCTACATGAAGTACATGGTGCTACTTTGAAGCACAAGTATGTATAAAGGATAGTAGTGTGCCCCCTCTCTCTTTTTCCCTTATTTTTGGTGGGATTTTTTGGCCTCTCTTTTTTATCTCACATTTAGAGGCACACTCTAATGGACATCGAACTTTTTTTACTTCCTCAAAAATGAAACATAATGACTACAAATGAATGCCTTCGGTAGTGTATCAGGATATGCGATGATCTAGAGTAACATGTAAAATAATGATGAATAGTGGCCTTGCCACAATTATAATATTAGTTCTATATGATCATGCAAAGCAAAATAACAAGAAAAACATAAGTCATGTAATGAAGAGTAACAGCTAAAGCAACTAAACCATGGATTTTTTTTGAACGAAAGGGGGTCGC
>NC_041384.1:604579181-604596796 GCF_002162155.2 Triticum dicoccoides
ACCATTTTATTGAAGCAGAGCACGAAACAGTTCACAGATTACACGATCAGAAACGACGATCATCCAAAGCATCAAGCTCAAAGTAAAGCGCATACAGCTAGAAAGACTACGAACCAAGTCCAGGACGCAAGCTACGGAAGTTTTAGACTGAGTTAATCAGAAGGGAACCAACACAAAACAGGACATCAAAAGAAGATCAGCTGCCGCTCTTTTCCCTTCGATGCCCCTGATCATTCAGTTGGTCGCCTCAAGTCTCATCTCCAGGCGATCCGGAGGAGTTCCCCACGTCGCTTGTCCAATAGCAAGATGCATCGTTGTAGTAGGTCTGCTTGCCCATCGTCGCAGAGAACCTTTCACTGGTGCAAATAACAGCTTAGTTTTGTAAGAATGCAATTCACATTCCTCCACTTGCGCCCCTGGAAACAGAATTCATTTCTTAGTCTCCACAACCATGGATTTTTTTTAATGTGCACATGAATTTAACGGGTCTCTATGTCATTTGGCGCAATAGGTTAACTAGTATCCATTAAAAGTTGAGCTAAACCTACGAAAACAGTGTATATTCAACAATCTAATCAAAGATTCTGGAAGTACTGAACCACACAAAGCACCAACCGGGTCGGACCGTTCAGGGACCCCACACACAGTCACACATGTAGGGTCGGAAACCGAGGATACATGTCAAGATCATATACCATCGTTTGGACCGAGAAGAATTTCTGCTCCTTGTTGCTCGTTTCCGCCAGCTTGCAAAACACTGGAGTTGATCAAAATCCATATCCTGATATTGAACTTTCTAGTCTTCTTTTGTGTTTGAGAGGGGATGTCCTTTTTAGTTGGAAATAGAGGCTCCAATCCTGGTCCTGGCCACGTTGTAAGCCACGTCCCGGTTTAGCAATTCTGTAATCTACTCTATCGTTGGGAAATATCTTTTAAAGAAATGGATAAAAATGAATATATCTAGATCTAAAATATGTCTAGATACAACCATTTCTCCGACTAGTATTTTCTGGTGGAGGGGGTCCTTTTAACATTTTCTTAGTGCAAATTATGTAATATACCTTTTTTAAACAAAACCCGGTAATGTACTGTATTGGGCCACGAAGGAAGGGGCCCATTTGATGAGCTGACGACCGACCGACGAGGAGGAACCCTCTCCTATTGGGCTATAAGCCTGGGAGCAAAGCCGGCCCAACTTATTCTTTCTTCAAATCCCTCCCGAAAGAAAAGAAAAGGTGTCATACTCATACAAAAATCTACATCTCCCGAGGGTTTCCAAATCCCGGTCAACTTTCACATGGAGCAATCAGCTGTCACTAGTGGCGCTCAGCCGCTCACTCATGGCAAACAAATGAATTTCTTTACCGCAAAAATAATAATAATACGAATTTCTTCTCGTCGTCTGAAAGCTCAAACGGGCGAAAGCAGTAGTGTGTACACTAGAGGCGATACACGCGGCCGATTCTTGGCAAGCGGACAGATAAACCTAGTGAAAAATGTGAGTTGTGCACCTCGCCCCCAAAAAAAGTGAGTTTCGCATCCAGCGTGACTGCTCCATCATCTGGAATCTATATCGATCTACCTCCGAGCATTTCGAACACGTGTGAACTCGTGTGGAAGCCATCCTCGAGCCGAAACCTTCAGGTCAGATTTGCTCACGCGCGCGCCAAGTGTTCGGTTCACCTAAGCGCGCACGCAGCATGAAAAATCTTGTCATTTCCCACACACGACAACCAAAAGAGAAGTTCGGCGCATGGTAATTCACCATGCACCACCTCGCAGTTCACCCGCTCCTCTGACCGCGACAGCACCGGCAACTCAGCGACGGCTTCCGTTCCGTCTCAACGACGGCAGAGCAGAGGAGAAGCAGGTGCATATCCAAATCCAACCACTCGGAGCAACAGTGTCGTACAAGCTTAACAATAATAATAATCTTTACTATTTTGCCTTGCCAGTCACTCGCAGCAGCCAGCGTGACCTGACCCGACGTCCCCATCATCCGCTTACCGGATAAAGATCCTAGTACCGGTGGGCAGGGCAGTGGCATGGCATGGCATCCATATCATATCACCACCCCGCCTCTGACCAGAGCTGTGCGTGGCCGGCTGGTGCCCTCTTCCTTCCACGCGTTTCCCCGGAAACACTCCAAGAATTCGCTTCGCGAGCTGCCACTCTGCTTTCCGCCCAAGAAATGGCAAGTACACGGCACAAAAGTCAAGGGCTTCGCGCTGGATCTTCACTTCACACCAGCGAGCGGGTGACGGAACGGTTCCCCGCACTTTTCCCGCGCCCGTGGCTTCGCGCACCCGCGCATCACACCTGACGTCCCGCGCGGGATTCCGCCGCCGCCGCCGCCGTGTGGGTTCGCGCGATCGACGTGGCCCGCCCGCCGGCCGCGCAGCTAAGATGTTGGCCACACACTTGGCTCGGTCGCCCGCCCAAATCCCAGTCCAGCTGGCGCCGTCGTCTAGCCTCTAGCGTGCGGGAACGGCCACTGCGCTTTTCGTTCGTCAGGATATGCACGTCCACGCGCGCACGGAATATACTACTTAGTCAAGATATACACGTACGTACGTGTGCACCACCGGAACAGGTGGATCGACGAGAACAAGTAACGAACTAATCGCCGGGTTCACGGCTCGTCCATGCGCGCACACGGAGTCACGGGGAGCGCTCGAAAAATGTGGAGAACCGCGGCGTGGCGTCACACAAACTTTCCGCGTTTCACTCGTGAAGAAAAGCAACCGTCGACCACTCCACAACTCTCTACAGTCACGTACGCCGCCACGCAACGCAGCGAGCCTCTCGGTCGCTTTTACGTACGCGCGTACGTGTAGCCGCGCGCGTCAGTACGTGGGTCGATCGATCGACGAGATGGCGATGCGAGGTCGACGAGCGATTAGCTAACCATCGCCATCGCTCTCCCGTGATCTCGATCAGCTTCTGGAACGGCGGAAAAGCAAGCAAACTTTTTATTGCCTAAGCCTAACCATGTGCCCCGACGCGCCACGCCCATGCTTGAACGAGCGAGCGAGCGCGACCGCGTGCGTGCACGTTTCTTTCTTCGTGGCCAAGCCTAGGTTGAGTCTGAGTGGCTCCACTGCCATTGGCTAGCTCGCACGCACACACGCACGCACGCACGTCCGGCTTTGACGTGAACAACTCTCCTTCTCTGCGAGATCAGCCACCCGCAACTCCTACCGGTCGTACGTATATATGCGCCCCTGCGTGCGCGTGACTGGAATTTCAGCTCGCCGGTGGGAAGAAAAGGGTTACAAGGATCGATCTCGACCGTGATGACACTGACGAGGGAGGAGGCGCACGAGAGCAAGGAGATGGAGAGCCTGCGGGTGCACGCCGACGCGCTGCTCTCGCTGTCCTCGCCCGCCGCGTCGTCCACGGCGCCGGCGGGCAGCAAGCCGGCGACGACGGCGGCGGGCAGGAGGGCGCTGGCGGCGGAGGGCGTGTTCGAGTGCAAGACGTGCAGCAGGCGGTTCACGTCGTTCCAGGCGCTGGGCGGGCACCGCACCAGCCACACGCGGCTGCAGGCGCGGATGCTGCTGCACGATCAGGCCGCCGACGTCCCGGGCGCCGCCGAGAGGGACAGGGCGCGGGTGCACGAGTGCGCCGTCTGCGGGCTCGAGTTCTCCATGGGCCAGGCGCTGGGCGGCCACATGCGCCGGCACAGGGGCGAGGCGCCGCCGGGGCCGTCGACGTCGTCGTCGGCCGCCGTGCACGGCGACGCCAGCTCCGGCGCGACGCAGCAGCAGGAGGTCATGCCCGACCTGAACTACCCGCCGATGGACGACTGCGGCGGCGAATCCTCGGCCGACCGCAGCTCCGAGCATCAGCTGCTTGATCTGCTTGTATAGCCTCATAAGTCATAACAGATTAAAGAACATACTTGTATAGGATGTGCATACATACATGATGATAGATGATTCCGTGCTGTACATGGAAGGCTTGATTTATTTGTTTAATTATTAAGACATGGATGGAGTTTAATTAGATTGCTAACTAGCTACATGATGATTGAGTAATTTTCCAGGAAAAGATGGTTGAGAAATTTTAGAACGTAATCCTTGACATGTCGTTAGCTGCAGCCTGTAGATCAGCAGGCTCTCTTCCCAATTCCGATTGTTGTTTTTATTCTCTTTTACTCCCTCCATTTCTAAATATAAGTCTTTTTAGACATTTTAAATAGATTATAACATATGGATGTATGTAGATATATTTTAGAGTGTAGATTCATTTATTTTGCTTTGTATGTAGTCGCTTGTTGCAATCTCTAGAAAGACTTATATTTGGGAACGAAAGGAGTAGATTCCATGTTCTTTATTAGTCTTGCTATTTATTTCCGAAGACACAAACGGTGTCTAACTGAATGAGCACCGACTACGTGATGATTGAGTAAAATTCGAGAACGATCATGACATACTATTGCACAGTGTTCTTTAAACTAGATGCTTGTATTTGCACATATATGCTTCGATGTTGTTAATTTGTTCAGTCAAAATTCTCATTTTTCATGTCTGTGGGCTATCTAGGAGGTGCTAGTATTTTCCATCGGAAAAACAAGCTCAGCGTATTGACCTTCTCCTCCCTCAAACTCGGCCGTGCCTCTCGTGTGACTTTGTCTTACCTTTGTTGATGTGCATGTTCAAGATTGTAATGAAAAATCAGGTGGGGTGATCGCCCTCTTGTATTTAGCTCAAAAGGGATTATGGCCTGTACTCTCTCCGTTTCTTTTTAGTCGGCATATAAGTTTTGTCCGAAGTCAAGTATCTCTATTTAAATCAAACTTATAAAAAAATATCAACATTCATAATGTCAAATCAATATTTTTAAATTTATTATAAAATATAGTTTCATAAAATATATATTTTGTATTGTATATATTGATTTTTTTTAAATAAATTTGGTCAAACTTTACAGACTTTGACTTGACACAAATCTAATACGTGAAGTAAAAAGGACCAAAGGGAGTAAAATTTGACAAAGATGCTAAAAATCTGACATTTTCATGGCAATTTATGTTGACACGAGGATGGCAAATTTAGTTTGCAAACACACCGATTTTCTGTCAACAAATAAATTGAGAGAGATTTGACATGCTTGCCAACCATAGTTGTCATCTTCAATGAACATAATTTTTCGTGAAAAACGTTTGAATTGCCATGTGTAAAAACCCGATGTTCACATGATATTCTGTTCCAAATTTTACTTTATGTTTCAAGAGTGAGAGAGGCCGCTACTGTTTTTTTACAATAGGCGTGCACAACCTATCATTATAAGCACTTTCAAGAGACTGAACCGGTAGATCTTATGATTAACAAAGTCATCACATGCACTTAATAGTTGATGGGCATGTCATACCACTAAAGAATAGCGTCAGAAAGTCTGAAACAAATCTAGGAAATATGCCAGCACCCATGCAAGTCTAGGACTTATACCTGAGTGGGTTGGTTCCATGAAAGTAGTTAGGCTGGTCGTAATGGGAGTATCATAGGTAGTATCATGCATGCCAACTAAGCAATTTTGATGAAGTGGCATGGAATTAAATGAAGAAAGAGAGGCTTGAGTATTATATCATGATACCGTATCATATTAAATGTTGTGCTACTTTGTGTCATGTATGACAATAAATGTACTCCTATATGATACCAACATATGATAATATGCATTAGGTATGTAGTATCATACGCTAGTATCATATGTATAATACTACTCTATGATACTCCTCATTACAACCAGCCTTAGACCATCTAAAGTATGCTTAGTTCACCATTAAAAAACTACATTTATTACTCAAAACACGCCCACGTCATGTACGAATATAGGTCTTACAAATTGAGACCATCTAACCAAGTCTCAAGCCAAGACATTAGTTTATCTACTAGACTTCATAATTAACAAAGTCGCCACAAACACTTCATAGTTGACGGGCATGCTATACCACAATGTAGCGACCAGACCTCAAACAGTCTGATCTCTGTGCATCAGTGTCATCCCTGGATCGGTAATACTGACACACATAGAACTTGAGGATTTATAACATAGTAGCAATCACACACTTATTACATCGGATCTCTCAAAAGTGAACTTATTACAATAGATATGGCTTAAGGCATCTAATACGATAACAGCGGAAGGCTTGGAAGATAAAGTAAGTCCATCAACTCCAACGGCATCACTGAATGAAAGACAACGACCTATGGCTCCTTACTCGTCATCTGAAAAGTCTGCAACATGATACGTTGCAGCCCGAAATGGGTCAGCACATGGAATATGCTGGCAATGTAACACAAGAAAGTAATGAACATGGTAAGGCTATCACTACATGCATATTTGGCTGGTGGAGGCTGTATGGTTAATATGTTTTGCGAAAAGCCAATTTTTCCCAACAATAAAGGAATATATTTTATTTAACTAACATGGTGGTTGTTAAACATTGAGAAGGTTCACCCAACTCAATCCCGATTAAACATCATCATTAAACCCAATCAAATTATATTAAGAGTGATGAGATCCACATGATAATCCAAGAACTAGATACTCAAGATGTCTATAACCGGGGACACGGCTAACCATGATTAGTTTGTACACTATGCAGAGGTTTGTGCACTTTTCCCCACAAGACTCGATCTCCTCCGTTGGATTTCTCGCACTACAAGGTGTTTGAGAAACAGATGACCGAGACACAGTCTTTCCGAAGAGGTCCCCTTAACCGATAGATAGGCTTGTATACCTATAATCCCCTACATCTGCTAGCCCATCATGGAAAGGTTTCCCACAACTTACTCAACTATGCCAGAGCCCATAATGGCATGCGGCTGCACACGGAAGTTTCTAGCATGAATAATCTTATGACCCCTTTGAGTCTGGGTGGCAGCCCATAGGAGAATCACACGGTACCCCGAGATTTCCAGAAATACAGGCAACACTGGGTTCCCCAGGTGCCTCAGTCCACCCAGATGTGTATTAAAGTTGCCACCTTAAGTTAACCATTAATTAACAATACTCACATCTATCATGAATACACTCAAACCCAAACCACGTCTAGGAGCATAGCATAGCAAAATAAGCAACGTAGAAGTAACTCCCAAAGGTTTGGTAATAAATAGGACAGTAGGTACTACCTCATCTAATTCCCATAACCCATAATTTAATCAGATCCTAACCATGCAATTGTTTAAGGATTGATCTAATGTAATAAAACTGGGTAGTAAAGAGGTATGATCAAAGTGTTACTTGCCTTGCTGATGATCCGTGAAACCTAGAGACTCGTAGTAGCACGCTTCGCACTCCGGGTACTCTATCGCAATCAAACAAGCATA
Source organism: Triticum dicoccoides (assembly GCF_002162155.2). Classification (NCBI taxonomy): domain Eukaryota; kingdom Viridiplantae; phylum Streptophyta; class Magnoliopsida; order Poales; family Poaceae; genus Triticum; species Triticum dicoccoides. The sequence continues at coordinate 604,586,519 of NC_041384.1, forward strand.
CAATAAGTAATCAAGCAAAGATGCACGGGTAAAACTCAAATAAGAAGATATAACCAGAAAGTTCAACTTAAGAACTCCGGTTTGCAAAAAGAATCAAATCGAACGAAGCAACAAAACTCAAACTGCGAAAGAAACAAGCTGCGATTACTAATATGGACTAAAGTCAAATTTTATAGTAGCAAAAACTTGTTTAAGTTGATTAAACAGAAAGAGGGCTTCGAGTCGAAACTCTAGGCGCTTGAATCGCCTGATTCCAATAAACGAGCGAAAAGATAAACTAAAATGAAAATCGGATCAGAAATCGCGATCGAAAATAATCGCGAAAAATTCGAGAAAAAGAAAAAACTAACGAACAGGCTAACGAACGAACGTTCGTTGTCTGCGGCTAAATGGTGAAAACCGTTCGTTAAAACAAACGAACGAACGGGCGTTCGCTAAATAACTAAACCAGAAAAAAATAAAAACCGATCTAAATAAAAAACAACCGCGGTTTGTTACAAAAAACCGACGGTTTTCTAACGAAAACCACGGCGGCGACAGCGGCTACCTCGACGAATCCGGCGAGGGTGGCGGCGGGTCCGGCGGTGGTGGTCGGCGGCGACGGGCGGCGGGGCGACGGCGGCGGCGGCGCGGCTGCGAGGGGCGGCGGCGGGTTCCGGCGATGGCGGCGCATGGCAACAGCGGCGCGGGTTCCGAAGCGGGGCTAGGGTTTCGGGTGCGGGGGCTGGAGGCTCGGGCCTTTGGCCTTTAAAGGGCCTACCGGGTACAGTGTCCCAGGCGGACACGACCCGGTTAGGTCGGTAACTTTTTTTTAAAATAATTTCGCGCAGAAAAACGAATAAAAGAAATACTAAACAGACTTCAAAAATTCTGAAATAAATTTTCCCCGTGCTCTAAAAATCTACCGGACAAGGTGAACATTTATTTGGGACTCTAATGCAATTTTGAAAAACGCATATTTTCCTAATTCAAATAAAATAGTAATAAAACTCCGAATAAAAATCTTATTTGATTTTAATAATAAATCTCCAATATATCTTTATTTTGGGGAAGTCATTTTATCCCCTGTCTTTTATTTTTATAAAAAAAATATTCAAAGAGAAAATAATTAAAATCAAACGATCATGTTTTCAAAATTTGAGAAAACTCAAATATGAAAATAACGAAATCCTCAACTCTCTCCGTGGGTCCTTGAGTTGCGTAGAATTTCTAGGATCAAACCAAAATGCAATAAAATATGATATGCAATGATGATTCAATGTATAATATTCCAAATTGAAAATTTGGGATGTTACAAACCTAACCCCCCTTAAGATGAATCTCGCCCTCGAGATTCGGGTTGGCTAGAAAATAGGTGAGGGTGATTCTTCCGTAGGTCTTCCTCCCGTTCCCAGGTGGCTTCATCCTCAGTATGATGGCTCCACTGAACCTTACAAAACTTGATAACCTTGCTGCGTGTGACTCGGCTGGCAAAATCAAGAATCTTGACTGGTTTCTCCTCATAGGTCAAGTCGCTATCTAACTAAATCGCTTCCAGTGCCACTGTATCTCTCAGAGGGGTATCTACCATCTCTACGTGGCACTTCTTCAACTGAGAAACGTGGAACACATCGTGAACTCCTGATAATCCTTCGGGCAATTCCAACTTGTAAGCAACTTCTCCCATACGTTCCAAAAAATTGTATGATCCCACAAAACGTGGTGCTAACTTTCCCTTAACTCCAAAATGCTTCACTCCTCGAAGTGGTGATACACAAAGATACACTCTGTCTCCAACTACATAAACTATCTCCTTGCGTTTAGAATCCGCATAGCTCTTCTGCTTGGACTAAGCTACCTTGAGTCTATCGTGAATCTAGCCTTTCTTGCAACCATTTAGTTTCTAAGTACTTATGCCTCTTGCAATATCTATCTCCCCTATTTGGTGTGTACTTGCAAACCCAATGCACTCCACAAAAATTGACATGTTTATAGGAGACATTTTCATCATAACTAGTGCAATCATCATTAGTACTATAGATATTCAAGGGATTCATACTAACAATATTGCAATCATGCTCATCATTCAAATATTTAGTGCCAAACATTCTAATGCATTCTTCTTCTAACACTTTGGCACAATTTTCCTTTCCATCATACTCACGAAAGATATTAAAAAGATGAAGCGTATGAGGCAAACTTAATTCCATTTTTTGTAATTTTCTTTTATAAACTAAACTAGTGATAAAACAAGAAACTGAAAGATTCGATTGTAAGATCTAAAGATATACCTTCAAGCGCTAACCTCCCCGGCAATGGCGCCAGAAAAGAGCTTGATGTCTACTACACAACCTTCTTCTTGTAGACGTTGTTGGGCCTCCAAGTGCAGAGGTTTATAGGACAGTAGTAAATTTCCCTCAAGTGGATGACCTAAGATTTATCAATCCGTGGGAGGCATAGGATGAAGATGGTCTCTCTCAAACAACCCTGCAACCAAATAACAAGGAGTCTCTTGTGTCCCCAACACACCCAATACAATGGTAAATTGTATAGGTGCACTAGTTCGGCGAAGAGATGATGATACAAGTGCAATATGGATGGTAGATATATATTTTTGTAATCTGAAAATATAAAAACAGCAAGGTAACTAATGATAAAAGTGAGCACAAACGGTATTGCAATGCTAGGAAACAAGGCCTAGGGTTCATACTTTCACTAGTGCAAGTTCTCTCAACAATAATAACATAATTGGATCACATAACTATCCCTCAACATGCAACAAAGAGTCACTCCAAAGTCACTAATAGCGGAGAACAAACGAAGAGATTATGGTAGGGTACGAAACCACCTCAAAGTTATCCTTTCTGATCAATCTATCATAGAGTTCGTACTAGAATAACACCTTAAGACACAAATCAACCAAAACCCTAATGTCACCTAGATACTCCAATGTCACCTCAAGTATCTATGGGTATGATTATACAATATGCACCACACAATCTCAGATTCATCTATTCAAACCAACACAAAGTACTTTAAAGAGTGCCCCAAAGTTTCTACCGGAGAGTCAAGACAAAAACATGTGCCAACCCCTATGCATAGGTTCATGGGCGGAACCCGCAAGTTGATCACCAAAACATACATCAAGTGAATCAATAGAATAACCCATTGTCACCACGGTTATCCCACGCAAGACATACATCAAGTGTTCTCAAATCCTTAAAGACTCAATCCGATAAGATAACTTCAAAGGGAAAACTCAATCCATTAAAAGAGAGTAGAGAGGGAGAAACATCATAAGATCCAACTATAATAGCAAAGCTCGCGATACATCAAGATCGTACCACCTCAAGAACACAAGAGAGAGAGAGAGAGATCAAACACATAGCTACTGGTACATACCCTCAGCCCCGAGGGAGAACTACTCCCTCCTCGTCATGGAGAGCACCGGGATGACGAAGATAGCCACCGGAGAAGGATTCCCCCTCCGGCAGGGTGCCGGAACGGGTCTAGATTGTTTTTCGGTGGCTACGGAGGCTTCTGGCGGCAGAACTCCCGATCTATTGTGCTCCCCGATGTTTTTAGGGTATATGGGTATATATGGGAGGAAGAAGTACGTCGGTGGACCTCCAGGCTATCCACGAGGCAGGGGGTGGGCGTGCCCCCCACCCTTGTGGGCAGCCTGGGACTCTCCTGGTCCAACTCCGATACTCCGTGGGCTTCTTATGGTCCAGAAATAAGTTCCGTGAAGTTTCAGGTCAATTGGACTCCGTTTGATTTTTCTTTTCTGTGATACTCTAAAACAAGGAAAAAACAGAAACTGGCACTGGGCTATAGGTTAATAGGTTATTCCCAAAAATCATATAAAATAGCATATACATGCATATAAAACATCCAAGGTTGATAATATAATAGCATGGAACAATAAAAAATTATAGATACGTTGGAGACGTATCAATCGGCAATGGTTGTAGCAATGCTGCTGGCTTCTGATGGTAAGCCTTCACTCTCTGACATACATCAGAAACTGCTACATACTCCACAATATCCTTCTGCATTTCGGTCCACCAGAAACTATCCTTCAAATCCAGGTACATTTTAGTATTTCCTGGGTGAATCGAATATGGCGAATCATGGGCCTCCTGCAAAATCAGCTTCCCGATCTCTTGATCATTTGGCACATATACGTGGTCCTCAAACCATAAGGTATCGTGCTCATCCTCACGAAATCCTATAGCCTTTCCTTTGCTCATCCTTTTCTTTATCTCGGCTATCTCCTTGTCCGTCTTCTGAGCTTCTCTGATCTTATCCATCAAAGTAGACTGAATCTCCAATGCTGCTACATAGCCTCTCGGAACTATCTCTAAACATAGCTCGCGAAGATCCTCTGCTAACTCCTTGGGTAACTCACCGGTCATGAGTGTATTGACATGACTCTTGCGGCTCAACGCATCGGCTACTACATTAGCCTTTCCGGGATGATAGTGCAACTTCATATCATAATCCTTAATGAGTTCCAACCATCTCCTCTGCCTGAGATTCAACTCCTTCTGCGTGAAGATATACTTCAAACTCTTGTGATCCGTGTATACCTCACAATAGTTTCCGATGAGAAAATGTCTCCAAGTCTTCAACGCATGCACTACGGCTGCTAAATCCAAATCACGCGTAGCATAATTTAACTCATGGGGTTTAAGCTGTCGTGAGGCATATGATACAACTCTTCCCTCCTGCATAAGTACGGCTCCAAGTCCTCGACGAGAAGCGTCGCAATACACTTCATAATCCTTGCGCTGATATGGCAGAATCAACACTGGTGATGTAACCAAGCGTTTTTTCAACTCCTGAAAGCTGGCCTCACATTTCTCAGTCCATTTGAACTTGGTGTCCTTCTTTAACAACTCCGTCATAGGCTTTGCAATCTTCAAGAAATTTTCAATGAACCTCCGGTAGTATCCTGCGAGTCCAAGAAAACTCCAGATCTCTCCAACTGACGTGGGTGCCTCCCAATTTGTCACGGTGACAACTTTGGTGGGGTCTACCGCTATTCCTTCTCCGGATATAACATGTCCAAGGAATCCAACTTCCTTCAACCAAAAATTCACACTTGCTGAACTTGGCGTATAGCTAATGTTCTCTGAGCTTCCCAAGTACTAAACGCAAATGCTCTTTATGCTCCTCTTCATTCTTCGAGTAGACCATAATATTATCAATGAACACCACAACGAACTTATCCAAAAACTCCATAAACACCTTGTTCATCATGTTCATGAAATAGGCAGGAGCGTTAGTCGGGCCAAACGACATAACGGTATACTCATATAGCCCGTACCTCGCGGTAAAAGCTGTCTTAGGTATATCCTGCTCTCGAATCTTCAGTTGGTGGTACCCTGATCGCAGATCGATCTTGGAAAACACTTTAGCTCCTTGCAGCTGCTCAAACAAATCATTGATCATTGGCAGTGGGTACTTGTTCTTGATCGTCACCTTATTTAATCCTCGATAATCAACAACCATCCTCAACGATCCATCCTTCTTCTCCACTAGAAGTACTGGTGATCCCCAAGGTGACGATCTTGGGCGAATATATCCTTTATCCAGTAACTCCTTAATCTGCTTCTTAATTTCCTCTAAATCCTATGCGGGCATCCTGTACGGTCTCTTAGATATTGGCCCTGTGCCTGTCAAAAGCTCAATCAAAAACTCGATGTCTCTATCGGTGGCATGCCTGGCAACTCTTCTGGAAATACATCCGGGAAATCCTTCACCACTGGTACTTCCTCATGTACAACTCCTGATAAGGAATTTACTTGAGTCCTAATCGGCACAGGCTGGGATACATACTTGATCCTTCTTCCTTCTGGGGTGGTGAGCAAAATCGACTTACTGGCGCAATCAATGTTTCCTCCATACATCGATAGCCAATCCATACCCAGAATCACATCCAAACCTTGCGACTCCAAAATTATCAGATCTGAGGGGAAAACATGCCTACCTATGGTCAATGGCATCTGAAAACATCCTTGGCTTGCCATATACTCTGCTCCTGGCGAGCTCACTAACATAGGTGTACTAAGAACTTTGGTGGGCAGTTTATACTTATCCACAAATCCCCTCGATATGTATGAATGCGATGCACCATTATCAAAAAGAACGACTGTAGTAAATGACTTAACCAAAAACTTACCTATTACTACATCTGGCTGGGCTTCAATCTCCTCCACGTTAACGTGGTTCACTTGTCCCCTGTTGAAAGGGTTGGCCTTCTTCCCAAAACTTTCATTGCCGTTTCCATTCTTAGCTTCAGGACATTCATTGGTGTAATGTCCAGTCTTCTGGCACTCGTAGCAAGTAACGTGGCTTAGATCTTTCTTGGCGGGCATTGCTGGGTTGGAACGGTTCTGTCCGTTGCTTCCTCCATTACCATTCCCATTCTTGGGGCCACTATGGTTGTGCGAACTTCCTCCAGTGTGATTGTGACCTCCATGGTTATGCTGAAGGGGTCCTCCCGAGTTCGGGGAAAAACGGGGTCTCTGCTGAGCTCCAGAATTATACTTCCCTTGTCCATACTTCCTCTTGCGGTTGTCAATCTGCTGCTGCTTCCCTTCAATCATGAGAGCTCTATCTACCAACTGTTGGTAGTTATTAAAGCTTGCTACCATCAACTGCATGCTTAGCTCATCATTCAGTCCTTCCAAAAACTTCTCCTACTTAGTTGCATCCGTAGCAACGTCATCTGGGGCATAACGTGCTAGCTTGCTAAAATCATCCACATACTGGCCAACAGTGCGTCCTCCTTGGCGTAAGTTGCGGAACTCACGCTTCATCATGGCCATAGCTCCTGCTGATACATGGGCTGTGCGAAAAGCCTGCTGAAACTGGTCTCACGTAACCGTGTCGATGGGATAGGTGAAAGTGTAATTCTTCCACCATGCTGCTGCGGGTCCATCAAGCTGATGTGAGGCAAAACGCACTCTTTCCGCATCTGCGCATCCTGCAGTGGTCAACTCCCTTCCAATCTTGCGGAGCCAATCATCTGCAACTATCGGCTCGGTGCTACTGGAGAACACCGGCGGATTCAGCCTTATAAAACAGGTTAAGTGATCAACAGGTGGTGGTGGTGGGTTGTTGTTGTTGTTGTTCCCCTGATTTTGATTCTGGACTAGTATCTGCATCAATGCATTCTGCTGCTGGATCAACTGAGTGAGCTCCGGTGGGAAAGCAAATCCATTGTCGCGTCTCGGAGGCATCTGATGGGTTTAGAAAAGATGAGAAAACAGAGTAGAATGGGGTCTAGGGGGAAACACTACCCATATGCACATGAGACAAACACAATCATATCACTCAATCAATCAAGCAAGGGCATACAATCGGTCTAGAACTATCATTTACAGAAGTGCTCGGACTATACTATATACATGGTGGAATACTACTACTGTTTTCGTAGTCGACTAGAAAAATTGATCGATAGAAGACTCCATAATATCCGCTCCAGCTTCATCAATAAAGTCATCATCGCTATCGTCGGGGTCTAAGTCGGTGTCGTTGATGATGATGTAGTTCTCTGGGCAAGTGGAATCGTCATCTTCTCCTCCTGGCGCGGGGTCTCCCATGAAGACTCCTAGCTTCCTTGTCAGGTCGTCATTCTTCTCCACTAGTATGACGATTTCCTCCTCATAATCTTTGCGAGTTGCCTTGAGTTCTTCTTCAAGCTCGATGATCCTTGTCATTGCCTTCTTCAGATCTATCATGCCAGCGCACATCTGGTTCTCCTGGCGATGTATGTGCTGGTTTAACTCCTGGATGAAAGCGGCAATTGATCTATCCTTCCTGATGCTAATCATCTCCCATTGCTCATCTCGGTACCCACAAATCTGGTAGATAGTATCCTTGAGATCCTTGTGGTAAACTTCTCCAATGCGTCCCATGGTGATGTGGGCTGCCATACTCTTTCCAAGACTCCAGGTTGGTGCATCAAAGGAAAACTCTATGGGCTCAGTGACTGGCGTAAATGTCCTTCCTGGAACTTGAACTTGAATCATCCAACGCTCCTCTTCTGGTAAAGTGGCGTTGTAAGTCCCGGTGAAGCTTGGTATTCCGATGTTGAGGTACCTAGTGACTTCCTTCAAGTGGCGTTCAAAAGGTGTGTCTTCATCTGATTGTGCAAACTTGTTCCTTGCGTCCGCCATCCTAAAGAGTAGAAAATGGAGAGGAGTCAGAAATGAGAAGAGAGTAGTGATCTAGGGCTTTAGCTTAGTGGTCGTGTCCTACAGTCAGCGTGTGCTCTGATACCATCTTGTAGCGACCAGACCTCAAACAATCTGATCTTTGTGCATCAGTGTCATCCTTGGACCAGTAATGCTGACACACACAGTACTTGAGGATTTATAACAAAGTAGCAATCACACACTTATTACATCGGATGTCTCAAAAGAGAACTTATTACAATAGATATGGCTTAACGCCATCTAATACGATAACAGCGGAAGGCTTGGAAGATAAAGTAAGTCCATCAACTCCAACGGCATCACTGAGCGAAAGACAACGACCTATGGCTCCTTACTCATCATCTGAAAAGTCTGCAATATGATACGTTGCAGCCCGAAACAGGTCAACACATGGAATATGCTTGCAATATAACACAAGAGAGTAATGAACAAGATAAGTCTATCACTACATGCATATTTGGCTGGTGGAGGCTGTATGGTTAATATGTTTTGCGGAAAGCCAATTTTTCCCTACAACAAAGGAATAAATTTTATTTAACTAACATGGTGGTTGTTAAACATTGAGAAGGTTCACCCAACTCAATCCCGATTAAACATCATCATTAAACCCAATCAAATTATATTAAGAGTGATGAGATCCACATGATAATCCAAGAACTAGACACTCAAGATGTCTATAACCGGGGACATGGCTAACCATGATTAGTTTGTACACTCTGCAGAGGTTTGTGCACTTTTCCCCACAAGACTCGATCTGTTCCGTTGGATTTCTCGCACTACAAGGTGTTTGATAAACGGATGACCGAGACACAGTCTTTTCGAAGAGGTCCCCTTAACCGATAGATAGGCCTGTACACCTATAATCCCCTACATCTGCTAGCCCATCATGGAAAGGTTTCCCACAACTTACTCAACTATGCCAGAGCCCATAATGGCATGTGGCTGTACACGGAAGTTTCTAGCATGAATAATCTTATGATCCCTTTGAGCCTGGGTGGCAGTCCATAGGAGAATCACACGGTACCCCGGGATGTTCAAAAATACAGGCAACACTGGGTTCCCCAGGTGCCTCAATCCACCCAGATGTGTATTAAAGTTGCCACCTTAAGTTAACCATTAATTAACAATACTCACATCTGTCATGAATACACTGAAACCCAAACCACGTCTACGAGCATAGCATAGCAAAATAAGCAACGTAGAAGTAACTCCCAAAGGTTTGGTAATAAACAGGACAGTAGGTACTACCTCATCTACTTCCCATAACCCACAATTTAATCAGATCCTAACCATGCAATTGTTTGAGAATTGATCTAATGTAATAAAACTGGATAGTAAAGAGGTATGATCAAAGTGTTATTTGCCTTGCTGATGATCCGTGAAACCTAGAGACTCGTAGTAGCACGCTTCGCACTCCGGGTACTTTATCGCAATCAAACAAGCATACAATAAGCAATCAAGCAAAGATGCACGGATAAAACTCAAATAAGAAGATCTAACCAGAAAGTTCAACTTAAGAACTCCGGTTTGCAAAAAGAATCAAATCGAACGAAGCAACAAAACTCAACTGCGAAAGAAACAAGCTTCGATTACTAATCTGGACTAAAGTCAAATTCACAGTAGCAAAACCTTATTTAAGTTGATTAAACAGAAAGAGGGCTTCGAGACGAAACTCTAGGCGCTTGAATCGCCTGATTCCGATAAACGAGCGAAAAGATAAACTAAAACGAAAATCGGATCAGAAATCACGATAAAAAATAATCACGAAAAATCCGAGAAAAAGAAAAACTGACGAACAGGCTAATGAACGAACGTTCGCTGTTGCGGCTAAACGGTGAAAACCGTTCGTTAAAACGAACGAACGAACGGGCATTTGCTAAATAACTAAACCGGAAAAAAAATAAAAACCGATCTAAATAAAAAAACAACCGCGGTTTGTTTAAAAAACCCGACGGTTTTCTAACGAAAACCGCGGCGGCTACCTCGACAAATCCGGCGGGGGCGGTGGTGGGTCCGGCGGTGGTGGTCGGCGGCGACGGGCGGCGGGGCGACGGCGGGTGGCGGCGGGGTC
>NC_041384.1:604597597-604622825 GCF_002162155.2 Triticum dicoccoides
TGCGAGGGGCGGCGGCGGCTAGGCGGGTTCCGAGGCGAGGCTAGGGTTTCGGGTGCGGGGGCTAGGGTTTTGGGCACGGGTTCTGAGGCGGGGCTAGGGTTTCGGTTTCGGTTTCGGGCTCGGGCCTTCGGCCTTTAAAGGGCCGGCCGGGTACAGTGTCCCAGGCGGACAGGGCCCGGTTAAGTTGGTAACTTGTTTTAAAATAATTTTGCGCCGAAAAATGAATAAAAGAAATAATAAACGGACTCCAAAAATCTTTAAATAAATTTTCCCCGTCCTCTAAAAATCTACCGAACAAGGTGAACATTTATTTGGGACTCTAATGCAATTTTGAGAAACGCATATTTTTCCTAATTCAAATAAAATAGCAATAAAACTCCGAATAAAAATCTTATTTGATTATAATATTAAATCTCCAATATTTATTTATTTTGAGGAAGTCATTTTATCCTCTTCTTGTTTATTTTTATAAAAGAAATATTCGAAGAGAAAATAATTAAAATCAAACGATCCTCTTTTCAAAATTTGAGAAACTCAAATATGAAAATAACGAAATCCTCAACTCTCTCCATGGGTCCTTGAGTTGCGTAGAATTTCTAGGATCAAACCAAAAAGCAAAAAAATATGATATGCAATGATAATCTAATGTGTAACATTCCAAATTGAAAATTTGGGATGTTACACACAAGAATAGTAGTTCATCTACTATTCCATTAGTCTCTCTAGGGTAATGTTATTTATAGTGTGTTTGATTTTTTAGAACAGTTTGTGATTTTCTGCATAATTAATCCAGAATTCTCCAATTTGTGTGAGGCCCTATGGTCGTGCTGTTGAGAAGGAAGGTTGGAGCAAAAGACAATATATGTATCGCTAGGGGGTTGGGGAGGGGGGTGTCAAGACTATAAATTATTTCTCTCTTCCTCCCTACAAGAACATTTTCTTCAGAAAATTTCCTTTTTTTTAGAACTTTCAGAAAATTTCCTATGTTGTGGTGTGGAGAAGGAAGGGGGTTGCGGCCCCTGCTGACATCCACTTAGCTCCAGTGGCGTGTTTAACCAATATGAATGACCTCTAGCAATAATATTTGTGACCCATTAGTTGCAACTTATAATAATTAATGTGTTCGGTTGGCCCTGTGTTTTTGTTTTCCCACTGAATAGAAACATTTCAGTCAAAATAGCTATTGCATCTGTTTGTTTTACTTTTGAGTGAATCGTGTTTTATAATGAAGATAGTGGGCCATGGCCATGGGGGCTGATGACAATGAGTAGTCCAACAGAGGTCCTATTTGGTGGGAGCAACTAGTTAACGAGCGCTCCTTCGGCAGCCTTGCAACGATCAGCGCCACTTGGCGCGCTCCCAGCCATTTGCCACGTGTCGCGCTTTGGACGCTCCCTCAGGACTTTTTATTTTTTTGCACGCGTTTTCGGCTTGTTAAACGGGGTTTTTTCCGGGTTTTTTCGACGTTTTGGTTTTCCTCCGGTCTTCCTTAGCTTTTTGACAAAAAAAATATTTGAAAAAAAATTATGCGGAAAAAACGCGCATTTATTCATGAAAGTCACGGTTTTTTACTGCGAGAGGCACGGTTGTGCTTTAGCGAGAGTCACGGCCGTGCCTTTCGGAAACGAAAAACAACGCGTTTCCTGTTTTTTTCTTTAGCGAGAGTCACGGTTTTGCTTCCGCGAGAGACACGGTTGTGCTTTTGCGAGAGTCACGGCCGTGCCTCTCGGAAAGGGAAAAACAAAACGCGTTTTCTATTTTTTTTCGCGAGAGTCACGGTTTTGCTTCCGCGAGAGGCACGGTTGTGCTTTCGTGAGAGTCACGGCCGTGCCTCTCAGAAAGAGAAAAAAATACGCATTTTCTGTTTTTTTTCTTTCGCGAGAGTCATGATTTTGTTTCTGCGAGAGGTACGGTTGTGCTTTCGCGAGAGTCACGGTCGTGCCTCTTGGAAACGAAAAAAACGCGTTTTTCGTTTTTTTCCTTTCATGAGAGTCACGATTTTGCTTCCACGAGAGGCGCAGGTGTGATTTCGCGAGAGGCACGGGCATGCCTCTTTCGGAAAGGAAAAAAACCGTGCTTCTGGTTCGGTTTTTTCGCCCGGTTTTTTCGTAAAAAAAAAAGTTCGCCAAAACCTATCAACATGGGATTTAGTTTTTAAGATCTCGACGCGAGGAATCCAATGGTGAAAACGATTCGAGATTTAGATGCATGGTTTAAAAGATAAAATGTTTTGAATAAACGGATTTACGAAAAAAGGAAAACTTCCAGCTTGCGACAAGTGGCGCGCTGCATGTGCGTCACTTGTCACGACCTGGGAAAGTGGAGTGTTCTTTGCAACGAGTACTGCTTCATTAGTGATTTCGCTATTTGGCGCCTTTGGTGCCAATTAAAAATAGCGCCCGCAGCTAACCTCTTGGGCCGCGGCCCATTGGTCGCCGCACATGTGTTGCTTGTTTTTTTTTCATTCGCTTGTTTTTGTTTCCCTTTTTGTTTCTGCTGCTGTGTTGCTCAATGAAAAAATCGCTTTAATTTTTCTTGCGGCATATTTTTTTCACGGGTTTAGAAATGTTTGTGAATTTGAAATTGTTCATGATTTCAAAAAAAAATTGACTTAAATTTGCACAAAAAAAGGTAAATAGAAACGAAAAAGCAAAAACGAAAAACGAAAAAGCAGGCTGAAAAACAGAAGTAAAAATACAAAATAAAACCGGTCTAGAAATCCGGAAAGGCAGCCTACTTACAGTGCGCCCACCACGGCTACAGCACTATCAGGCGCATATAAGGATTTTGCCGTGGTCCAACAATAGTCTGTGGCCGGGCCGATGGTGAGGATATGGTGGACGTGGACCGCTCTGCGTGACATAGCTAGGCCAGCCAAGATTTCTACTGTGGCTAGTGAGTGGTGCACACAGGTGCCGGAGCTAGCTGTCTGTGCCATATGGGCCACGGGCACTAGCCTAGTTTCGTCTAGACAGACGCACTACTACCACTGAGCACAGCGAAAGAGCAAGCCATCATATGTACCGTTCGTCACAAATACTGTTTCATGTCACACCCAGATATACCAGCCAGCCGACCGAATCACACCCACCCAAGCTCCAGACAAGCCACAAACGAGGCCACCCAAACAACAACAGAGGATTATACAGCTGCAGCGTTGCCGACGACGAACCACGACGGACGTACGCCCTCACGCCCCGACCCTCTTGCCGCTGGCGTGCGCGGCGGTGCAGGAGATCACCTGGTAGCCGTCCTTCTTGCTCTTGGGCTTCCGCGGGATGCACCGGTCGTGCAGGTCCACCGCCTCCTCCGCCTTCCCCGCCCTGCCATCATCCACCGTCACATATTCAGAATAGTAATACAGCAGCAGTACAGTAAGTCGTAAGCGGTTATCATTCCGCATCACTGTCTCTCGTACCCTCCCCATCATCACGGCTCCCGTGCAGCACAATCCGCGGCGGAGTACTTGGCACAAAGATCGGTTCCTCTGTACAAGTGCGCCGCATGTATGGCTCGAGGGCTCCCTCCCCCGGGCCACACCCGCTTGAGAACCGGACGAGTTCAATGCCTGACAGGGGCGCTTACTTGAACAGCATCCATTGCAACATCATCCATTGCTTCCTGATAATGTGTTGATGGTTTCACGTCTTACTCGGTCCCTCAGATTATTATACCAGTACTCCTACTGCTATGCCCTCGTACCGGAGTCACGGGCTCATGTCTCTGAACAAGTGTAAATAAATCCAAAACGTAATTAAGTTCAGCGATCGCTCGTGTCGCAGGGCAAGAACACTTCCAAGATTTGGCGCTGGCTCTCGCGTGCCAGCACGGGCCCGTGCGAGCCGAGAATTCAAGGCGCGTCCCTGACATTCTGGATCGACCGATCGATCCGTCCTGTTTGTGACTTGTGAGCATGAGCGATAGCTCCGCGAGACCTATTCCTATTTATGAACTTAACCACCGATCAAGTACTCCTACCCCCGGTGGAATTTTCGCAGCGCCTTTAACCAACTGCCGCTACGGCGGGCCGAATCAATGGAACAGTGCCCGACTGACTGGCCGCCATTAACGGCGGCCAGAAAGCTTGGAGTGACGAGCTGCTGGCGGTCACTAACTCTAGTAACTACGTAGAACCGAATAGTGGCGGTGGTGCCGGTTTAATTTGGTGGGTGCGTGCTTATCGGATGGCATTGATGGTCGGCGTGGAGTGTGGTGTTATACGGTTATACCTGTCGGCGTTGTCGGAGGACGACCGCCGGAGGACGGCCAGGTCCTGGCACGGGTCGGCGGCCGGGCGCTGCGTCTCCACCAGGCTCCCGCTGAAGTACTCCTTGTCCTCGACCGCCTTCTGCCGGTACACGGCCGTCTCGGCGGCCGCGCGAGCCGGCGGGCGCGGCGGGCGCGGGCGGTAGTGCACCCCGCGCGGCAGCACCGGCGTCGCCAGCCCGCCCTTCACCGACACGGACCCGCACGAGATGAGCTGCATCAGCACGGACGACGCCCTGGCCCGGTTCGCGCCGCTGGGGACGGTCGCCAGGACGCGGCCGTCCGCCCTGATCAGCGCCTCCAGCGTCTCGGGGCTCGTGGACGCCGTCGGCGGCGACGTCTCCTCGCGGCTCAGCTCCTCCTGGGCGCGCCTCTGGTGGCCGCGGCTGCGCCCGCGGTGCCCGTCCTCGGTCTGCGTCGCCGCGTCCGCTGCCGCCGCGGCGCGGTCCTCGGCCTTGTACACCCTGTACTCGCCGACCTCCGCTGTGCCGCACGCGCCGGCGACGCCCTTCCTGTGACCGTGCTCCCAGCCTGAGGACGAGGACGTGGTGGTGTCGTGCGAGCCGGAGGAGCAGGAGGACGCGGCGGCCGCGTCGAGCAGCGGGAGGTGGATCGCCGGCGGGTGCAGGCGCTCGGTGCCCTTGAGCACGTACTCCCGCCCGCCCACCGGGTGCACGTAGTCGTCGTCCGCCAGGTCGTGCCACACGAACCCGTTCCTGTAGCTCCTGCGCATTACAATTTACAACAACACCGCAAATCAGCAGAGAACGCATGTCAGAGCGCCAGAGCCGCCATGCCATTCTTGCGCATCGCCGGTGAACTAATCCAAGCTTTAAGCCGAACTGCAAACCTCTTGGAGGCCCAGGAGTACATGCGCGCCATCCCCTTGCCTCGCAGCGCGTCGAGCCGATCGATCACATCTACACAGTACAGCAACAATGAGCAGATGATACGCTCAGTGCAGAACGAAACAAAAAAGGTTCACGCGCCATGAGCGGACGGTGCACGGCCGGCGTACCTCGGAGGTAGAGGCCGTCGGGGGAGGAGAGGGCGACCTCCATGAAGTGCGGGTGCTCGAGCTGCCCGTTCCTGGACAGGTAGTACACGACGGCGACCCTGGCCGGCCCCGGCCTCGGGCGCGGCGGCCTGGGCACGGCCGCCATGTCGGGGCTCCGTTGCCCCTGCTGCTCGCGCCAATGCGGCCTCGGCTGCTGCTCCGCCCGCGCCCTTCCACCACCACCTCCACCACCACCCCCCGCCACCACCACCGCCATCTATATATCTCCAAGCTCCTGCTTGGACAATGGATATGCTGCAATCTCGTATCCGGGGACGCTATAACAAGCAGCAGCGGAGTGCAGGCGGTACGTACGTACGTGGTCAGCAGAGCACGGCAGCTAGCGCTTAAAGGCGGCGAGTGCGACACAAGGGAAGGTGCAAAAGGAGGCCGCAGCGACGCAGTGATCAGGCATTCAAACCCCCCCGCAGGACCATCGGGCAGCTGTGAGCTTTGGCCTCTGGCTCGCGGCGCAGCAGCGGTTTGGTGCAGCAGCGGCAGCGCCGCGCAGTGAGAGCGAGGTTGGGGTCAACAATGCCCAGAGGAGGGGTCTTTGCTTCCACTTTGTATGGAGGATTGTCCTGTTGGTGGTAGTACTTGAGATTAATTAGTGGCACTGTTGACTAATGCAGTGGGGATTTGTGGGTTGGAGGCGACTTTGAGAACAGTGTGTTAAGGACTTAAGGTGGGTGTTAATGTGGGAAGGGGACTGGTTTCTGGAGCGTGGCGAAGTGGCAGCTGCTTTGGCGCTGCAAACCGGTTGTTTTAAGCCCAAGGTTTGACTATCGAGGCCCGGCACCGCACGTATGGGGCACGGCGGCGACACCGGCCAAGTCCGGCGGGCCCGAGGTGTCAGTCGGTCGAAGCACGGTGTGCAAAGCGTAGCGTAGGGGCGTGCGTACGTCGTAAACAAAGCGGATTGTGTGTTGATTAGTGGATTAGCGTCACTTCGTGTCTGATGGTGCCCCCCGACAACGGATTAATAAGCTGGGCATGTGCGCGTGAAGCCGGCCTTGGAGCACGGGTGTACTATGATGGCATGGCTATGCTACACTGCCGTTGCCGTTGATGATGCTAGTAAAATGGGTTCATTGTCTCATTTTCTGGCAAATTGCTAGTAGTAAAAATATTTGGAAGCATTTGCGTGCGTGGGAAGGCTGCAATCCCTGTCCTGTCCACGGGAGAGAAGCGGACAATTAGTATACTAATCCGAGCCACGTGAGAGGGGCCATCGGCCATCCTTAAACAATCCCATGGCCCGGTAATTATGAGTGTGTGCATCATGCTAACCAGAGCCATTTAGCACCAGGCCCCACTTATCCACCGGTGCCACGAGTCAGTGAGGCCAAAAGCAACGGTAATCAGGCAATGTAGTCAGTGGCAGTGGCTGATCTTGGCCATAGTTTACGAGGGGGGCAGCCGGGCAGGGCCACCGACTACGAGGTGGCCGGGCGCGGACAGCGAGACTGCACGGCGGGCGAGCGAGACGGAGGGAGGGGGGCGAGGCGAGGCTGCGTTTGACTCACGGAGATGGACGGGACGGTGCGACGCCGGGCGCGTCGAGATGCGCGCCGGCAGTCTCACTCGCGCGCCCATCGATCCAGCCCTCTCTTTGTTTTCTGCTTTTCACGGCCTGTCCTCCTCTCGCTCTTCTTTACCGCGCCCCGGGAATACTAGTACTAGCGTGTAGTAGTATTGATTAGTGGCAGGTGTTGTACTGACAATGATGATCTGATCGACGAATGCCCACTGATTGCTCCGTGACCATGCGTGCCTGCTGCAATCGATCGATTTCTCATTTTCACGCGGCCGGGGCATCGGAATTCGCACGCGTTTTCGTGTGCCTTTTTCTTCTTGGCGGGAGCAAAAATACAGGAGCGCGAATGCGATTTAGAGCATCTACCGTCAGTGTCGTCAAATCCTCCTCGTACATTTGCAGGCGCACCCGGTTTGACCGGCCATGAAAAAAGTGACACAACCGAATCCCTTGTATCAGTCTTATAGGCTCCGGACGCGCCTGGTCAGTCCGTCATGCGGCCCATCCTCGATCATCTTTTTTTCTTTCTTTATTCTTTATTTTCTATTTTCTTTTATCTTCACAAACCACGCGCAACTGATCAGACATATGAGGAAGAAAATAAAAAATGTGACTGCATGGATGGACAACCAGGGACTAAAAAAGGACACACCCGGTCACTAATAGCATGGGTCCACGGACATTTAGAGTCAGATTTGATAAGTCCGACTATAGATGTTGTTAGAGAGCTGTCTCAGTGTTGGTCCTCCTCGACCTCTTGCCGCACGGGTGCACATGAATTAAACACCGGTTGCTTTGTGACCATGCGCGTGCTGCAATTGATCGATTTCTCATTTTCACCCGGCCGGGGCATTGGAATTCATAGGCCTTTTCTTTTTCTTAACGGAACTAGAGGACGCGATGTAGGAAAAAAGTCTAAAATAAACCTTAAATTTGTATATGAAAGTTAAAGTAAAACTCTAAACTTCTAATCTCTAAAACTAGCACACTGAGCTCTCTGATCGATCTATTTTAAACCTTGAGTGTGTTTTCAAACAGGACCGTTGACCTAGCAGCTCAAACACGGGATCGTTGCCTGTAGCCGGACACGACTGGGCCAGCCCATCAGCCGTGAAGCATGTTTTTTTGGGCCACTTAAAAATAGCAAAAGAAAATAGAAGGAAAGAATGCCGGGAATCATATTTGCAACCTCGCACTACTGAAAACTCCTACGAGCCACTCTACTCGATGGCTGTTGGTGAGAAACGCGACATTATTTAACCACGTACCGCAGCGTGGTGATTTGAAACCGTGAACCATTTTTTAAATCTCCAAACATTTTTGAAAGTGTGAATACTATTCAATAAAAACAATTTTTTGAACCTGACAAAAATTAAAGTGCAAACTAATTTTGAAAAATTGTTCCCATGTTTTTACATAAATATAAAGTGTTCTCACTCTAAAAACAATTTTGTTCATTTCACACTTTGTTCCTGTTTTTTAAAAATGTATGATTAAAAAAACTTGTTTTGAAAAATTATTTGCAGTCTAATATTTTTTTCATGTTTTCAAAAAATTGCTTGTTTCTTCAAAAAGTGTCGCACTTTAAAAAGTGTTCAGGGCTTCAAAAATGGTTCATGTTTTCAAAATATATAGTTCACATTTTTGTAAAAATATCCGTAATTCCAAGAGGTGTTCACATCTTTGTAAAACACTGTTTAGAATTTTAAAAATTATTCTTTTGCTTTTAAGGATTTTCGGATTTTAAAATTCATATCAAGAAAATGTTTCAAAAAAGTTTTCAGATCTTGACGTTGCGGTGTGTGGTTAAATATTTCTGCGCTTCTCCTTTATCATGAAAAGTAATCAGTTATACTGTAGTTGTTAGCAGCAGGAGGTCGGAAGCATCAGGTCCTAAGTTCGACATACTAGGTCTTAATTTTTTTGGGGTGTAAATGAACCGGGATCAAAGATTTCGGTGGGCTGATTTCAGGGATTAAAAGTTCAGTGTTCAATTTAGATTTCGTCTATAAGTTTAAGCTTTGTTTTAGACTTTTTCCTATGGCGCGACATGCGATTTAGAGCTGGCTGGACGTCGGTCGTCCTCGACCTCTCGTCGAACGGGTGCACGTGAAGAAAACACCGCGTTTTTGGGGTCGTAATTTAGGGAATCTCTAACGCTGCCTTCTTATGATGGGAAACATTGCATGAAAAACAAAAACAAAATCCTACAAAACATCCAAAGATCTATCTATGGGGATGCTAGCAACAAGAAGAAGTGTGTGTCTACGTACTCTTGTAGACCGAAAGCGTTAACAGACTAAAGATCGTGGTTGACGTAGTCATACTCGCGTCGCGATCCAATGCAATCCAAGAACCGCACGTGCGGCACCTCCGAGATTAGCACACGTCCGGCTCGGTGGCATCCTCTTATTCTTGATCCAGCAAGCGAGGGAGAGGAGGTAGATGAGATCTGAACCAACACGACAGTGTGGTGGTGGTGGCCGCAGCGGAACTGTAGTAGGGCTTCGCTAAGCGTCTGCGTGAGTTAGAGGAGGTGTAACGGGAGGGATAGGCTGTTGGGAAACGTAGCATGCAATTTAAAAAAAATCCTACGCTCACGCAAGATCTATCTATGAGATGCATAGCAACGAGAGGGGGAGAATGTGTCCACGTACCCTCGTAGACCGAAAGCGGAAGCGTTTGACAACGCGGTTGATGTAGTCGAACTTCTTCTCGTTCCGACCGATCAAGCACCGAACGTACGACACCTCCGAGTTCTGCACACGTTCAGCTCAATGACGTCCCTCGATCTCTTAATCCAGCAAAGTGTCGAGGAAGTAGATGAGTTCTGTCAGCACGACGGCGTGGTGACGGTGATGGTGATGTGATCCGCGCAGGGCTTTGCCTAAGCACTACGAGAATATGACCGGAGGCGTAAACTGTGGAGGGGAGCGCCGCACACGACTAACAATTGTTGGTGTGTCTTCTAGCGGTTCCCCCCAACATATATAGGTTGGAGGGGAGGAGAGGCAGCCAAGGGGCGCCCCTCCTCCCCAATTCGCCCCCTTCCTTATTAACCAGAGGGGAAAGGAAAGAGAGGGGGGAGGGAAGGAAGGGGGAGGCTGAATCCTCTCCTTCCCTTTTCCATTCCCCTCTTTCCTTCTCCTCCTATTTCGGCCTATATGGGGGCGCACCAGCCCCTTGTGGGCTGGTCTGTCCCTCTCTTGGACCATAAGGCCCATATCTTTGCTGGGGGTGCCCGGAACCCCTTTCGGTGACCCGATATGTATCCGATACCCTCCGGAACACTACGGTGTCCGAATAGTATCATCCTATATATCAATCTTTACCTCTCGACCATTTCGAGACTCCTCGTCATGTCTGTGATCTTATTCGGGACTTCAAACAACATTCGGTCACCAAATCACATAACTCATATAATACTAAATCGTCATCGAACGTTATGTGTGCGGACCCTACGGGTTCGAGAACTATGTAGACATGACCGAGACACCTCTCCGGTCAATAACCAATAGCGGAACCTATATGCTCATATTGGATGCTACATATTCTACGAAGATCTTTATCGGTCAAACCGTTATGACAACATACGTTATTCCCTTTGTCCATCAGTATGTTACTTGCCCGAGATTAGATCGTCGGTATCCACTTACCTAGTTCAATCTCGTTACCGGCAAGTCTCTTTACTTGTTCCGTAATACATCATCTTGTAACTAACTCATTAGTCACTTTGGTTGCAAGGCTTCTTATGATGTGCATTACCGAGAGGGCCTAGATATACCTCTCCGATACTCAGAGTGACAAATCCTAATCTCGATCTATGCCAACCCAACAAACACCTTCGGAGATACCTGTAGAGCATCTTTATAATCACCCAGTTACGTTGTGACGTTTGATAGCACACAGGGTATTCCTCCGGTATCCGGGAGTTGCATAATCTCATAGTCGAAGGAATATGTATTTGACATGAAGAAAGCAATAGCATTAAAACTGAACGATCGATATGCTAAGCTAATGCATGGGTCTTGTCCATCACATCATTCTCCTAATGATGTGACCCCGTTCATCAAATGACAACACATGTCTATGGTTAGGAAACTTAACCATCTTTGATTAACGAGCTAGTCTAGTAGAGGCTTACTAGGGACACGGTGTTTTGTCTATGTATCCACACATGTATCAAGTTTCCGGTTAATACAATTCTAGCATGAATAATAAACATTGATCATGATATAAGGAAATATAAAATAACAACTTTATTACCGCCTCTAGGTCATATTTCCTTCATAGGGGGCCAGAGTTTGTGTGTTTAGCCCCTGCGCCCCTCCCCACTATATATAGAGGTGTGGGGAGGGACGGTTGATACGTCTCCAACGTATCTATAATTTTTTATTGTTCCATGCTGTTGTATTATCATTCTTGGATGTTTTACAATCATTTTATAACAATTTTATATCATTTTTTGGGACTAACCTATTGACATAATGCCCAGTGCCACTTGCTGTTTTTTGCTTGTTTTTTACTTCGCAGAAAATCAATATCAAACGGAGTCCAAACACAGCGGAACTTTTTGGAGATTTTTTCGGACCAGAAGACACAAGATGGGCCAAAGAAGTACCAGAGGGGTGCCCCGAGGGGGGCTAAACCCACCTGGGTGTGCCTGGGGGCCCAGGCGCTCTCTGGTGGGTTGTGCCCACCTCGGCCGCCTCCCGCACCGCCTCTTTGCTCTATAAATACCCTGAAAATCCAATAACCCTACGGGAGTCGACGAAACACAACTCCAGCCGCCGCAAGTTCCAGAAACCACAGATCCAATCTAGACACCATCATGGATGGGTTCATCATCCTCATTGGTGCCTCTCCGATGATGCATGAGTAGTTCATTGTAGACCTTCGGGTCCGTAGATAGTAGCTAGATGGCTTCCTCTCTCTCTTTTGATTCTCAATACAATGGTCTCTTGGAGATCTATTTGATGTAACTCTTTTTGTGGTGTGTTTATTGGGATCCAATGAACTTTGAATTTATGATCAGATCTATTTTATCCATGAAAATTATTTGAGTTTTGTGAAGAAAATATGCCCTAGAGGCAATAATAAAGTTGTTATTTATATTTCCTTATATCATGATAAATGTTTATTATTCATGCTAGAATTGTATTAACCAAAAACTTAGTACATGTGTGAATACATAGATAAACAGAGTGTCCCTAGTATGCCTCTACTTGACTAGCTCGTTAATCAAAGATGGTTAAGTTTCCTAGCCATAGACATGTGTTTTCATTTGATGAACGGGATCACATCATTAGAGAATGATGTGATGGACTAGACCCTTCCGTTAGCTTAGCACTCTGACCGTTTAGTTTATTGCTATTGCTTTCTTCATGACTTATACATGTTCCTATGACTATGAGATTATGCAACTCCCGAATACCAGAGGAACACCTTGTGTGCTATCAAATGTCACAACATAACTGGGTGATTATAAAGATGCTCTACAGGTGTCTCCGATGGTGTTTGTTGAGTTAGCGTAGATCGAGATTAGGATTTGTGACTCCGTGTATTGGAGAGGTATCTCTGGGCCCTCTCGGTAATGCACATCACTATGAGCCTTGCAAGCAATGTGACTAATGAGTTAGTCATGGATGATGCATTACGGAATGAGTAAAGAGACTTGCCAGTAATGAGATTGAACTAGGTATGATGATACCGACGATCGAATCTCGGGCAAATAACATACAAATGACAAAGGGAACAACGTATGTTGTTGTGCGGTTTGACCGATAAAGATCTTTCTAGAATATGTAGGAACCAATATGAGCATCCAGGTTCCGCTATTGGTTATTGACCGGAGATGTGTCTCAGTCATGTCTACATAGTTCTCGAACCCGTAGGGTCTGCATGCTTAACGTTCGATGACGATATGTATTATGAGTTATGTGATTTGATGTACCGAAGGTTGTTCGGGGTCCCGGATGAGATCACAGACATGACGAGGAGTCTCTAAATGGCCGAGACATAAAGATTGATATATTGGAAGGTTATATTCGGACACCGGAATTGTTCCTAAGTGTATCGGGTATTTTTCGGAGTACCGGGAGGTTACCGGAACCCCCCGGGGGATTAATGGGCCACAATGGGCCTTAATGGAGAAGAGAGAGGGCCGACCAGAGGTGGCGCCCCCCTTGCCCAGTCTGAATTGGACAAGGGAAAGGGGGGCGCCCCCCCTCCTTTCTTCTCTCCTCCCCTCTTTCCCTTCTTCTCCTTCTTGGACTAGGAAAGGGGGAAACCTACTCCTACTAGGAGTAGGATTCCTCCCTCCTTGGCGCGCCCCTTGTGGACGGCCAGCCTCCTCCTCCCATACTTTATGTACGGGGGAGGGGGGCACCCCATAGACACACAAGTTGATCTTTAGCCGTGTGAAGTGGCCCCCTCCACAGTTTTCCACCTCGGTCATATTGTCGTAGTGCTTAGGCAAAGCCCTGCGTTGGTAACTTCATCATCACCGTCAAAACGCCGTCTTGCTAACGCAACTCACCCTCGGCCTCAACTGGATCAAGAGTACGAGGGATGACACCGAGCTGAACGTGTGCAGATCAGGGAGGTGCCGTGCGTTCGGTACTTGATCGGTTGGATAACGAAGACGTTCGACTACATCAACCGCGTTAATAAATGCTTCTGCTTTCGGTCTACGAGGGTATGTAGACACACTCTCCCCTCTCGTTGCTATGCATCTCCTAGATAGATCTTGCGTGATCATAGGAATTTTTTTGAAATACTGCGTTCCCCAACAGTGGCATCCGAGCCAGGTCTATGCATAGATGTTATATGCACGAGTAGAACACAAAGAGTTGTGGGCGATAATAGTCATACTGCTTACCAGCATGTCATACTTTGATTTGGCGGTATTGTTGGATGAAGCGGCCCAGACCGACATTACATGACCGCGTTCATGAGACTGGTTCAACCGATGTGCTTCGCACACAAGTGGCTAGTGGGTGTATGTTTCTCCAGCTTTAGTTGAATCGAGTGTGACTACGCCCGGTCCTTGTTGAAGGTTAAAACAGCACACTTGACGAAAAATCCTTGTGGTTTTTGATCCGTAGGTAAGAATGGTTCTTGCTAAGCCCGTAGCAGCCACGTAAAACTTGTAACAACAAAGTAGAGGACGTCTAACTTGTTTTTGCAGGGCATGTTGTGATGTGATATGGTCAAGACGTGATTACATAAATTGTTGTATGAGATGATCATGTTTTGTAACAGTTATCGGCAACTGGCAGGAGCCATATGGTTGTCGCTTTATTGTATGAAATGCAATCACTATGTAGTTGCTTTACTTTATCACTAAGCGGTAGCGATAGTCGTGGAATCAATAGTTGGCAAGACGACGACGATGCTATGATGGAGATCAAGGTGTCAAGCCGGCGACGATGGTGATCATGACGGTGCTTTGGAGATGGAGATCAAAGGCACAAGATGATGATGGCCATATCATATCACTTATTTTGATTGCATGTGATGTTTATCTTTTATGCATCTTATTTTGCTTAGTATGGCGGTAGCATTATAAGATGACCTCTCACTAAATTTCAAGGTACAAGTGTTCTCCCTGAGTATGCACCGTTGCTACAGTTCGTCGTGCAGAGACACCACGTGATGATCGGGTGTGATAAGCTCTATGTTCACATACAACGGGTGCAAACCAGTTTTGCACTCGCAGAATACTCGGGTTAAACTTGACGAGCCTAGCATATGCAGATATGGCCTCGAAACACTGAGAGCGAAAGGTCGAGCGTGAATCATATAGTAGATATGATCAACATAGTGATGTTCACCACTAAAAACTACTCCATCTTGATACATCTCAAACGTATCCATAATTTTTGATTGTTCGATGCTGTTTTATTATCAATCTTGGACGTTTTATAATCATTTTATATCTTTTTTGGTACTAACCTATTGACATAGTGCCCAGTGCCAGTTCCTATTTTTTCCATGTTTTTTACATCGCAGGAAGTCAATATCAAACGGAGTCCAAATGGCACGAAACTTTAGGATGATTTTTTATGGGCTAGAAGAAAGGTAATGGGCCCTGGTTGCACCTGGGGGGTGCCCCGAGGGGGGCACAACCCAGCAGGGCACGCCAGGGGGCCCAGGCGCGCCCTGGTGGGTTGTGCCCACCTTGGGTGCCCCCCGGGCCGCCTCTTTGCTCTATAAATACCACAATATTCCAGAAACCCTAGAACAAGCATCGAAATATTCATCCAGCCGCCGCAGAGTCCAGAACCACCAAATCCAATCTAGACACCATCACAGAGGGGTTCACCACTTCCATTGGCGCCTCTCCGATGACGCATGAGTAGTTCTTTGTAAACCTTCGGGTCCGTAGTAAGTTGCGAGGTGTTGTTGTTTGTGTGCAAGTGTTGTTTACGTTGTGTTACTTGGTTCTCCTACTGGTGCGATACCTTAGTTTCATAACTGAGGGAAATACTCTACCGTCGGTGTGCTACATCATCCCTACCTCTCCGGGGAAATGCCGACGTAGTTCTAGCTGCCATCAAGGAGAATTTCTGGCCCCGTTCCCGGGGAGGATCTTCATCATAACCAGGTTCCTAATCAAAAATCTCATCTCCTTGCAGTTTACATTATTTGCCATTTGCCTCTCATTTTTCTCTACCCCACTTCAAAAAAATTGTCGTTTTATTCATCTCTTTTTTCCTTTGCCGTTTTCTCGTCGGATTTATCCTTTGCTTGCAATCATGAGTGATTTCTTTATGGCACCAACAGATGATGGCCTGACTCCTAAGATTGGACGTACAGGCAATCTGGATGCTAAAACTTTTATCTTGGGGCAAGGGTACGTTATGGGAAAGGAACGTATCCTAGAATTCTTCAGTTGTGTGGGAAATCTGAGTCTTGATGATGCTCCTATACTTAAAACTACTAGATCTTATGTGGATGCTATTTTAGCACTAGTTCTAAAACTTGAAAGTAAATTTATTCGTACTCATCCTACTTTGCAAAGATTTTTTTTGAGCTTCCCGAAATAAAGAATCCTAGAGCCAAAAAAGTTGGCCACTCTCGTTCTTATGAACGAGTTTGACTACATAATTCGGGAAGCTAGGGAAATCTTTGACTTTTATGGCATGAATCGTGAAAAACCCGTGATAGATGAAATTCTTTACAATAGTGACTATGCACTAAGGCATTAGCTTGGGGACAGTAAGATGTTTGACGAGAATCTTAAAAAGGAGGTCCTCGTTCTTGAAATAATCCAACAAGTTTTTAATAATGTTAATCAACACTATTCTTGGATTGTTGCGGGAAATCAAAGGGGTTATGATGAAAACCAACTAAGGAATGCTAAAGTTTCTATGGATAATATGTTTTATGTTGTGTTTACAAAACCTCCTGATAAAAATACCCCCAAGAAAATTAAGAAGGACAAGGATGACAAAAATTAGATCCTTGCTTTATGCCTAGCTAAGGGCGTAAAACTATAGCGCTTGTTGGAAGGCAACTCAATGAATAAAATTTATCTTTGCTTTTTGCTTCCTGTTTTTGTGTGTTAGCACAATTATGCCATTGTTATGATTGTGTTTTTTGTGTTTTAATTAGTGTTTGTGCCAAGTAAAGCCTTTAGGATCTTCTTAGGCAATAGTTGTTTGATCTTGCTGAAAAAAACAGAAAGTTTGTGCTCATGAAATTAATTTTCATCTTTTACCAGAGAGCGATAAAATATCCATTCCAATTGTAGTAGATCAACATACAAATTTCTCAGGTCGTCCTAATTTTTTAGAATTTTTGGAGTTACCGAAGTATTCGAAATAGTCAGATTGCTACACACTGTTCTGTTTTGACACACTCTGTTTTCTTTGTGTCGTATGCTTATTTTGATGGCTCTATGGTTTTCTTTGATGATTTTTGCCATAGAAAAGTTGGAATACAGTAGATATAATACAAAAACAAAATAAGAATTGGTTTGATACAATACTTATAGTAGTGGTTTATTATTCTTATACTAACGGATCTCACGAAGGTCTTTGTTGAGTTATGTGTGATTGAAGTTTTCAAGTTTTGGGTTATCTTATGATGGATGAAGGAAGGATGTAAGAGCCTAAGCTTGGGGATGCCCCGGCATCCCAAGATATTATCCAAGAATGAGCAACAAACTAAGCTTGGGGATGCCCCCCGAGTGGCATCCCCGCTTTCTTCCAACAACTATCGGTATTTTACTCGAGACTATATTTTTATTCATCACATGATATGTGTTTTGCTTGGAGCGTCTTGTATGATATGTGTCTTTGCTTGTTTTATTTTGTGCTTTAAGTTATCAATCCTTGCTGGACACACCTATTTGAGAGAGCCAAAATTATGTCATGACTTGTTAGAATTGCTATCTATGCTTCACTTACATCTTTTATGAGCTAGGACTTGCTCTAGTGCTTCACTTATATCTTTTTGAGCACAGTGTGCTTAGTATTTTTGAAGGAATGCTCTCTTGCTTCACTTGGATTTGTTTGAGAGTTAGTAAAATTTTGAAGAAATTCTCTCTTGCTTCACTTAAATTATTTTGAGGGAAAGAAAATTTGTTATGCTCATGATCTTCACTTATATTTGTTTGAGCTTATGAAAAGCAACTCATGAAAAATTAGTCCCAAAGTGATAGATATCCAAGAAGGATAAAATAAATAAAAATGTCATGAAGATCATTGGACAAAATAAACTTGATTATTAGTAATTCTTTTGAGATATGATGATGTGATATGTGAGTTACGTTGATGAGTAATTGTGCTCTAGTAAGAATATTGGTGTTAAGGTTTGTGATTCCCTATGCATGCACGAAAGTCAATAATCATGCAATGAAAATTATATCCTACTTGTGGTGCATTACTCGGTGTTAATTATGCTTAATGCTTTCTTATGAAATTATTTGTTTCTTGGTTGGTCGATTCCCAATCTTTTGCTAGCCTTCATTTTGCACTAAGTATGACCTCTACTTGTGCCTCCAAAATCCTTTAAAGCACTTTTGCCACATGAGTCTACTATATCTACCTGTATGCGATATTCTTTTGCTATTCTAAGCAAATTTTCATGTGCTATCTCTAATTTTCAAAATAAACTTCTCTTTTGTGTGTTTGTTTCGCTCGCGGAACAGTAACGAGTGGCTAATATTTTCCATGCTAGATGTGTTATTCTCAAGATGAGTGTTTATTCACTTGTCATTGCACAAGAGTAAGGCAAAGGTTTTAGGGATGCCCAGTCCCGAAATGCAAAAACAAAAATGAATTTACTTTAGGTTGTCAAATAATAAATTCCTTGGAAAGTGTTGGTATGGAGGGCACCCGTGGATACGGTTAGCCATGGAAAGTGAAAGTTATGGTGGAAAAAGGAATACACTTTATTTTCTGTTTGGGAACCTCCTATGGCATATCTAGCATGGAAAGTGTTTAGAACTCTAAGTCGTCTTCGTTGGTGGGATGGATACACCTCCCAAAATGTTTTTATCTCAAATTTTTCGCTTTGAGCTCTGGCACCTCTACAAATCCCTACTTCCCTCTGCGAAGGGCCTTTCTTTTACTTTATGCAATTTTTATTTTGAAATTTGCGTCTCCATCTTCTCTCATAAAAAGAACCAACTAGGAGGCAATATGATCGTGCTCAAGTATTGGGTGTAGTTAATATTCGAGTGTGCTTCATGAATGGATCAATGTTTGAGCATGGTGGGCTAGGGATAACTTATTTTAGTGTTGATATTTTGAAATACATGGTTGCTTGTTGATATGCTTGAGTATCTAAATTATTATGTCAAAACTAGACTATTGCTTTGAATCATATAAAAGTCCAAATGTCCATGCTATAAAGAAAATAATATGATATGACTTGATGAACAACACTCCACATCAAAAATTCTGTTTTTATCACTTACCTACTCGAGGACGAGTAGGAGTTAAGCTTGGGGATCCTGATATGTCTCCAACGTATCTATAATTTTTTATTGTTCCATGATGTTTTATTATCAATCTTGGATGTTTTATAATCATTTTATATCATTTTTTTGGTACTAACCTATTGACATAGTGCCAGTGCCAGTTCCTGTTTTTGCCATGTTTTTTACATCGCATGAAATCAATATCAAACGGAGTCCAAATGGCACGAAACTTTATGATGATTTTTTATGGGCCAGAAGAAAGGCAATGGGCCCTGGTTGCTCCCGGGGTGCCCCGAGGGGGGCACAACCCACCAGGGCGCGCCAGGGGGCCAGGCGCGCCCTGGTGGGTTGTGCCCACCTCGGGTGCCCCCCAAACCGCCTCTTTGCTCTATAAATACCACAACATTCCAGAAACCCTGGAACAAGCGTCGAAATATTCATCCAGCCGCCGCAGAGTCCAGAACCACCAGATCCAATCTAGACACCATCATGGAGGGGTTCACCACTTCCGTTGGTGCCTCTCCGATGATGCGTGAGTAGTTCTTTGTAGACCTTCGGGTCCGTAGTTAGTAGCTAGATGGCTTCCTCTCTCTCTCTCTCTCTCTCTCGCTGGATTATCAATACAATGGTCTCTTGGAGATCCATACGATGTAACTCTTTTGCGGTGTGTTTGTTGGGATTGATGAACTTTGAGTTTATGATCAGATCTATCTTTTTATATCCATGAAAGTTATTTGAGTTTCTTTAATCTCTTATATGCATGATCTCTTATAGCCTCGTATTTCTTATCCGATATTTGGGTTTTGTTTGGCCAACTTGATCTATTTATCTTGCAATAGGAAGAGGTGCCTGGTAGTGGGTTTGATCTTACGGTGCTTGATCCCAGTGACAGAAGGGGAACCGACACGTATGTATCGTTGCTACTAAGGATAAAAAGACGAGATCTATATCTACCGCCATATAGATAAACGGATCTTGTCTACATCATGTCATCATTCTTATTACATTACTCTATTTTTCCATGAACTTAATACACTAGATGCATGCTGGATAGCAGTCAATGTGTGGAGTAATAGTAGTAGATGCAGGCAGGAGTCGGTCTACTAATCTCGGACGTGATGCCTGTGTAATGATCATTGCATGTATATCGTCATGAATATTTGAAGTTCTATCAATTGCCCAACAATAATTTGTTTACCCACCATTTGCTATTTTCTCGAGAGAAGCCACTAGTGAAACCTACGACCCTCGGGTCTTTCTTCTCATATATTTGCCTCGCGATCTACTTTTCCTTTGCATTTTTATTCAGATATATTAAACCAAAAATACAAAAATACCTTATTGCACTTTAATTATTTGCGATCTATTATTTTAACCTATTACAATTTATCTCACATCCGCTTGCCAATTTTTGGCGCCGTTACCTGAAAGGGATTGACAACCCCTTTAACTCGTCGGGTGCGAGGTTTTGTTATTTGTGTGCAGGTGCTGTTTATGTTGTGTTGCTTGGTTCTCCTACTGGTTTGATACCTTGTTTTCATAACTGAGGGAAATACTCTACCATCGCTGTGCTACATCATCCCTCCCTCTCCGGGGAAATACTGACGTAGTTCTAGCTGCCATCACATCTCACGTGATGATCGGACATGGTTTAGTTGATATGGATCACGTGATCACTTATATGATTAGAGGGATGTTTATCTAAGTGGGAGTTCTTAAGTAATTTGATTAATTGAACTTTAATTTATCATGTACTTAGTACCTGATAGTATTTTGCATCTCTATGTTGTTGTAGATAAATGGCTGATGCTGTTGTTCCCTTGAATTTTAATGCGTTCCTAGAGAAAGCTAAGTTGAAAGATGATGGTA
Source organism: Triticum dicoccoides (assembly GCF_002162155.2). NCBI lineage: Eukaryota > Viridiplantae > Streptophyta > Magnoliopsida > Poales > Poaceae > Triticum > Triticum dicoccoides. The sequence goes on from NC_041384.1 coordinate 604,618,259, forward strand.
GCAACTACACAGACTGGGTCCATAACTTAAGGATTATCCTCATTGCTGCACAGAAGAATTATGTCCTGGAAGCACCGCTAGGTGCAAAGCCCACTGCAAGAGAAACACCAGATGTTATGAACATCTGGCAGAGCAAAGCTGATGACTACTCGATAATTCAGTGAGCCATGCTTTACGGCTTAGAATTGGGACTTCAACGACGTTTTGAACATCATGGAGCATATGAGATGTTCCAGGAGTTGAAGTTAATATTTCAAGCAAATGCCCAGATTGAGAGATATGAAGTCTCCAATAAGTTCTACAGCTGCAAGATGGAGGAGAGTAGTTCTGTCAGTGAACATATACTCAAAATGTTTGGGTACCACAACCACTTGACTCAACTGGGAGTTAATCTTCCTGATGATAGTGTCATTGACAAGTTCTTCAATCACTGCCAACAAGCTACAAAAGCTTCATGATGAACTATAATATGCAAGGGATGGATCAGACAATTCCCAAGCTCTTCGCAATGCTTAAGGTTGCAGAGGTAGAAATCAAGAAGGAGCATCAAGTGTTGATGGTTAACAAGACCACTAGTTTCAAGAAAAAGGTCAAAGGAAAGAATGGGAACTTCAAGAAGAACGGCAAGCAAGTTGCTGCTCAAGTGAATAAGCCTAAGTCTGGACCTAAGCCTGAGACTGAGTGTTTCTACTACAAAGGGACTGGTCACTGGAAGCGGAACTGCCCCAAGTATTTGGCGGATAAGAAGGATGAAAAAGTGAAAGGCATATTTGATATACATGTTATTGATGTGTGCCTTACTAATGCTCGCAATAGCGCCTGGGTATTTGATACTGGTTATGTTGCTAATATTTGCAACTCGAAACAGGGGCTAAGGGTTAAGCAAAGATTGGCTAAGGATGAGGTGACGATGCACGTGGGAAATGGTTTCAAAGTCAATGTGATCGCCGTCGGCACACTACCTCTACATCTACCTTTGGGATTAGTATTAGACCTAAATAATTGTTATTTGGTGCCAGCGTTAAGCATGAACATTATATCTGGATCTTGTTTGATGCGAGACGGTTATTCATTTAAATCAGATAATAATAGTTGTTCTATTTATATGAGTAATATATTTTATGGTCATGCACCCTTGATGAGTGATCTATTTTTATTGAATCTCAATAGTAGTGATACACATATTCATAGTATTCAAGCCAAAAGATATAAGTTTAATAATGATAGTGCAACTTATTTGTGGCACTGCCGTTTAGGTCATATTGGTATAAAGCGCATGAAGAAACTCCATGCTGATGGGATTTTGGAATCACTTGATTATGAATAACTTGATGCTTGCGAACCATGCCTCATGGGCAAGATGACTAAGACTCCGTTCTCCGGAACAATGGAGCGAGCAACAGACTTGTTGGAAATAATACATACTGATGTATGCGGCCCAATGAGTGTCGATCCTCGCGGCGGGTATCGTTATTTTCTGACCTTCACAGATGATTTGAGAAGATATGGGTATATCTACTTGATGAAACATAAGTCTGAAACATTTGAAAAGTTCAAAGAATTTCAGAGTGAAGTGGAAAATCATTGTAACAAGAAAATAAAGTTTCTACGATATGATCGTGGAGGTGAATATTTGAGTTACGAGTTTGGTCTTCATTTGAAACAATGCAGAATAGTTTCGCAACTGACGCCACCCGGAACACCACAGCGTAATGGTGTGTCCGAATGTTGTAACCACACTTTATTAGATATGGTGCAATCTATGATGTCTCTTACTGATTTTCCGCTATCGTTTTGGGGTTATGGTTTAGAGGCGGCTACATTCACGTTAAATAGGGCACCATCTAAATCCGTTGAGACGACACCATATGAACTGTGGTTTGGCAATAAACCCAGGTTGTCATTTCTTAAAGTTTGGGGCTGCGATGCTTATGTGAAAAGGCTTCAACCTGATAAGCTCGAACTCAAATCGGAGAAATGTGTCTTCATAGGATACCCAAAGGAGACTGTTGGGTAAATGTCGGTGTCAAAACTGGCGGATCTCGGGTAGGGGGTCCCGAACTGTGCGTCTAAGGCGGATGGTAACAGGAGGCAGGGGACATGGCGTTTTACCCAGGTTCAGGCCCTCTTGATGGAGGTAAAACCCTACGTCCTGCTTGATTATTCTTGATAGTATGAGTAGTACAAGAGTTGATCTACCACGAGATTAGAGAGGCTAAACCCTAGAAGCTAGCCTATGGTATGATTGTATGTTGTCCTACGGACTAAAACCCTCCGGTTTATATAGACATCGGAGGGGGCTAGGGTTACACATAGTCGGTTACAAGGAAGGAGATCTATATATCTGTATTGCCAAGCTTGCCTTCCACGCCAAGGAGAGTCCCATCCGGACACGGGACGAAGTCTTCAATCTTGTATCTTCATAGTCCAACAGTCCGGCCAAAGGATATAATCCGGCTGTCCGGATACCCCCTAATCCAGGACTCCCACAGTAGCCCTGAACCAGGCTTCAATGACGATAAGTCCGGCGCGCAGATTGTCTTCGGCATTGCAAGGCGGGTTCCTCCTCCGAATACTTCATAGAAGATCTTGAACACGAGGATCATGTCCAGCTCTGCAAAATAAGTTCCACATACCACCGTAGAGGGAATAATATTTACACAAATCTAATCTGCTGATGTACCCCGTAGTGTGACATCACACCACATCCAGGTCTTTATTCGAATCGTTTTTCATAACCTATCTCAGCGTGTTTCGCGAGGCGGTTTCCTTGGCACGTCTTGTCGAAGCAGAGATCGTGTCCCCTTATTACGGGATTCCCATCAATACGGACGTGGGTAACCCAACCGCGCCATCAATTACGGCGCTTTACCAGGCTGGTGGGGGCACATAGTTTCGTTCGCCCTTATAAAGGGATAAGGTTTCACCTTTTTCTACCCACGCCTTCTTCCTCCTTGCTCATCCATTCTCGCGCACTCGAGCTCCAGCGCCCAAGTCCACATCTTTCTCCTCAACTCTCTCCAAACATGTCCGGAGCGGGAGGCAAGTGGATGGTCTCCTCCATCACGGAGGGACACATCAAAAAACTTCGTGGGGCCGGATACTTAGCCGCGGATATCGCGCACTGGCTGCCAGCCGCGGGGCAGATCGTCCCTACCCCGGAACCTCACGAAAGGGTGGTTTTCCTCCCCCACTTTGTCCGCGGACTGGGGTTTCCCCTCCATCCATTCGTCCGCGGCCTTATGTTCTATTATGGACTGGACTTTCATGATCTGGCCCTGAATTTCATCCTCAACATCTCGGTGTTCATCTCGTGTGCGAGGCTTTCCTCCGCATCCGGCCCCACTTCGGCCTGTGGCTGAAGACCATCAATGTCAAGCCGAAGGTAGTAGGCGGCCAACAAGCGGAATGCGGCGGAGCCACGGTGGGCAAAATGCGCAACGTTACGTGGCTCGAGGGCTCCTTCGTGGAGACCATAAAGGGGTGGCAATCGGGGTGGTTCTACATCACCGAGCCGCGCGACACCAACTGGGTGGCGGCCCCCGAGTTTCGATCCGGAATCCCCACGTGGCTCACTTCCTGGAAGGATAAGGGCCTGTCCTGGGTTCATCAGTGGAGCTGGACGGACTCCATAAGTGTATCCGGAACATGATAAGCAAGAAACTTAAGCTTGTCAACATAGTCCAGGTCATGCTCTTCCGCCGTATCCTCCCATGTCAACAACGGGATTTCAACTTATGGGAGTTCCACCCGGCCCAGCACCAGACTCTACACGAGCTCTTCGACACGATGCACAAGGACGTCTAGAAGGTGCTATTTAAGGGCGCCGAGGTCCCCCCTTCTCTTACCGAGGACCGCGGGCTAAGCGCGAAGCGCCCTGCGAATCCGGTAAGCTCTGTGCATAGGGTATTTATTTCCCATAGCTTAACCATGTGCGGGGTCTGAGCTCCCATGCCTTTGACAGGACTGGGTGGAGACATCGGAGCAGATTAACTGTCCGGCGCCTCTGCCCGAAGACCCCGCAGGCGCTCTCCTGACGGAGATGCGGACTCCGGCTCCTTATGAGGTGCCGGAGAAGACCAAGAAGAAGGCCACGGGAACCCGAAAGAGTTCCCGGCGCTAGGTGGCATCGAACAAATTGTCCGATAACTCTGAGGCACACTCCTCCCGTGAAAACGAGGAGAAGGAAGACGAAGATTCTCCCCTCCAGCCGGGGGAGACAAGAAAAGGAAGGCCACCCCAACCGGGGAGGCCGAAGGGTCCAAGAAGGGAAGGACTCTCCTTCCGGACTGTTCCACCACCGCCGCCGACGGCGAAGACGAGTGGCTGCTCAGGGCCAAGCCCCTGGCGAAGTCATAAGTATTCGGATACCAGAGTAACTCATAGCATACTTTTGTTGCACTACTTCTCCTAACATCGAATATGATTATGCAGTCCGCCCCAAGCCCGTATCGACGTATCATCGTTGGACGGTTCCTTGGACTCGTCATACATGAATAGTGATACACTTCCAATCGCCTCCTCTCCTTGCCCTACGGACAATGCCGAGGTATTGTCTCAAGGGGCA
>NC_041384.1:604623127-604632258 GCF_002162155.2 Triticum dicoccoides
GCCTCAAGGCGACCTTCCGGACTCCAGGAGCAAAGGGAGCAAGGCTCCCAGGGGCTCCAAGTTCGGCCCCTATCCGGACACCGCGCCGGAACCTCCAGTGGTTCCGGACTCGGGCAGGCGGCCCTCTTCCAAGAGGGGCAAGCCGTCCGTGCCGGTGACCTCTGTCCATCCAGAGGCACCGGATGAACTGCTGGGAGCGCTTCGCAGCGCTTCCATCGACGAAGAGCACCGCACTATTATGAGTGCGGTGATCAAGAAGGTTCAGTCCGCCATGAGAGGACTGACTAAAGCATGTGCCAGCCTTCTAATAGGCTTTGAGGTAAGTATTTAAAATATAGGAAAAATATTACCGCATAGACAGTAGCCCCTGATGCTCTGTTTGGTGTTCACAAAGAAAAGCCGAATAGAGGATCAAATAATATCTGCAGGAGTCTAATATAAGTATGTCTTTATGCGTATGCAGGCTTCGCTGCTGACCTCTGCCGCACTGACTGCAGAGGTCGCTGCACTGAGGCAGAACCTCGAGCGGTCCGAGAAAGAGCTTGGTCTTGCCAAGAGGCAGCTCGAGGAGAACAAAGGTAAGTAATGCCTTGTCCATATATATGTATATATAAAAAGATGCGGTTGCAAAATGATAGGATCATCATGAATGTGCCAGGGGCCACGACCGAAGTGGCGATCCTGAAGCAAACGTTGTCTGAGGCCGAAAACAAAGCGGCCAAGGAGCACACCGAGCGGGAAAAACAAGAGGCACGGGTGGGCGAGGTGCAGCAAGAGCTCCAGGCTCTCGTGAAGAAGCACGAGGCTTTGGAGCTTGACTTGAAGATGCGAGAGTCCGAGCTTGCCGCGGCCCTCGAGAGCACAAAGCATGCCAAGGCCGAAGCCCAAAAGGCCCTTCAGGAGATTGAGGCAATGAGGAAGATAGCGGCGGGTGAGGCATTCAATATGCAAAGCAAGCATGTGAAAGTAAATTACTTGTTACTTACCCGAGTCCGGAGCTCTCCAGGAGCATTCGTAGATTTGCCCCGCAGCGTGTTGGATGCCACGAAATATTACCAGGACGAGGAGGGAATCTCGACGGAGAATTTGTTCTGGTCTCAGTATACTGGGTCCGAACACCCAATGCCTATGAGCGACCAGCTGAAGCAACTGGTCGAGCTGCACAAGGTGACCGAACAGGCCATGAGGGGCCTTATAGTCCGGATGTGGCCTGGCGACTCCCTTCCCAATAGCTACTTCGGCCTGGTGAGGCGGCTTGTGGATGCTTGCCCACGGCTGGAAGTCATAAAGCGGTCCGTCTACATCGAAGGTGCACGCCGGGCTTTTGCCCGTGCGAAGGTGCACTGGGCCAAGATGGACGCCGAGAAGCTGGCGAAGGAGGGGCCGTCGCAGGGCAAGGAGCATCGCCACCCCGAAATGTATTATGAGGGTGTCCTGAAGGGTGCCCGTCTTGTGGCGGACGAGTGTGCGAAGGATGTAATTTTTGAATGAACTTGCTCTTGTGATCCTGTATTATGAAAACTTGTTCATATGCGCTAGCAATGCTTGTTTGAATTTAAAATGTTACCTTCTGTGCGGCTATTTGTTAAATCTGAGAGATGGCGAGTCGTCGGCTTCTGCCCCCATGCCACAAGTGCTGGGGTGTTCGGGATAAATTTGAGCACTCTTTTTCCCATTGTTGGGTCCTTCGAGGGAGGTGCTCAGCACAACGAACAAGGCAATCAGACTATAATGCTTTATCACTCTCACTTAGCCATAGAAGTCTACAATTTTAAATTTTGGCGAAACCCCTAGTATTCAGAAGGCCGAATTCGGGGCGCTATACACGCCTTAAGCCTGACAAAGCCGACTCCTAGCTCTAAGTGGCATGAGTCTTTAGGGACTCGAGACCTCTCGAACAACGACCAGCTCTCGCCTTATCATGACAGTCAGTTTTAGCTTTCTCTACTGAGGTGCTTAGCCCAGATGAACCAGGGCACAATCGCAGTAGTTCTCCCAGTGCTACCTTAGCCGATATAGCGGAACGTAAGGTACCAAAACATGGGAGCCGGGTAAACCCAACTATTGACCCAATACATGATTCGCAGCTGATGCATATAATGCTATAAGTTCGGGGTGCCGTACTGTCGAAAGTGTTCGGACTTCTCATGCTGTATTATGGGGTACGCTTAAGCCCCTGGCGTATTGGCCGTACCAGAGTGTACGGTTACTGAATTTCATGAATGAACATATATATATAATATAAAAGAAGATTGCGATAATAGTCTAGTGCTATGCATTGTTTATTCAAAAAGGTGCATCGAAGCAGAATGATACAAGTAGTGCGATAAGCAAAAAGTAGGACTATTTGACATGTCCCCTCCAAGGGCAAGCTGAGGAATGGTATTTAAAGCAGGTATTTCACTCGTTATCAGAGACCACCTAGGAATTCCTTGATGCAACGTAGCTTTCTGCCTCCTTGGTTGTTGTATCGCGCGTCTGACAATCGTACTGCCGGATGGGGCTTCCAGAGATTAAAGTCTTGAAAGAAAGAAAAATAACAAAGCGGGAAGCCCCTAGTGCGGTTGAGCCGCGTCTTGGGGCGTGCCATAGTCGTGCCCCCTCCCCACCTGTGCCCATGGTATTTTCAATGCGTAATTATGTACGCGTGGCATGGATTTTGCCGTTTGGCTGGGACTGGGGTGGGGGCCGCATTTCTATGCGATCTTGGAACATGCCAGGCGGTCTTGTTGCCGATTACTCCGAGCGTGCTTGAAGGTGTCTGGATCCTTAATCACCGAACTGGTGGATTGCCTTAAGAGGCTGCTTTGCGCTTCTGCTGCGAGGGCCGCAGTGTGCTCCTCCGTGCGGAGAGAGCGCTCTATGTTTCCATTGACTGTGATGACCCCCCGAGGTCATGGCATCTTAAGCTTGAGATATGCATAGTGCGGTACCGCGTTGAATCTCGTAAATGCGGTTCGCCCGAGCAGTGCATGATAGCCACTGCGGAACGGGACTATATCGAAGATTAACTCCTCGCTCCGGAAGTTATCCGGGGATCCGAAGACCACTTCCAGTGTGACCGAGCCTGTGCAATGGGCCTCTACACCTGGTATGACGCCTTTGAAGGTCGTTTTTGTGGGTTTGATCCTTGAAGGGTCTATACCCATTTTGCACACTGTGTCCTGATAAAGCAGGTTCAGGCTACTGCCGCCGTCCATAACGACTCGAGTGAGGTGAAATCCGTCGATTATTGGGTCTAGGACCAGTGCGGCGAATCCGCCATGACGGATACTAGTGGGATGGTCCCTGCGATCGAAGGTTATCGGACAGGAGGACCATGGGTTGAACTTTGGGGCGACTAGCTCCAACGCATATACATCCCTTAATGCACGCTTCCGCTCCCTCTTGGGGATGTGGGTTGTGTATATCATGTTCACCGTCCGCACTTGTGGGGGGAACCTCTTCTGTCCTCCGGTGTTCGGTGGCCGGGGCTCCTCCTCGTCATCGCTATGTAGCCCCTTATCTTTGTTTTCGGCGTTTAACTTGCCGGCCTGCTTGAACACCCACATTCCCTGTTGGTGTGGTTGGCTGGCTTGTCGGGGGTGCCGTGTATTTGGCACGAGCGATCGAGTATACGGTCCAAACTGGACGGGCCCGAAGTGCTTCTTTTGAATGGCTTTTTCCGCTGACCGGGTTTAGAGCCTCTGAATCCGGCATTGACTGCCGTATCCTCGGTATTGTCGCTATTGACGCGGCGCTTATGTTTGTTGCGACGTGGCCTACCATTGCTATCCTTGGTATCTGAAGTACCGTGGTTCTTTGATATGTTATTGCCGTGAGCCAGCCAGCTGTCTTCTCCCGCACAAAAGCGGGTCATGAGTGTCGTGAGGGCTGCCATAGATTTTGGCTTTTCCTGGCCAAGGTGCCGGGCGAGCCACTCATCGCGGATGTTGTGCTTAAAAGCTGCTAGGGCCTCTGCATCCGGACAGTCGATGATTTGATTTTTCTTTGTTAGGAATCGTGTCCAGAATTGCCTGGCCGATTCCTCTGGCTGCTGAATTATGTGGCTCAAGTCATCAGCATCTGGTGGTCGCACATAAGTGCCCTGGAAGTTGTCGAGGAATGCGGCTTCCAGATCTTCCCAACAACCAATGGATTCTGCTGGCTGGCTGTTGAGCCAATGTCGAGCTGGTCCTTTGAGCTTGAGTGGGAGGTATTTGATGGCGTGTAGATCGTCACCGCGGGCCATGTGGATGTGCAGGAGGAAGTCCTTGATCCATACCGCAGAATCTGTTGTGCCGTCGTATGATTCGATATTTACGGGTTTGAAACCCTCTGGGATTTGGTGATCTATTACTTCGTCTGTGAAGTATATGGGGTGTGCGGTGCCTCTTTAGTGGGCTATGTCGCGACACAGCTCGAATGAGTCTTGTCCGCTGTGTTCAGCCCGGCCGGATTTACTTTTACTGTATCCGGCGCGACGGTTATCGTCTTGCGTAGTGGTGCGCCCTCGTGCCGTAGATCGATCTTGCGTGTTTTGCTTTGTCCTCCAATACGTCTCGCAGGTCTAGCGTGTTTCCCCGTGCCTTGTCATTTTTATTTGAGTGGCGTCGGGGTGCGGGCTGAGTTTTTGGCTGACATGCCTCTCTGTCGCGGCCACGAGGTGGCCTATCAGCCGCGTCATATGCTGGAGATGTAGGTTTTAATGCTTCCTCCTCTAGTCGGGGTAGCAACCTGCGCTTTGGGTAACTCTTGGTGGGGCGTTCGAGTTCATATTCCTCGGCCGCAAGGACTTCAGTCCATCTGTCAGCTAGCAAATCTTGATCAACTTGAAGCTGATGCTGCTTTTTCTTAAGGCTATTTTCCGTGGCTATAAGTTGGCGTTTGAAGCGCTCTAGCTCGGCGGGATCCTCCGGCACGACAAATTCGTCGTCATCGAGGCTTGCCTCATCTTCGGAGGGAGGCATGTAATTATCATCCTCCGCCTCTCCATCTGCCGCTCTCTCGGGAGGGCTGGCTTCTCCATCCTCCTGATCTAAATCTTGCTGGAGGGGATTGTTGTCGACTTCGGCACTGTCCGGAGTGCTATTATCTCCTGTGCCGGTGTCACCGCTTTTGCTTTGGCGAGACATAGAGCGGCGCCCTGACGTCGGTGCCTGGGTTGCTTCTTGGAGGGGTCATCCTCCGCTGTCTCATCGCCATTGCCTTCTTTGGGTGTATCCACCATGTATATATCATATGATGAGGTGGCTGTCCAGTGCCCTGTAGGCAGTGCTTCCTCTTCGTCTCCCGCATCATCGTCCATACCGTTGATGTCTTCAGAGTCGAAGTCGAGCATGTCGGTCAAATTGCCGACAGTGGCTACTAAGTGGGTGGTGGGTGGGCGGCGAATTTCTTCGTCATCCGCATCCCAATCCCGTCGAACATAGTTTGGCCAGGATTCTCCTGACAGGGAGAGGACCTTAATGAGTTCAGTATGTCGTCGAAGGGCGAGTGCTGAAAGATATCTGCGGAGGTGAACTCCATGATCGGCGCCCAGTCGGATTCGATAGGCACAAGAGCAGGCGGTTCGGAGTCCGTGGCCGGGGAAGAATCCGGTAGTTCGGCGTCACGGCTCCCATGAAGGGTAAGGTCGATACTCGACTCGATCGCTACTGAGAGTACGGCCTCCGTGGCGGGGTCTATCCACCCGTCCATGGATGGCGCGATTGGCTCTGAATTGAGGGTCGGAGCGGTTGCCGGTGCGGTCTCCTGAACACTGTCCGATGGTAGAGCTAAATCATGCTCATCGTGACCATGCGGCGCACTCGGCAGGGGCTCAAATCCATCGAAGATCAAGTCTCCTCAGATGTCGACCGTGTAGTTTAAGCTTCCAAACCTGACCTGGTGGCCAGGGGCGTAACTCTCGATCTGCTCCAGATGGCCAAGCGAGTTGGCTCGCAGTGCGAAGCCGCCGAATACAAAGATCTGTCCAGGGAGAAAGGTCTCACCCTGGACTACATCGCTATCGATGATCGAAGGAGCCATCAAGCCTAACGATGACGACACAGAGGAACTCTCAATGAAAGCACCAATGTCGGTGTCAAAACCGGCGGATCTTGGGTAGGGGGTCCCGAACTATGCGTCTAAGGCGGATGGTAACAGGAGGCAGGGGACATGATGTTTTACCCAGGTTCGGGCCCTTTTGATGGAGTAAAACCCTACGTCCTGCTTGATTATTCTTGATAATATGAGTAGTACAAGAGTTGATCTACCACGAGATCAGAGAGGCTAAACCCTAGAATCTAGCCTATGCTATGATTGTATGTTGTCCTACGGACTAAAACCCTCCGGTTTATATAGACACCGGAGGGGGCTAGGGTTACATAGAGTCGGTTACAAGGAAGGAGATCTATATATCCGTATTGCCAAGCTTGCCTTCCACGCTAAGGAGAGTCCCATCCAGACACGGGACGAAGTCTTCAATCTTGTATCTTCATAGTCCAACAGTCCGGCCAAAGGATATAATCCGGCTATCCGGATACCCCCTAATCCAGGACTACCACCGTAAACCTTCTATCACAGATCCGAAGGCAAGATATTCGTTGCTAAGAATGGATCCTTTCTAGAGAAGGAGTTTCTCTCGAAAGAAGTGAGTGGGAGGAAAGTAGAACTTGATGAGGTAACTATACCTTCTCCCTTATTGGAAGGTAGTTCATCACATAAATCAGTTCCAGTGATTCGTACACCAATTAGTGAGGAAGCTAATGATGATGATTATGACACTTCTGATCAAGTTACTACCAAACCTCGTAGGTCAACCAGAGTAAGATCCGCACCAGAGTGGTACGGTAATCCTGTTCTGGAAGTCATGTTACTTGACCATGACGAACCTACGAACTATGAGGAAGCGATGATGAGCCAAGATTCTGCAAAATGGCTTGAAGCCATGAAATCTGAGATGGGATCCATGTATGAGAACAAAGTGTGGACTTTGGTTGACTTGCCCGATGATCGACAAGCCATAGAGAATAAATGGATCTTTAAGAAGAAGACTGACGCTGACGATAATATTACTGTCTACAAAGCTCGACTTGTTGCGAAAGGTTTTCAACAAGTTCAAGGAGTTGATTACGATGATACCTTCTCACCCGTAGTGATGCTTAAGTCCATCCGAATCATGTTAGCAATCGCCGCATTTTATGATTATGAAATTTGGCAAATGGATGTCAAAATTGCATTCCTTAATGGATATCTTAAATAAGAGTTGTATATGATGCAACTAGAAGGTTTTGTCGATCCAAAAGGTGCTAACAAAGTGTGCAAGCTCTAGTGATCCATTTATGGATTGGTGCAAGCATCTCGGAGTTGGAATATACGCTTTGATAGTGTGATCAAATCATATGGTTTTATACAGACTTTTGGAGAAGCCTATATTTACAAGAAAGTGAGTGGGAGCTCTGTAGCATTTCTGATATTATATGTGGATGACATATTGTTGATCGGAAATGATATTGAATTTCTGAATAGCATAAAAGGATACTTGAACAAAAAAAATTCAATGAAAGACCTCGGTGAAGCTGCTTATATATTGGGCATAAAGATCTATAGAGATAGATCAAGACGCTTAATTGGACTTTCACAAATCACATACCTTGATAAAGTTTTGAAGAAGTTCAAAATGGATCAAGCAAAGAAAGGGTTCTTGCCTGTGTTACAAGGTGTGAAGTTGAGTCAAACTCAATGCCCGACCACTGCATAAGATAGAGAGAAAATGAAAGTCATTCCCTATGCCTCAGCCATAGGTTTTATCATGTATGCAATGATGTGTACTAGACCCGACGTGTGCCTTGCTATTAGTTTAGCAGGGAGGTACCAAAGTAATCCAGGAGTGGATCACTGGACAGCGGTCAAGAACATCCTGAAATACCTAAAAAGGACTAAGGATATGTTTCTCGTTTATGGAGGTGATAAAGAGCTCATCGTAAACGATTACGTTGAAGCAAGCTTTGACACTGATCTGGATGACTCTAAGTCACAAACCGAATACGTATTTTTATTGAATGGTGGAGCCGAAAGTTGGTGCAGTTCGAAGCAGAGCGTCGTGGCGGGATCTATGTGCGAAGCGGAATACATAGCTGCTTCGCAAGCAACAAATGAAGGAGTCTCGATGAAGGAGTTCATGTCCGATCTAGGTGTAATACCTAGTGCATCGGGTCCAATGAAAATGTTTTGTGACAATACTGGTGCAATTGCCTTGGCAAAGGAATCCAGATTTCACAAGAGAACCAAGCACATCAAGAGACGCTTCAATCCCATCCGTGATCAAGTCAAGGAGGGAGACATAGAGATTTGCAAGATACATACGAATCTGAATGTTGCAGAATCGTTGACTAAGCCTCTCTCACGAGCAAAACCTGATCAGCACCAAGACTCCATGGGTGTTAGAATCATTACTGTGTAATCTATATTATTGACTCTAGTGCAAGTGTGTAACATCCCAAATTTTCAATTTGGAATGTTATACATAGATCATTCTTGCATATCATATTTTATTGCATTTCGTCTCGCGATCCTCAAAATCCTAAGCAACTCAAGGACCCTCGGAGAGAGTTGGGGATTTCCCCGGTTTTCAAATTTGATTTTTATCAAATTTTGAAACGAGGATTATGGTTTTAATTATTTTTCTCTCCAAAAATATTTCATATTAAAATATATGAGAGGAGATAATATGACTTCTCCAAAATAAATGAAATATTGGAGGAAAAATATTAAAATCAATATTTGTTCTATTTTGTATTTTATTTGCAATTTTGTTTGCATTAGAAAATTTGCATGTTTTCAAAATTGCATTTTAGGGCCAAGGAAATGTTCATCTCGTTCTAAATATTTTATTTAGACGGAGAAAATTTGTTTTGGTAATTTTAGAATTTTATTTTATTTTCTAGGATTTTTTTAGTTTCGGCGGAATTATTTAAAAAAAACCGCCAGGGCTAACTGGGCCGAAGCCCAGCCGCCAGGCCCACCTCCCCGCGCCGCCGTCTCCTAGCGGGAGACCACCGCCGTGCCGCCCGAACCGGAGTCCGGCTCGGACTCCGCTTCCCCCGCGCCGTGCCCCCTTCCCCAAGCCGAGCCCCCCCTTAAAGGTCGCGCCCCGCCGCCCCTTGGAG
>NC_041384.1:604632950-604641153 GCF_002162155.2 Triticum dicoccoides
CCCGCTGCCGCGCCGCCCCGCCGCCTTTGCCGGCGTCGCCGCCGCCCCGCGCTGCCTGCCGCTCTCCGGAGCCGCCGTCGTGCCGGACCTCGCCGGAGGTATAGCACCGTTCGGTTTTTTTAGAGAACCGGTTCAGTTTTCGTTAGAAAACCCTAGCTTGTTTCTTTTTGGTTCGCCGTTTTTTCGGTTTTTATTTTTTAGCGGATGTTCGTCCGTACGTTCGTTTTAACGAACGGTTTTCGCTTGTTAGTTACAGATAACGACCCTCGTTCGTTAGCCCGTTCGTCAGTTTTCTTTTATCGGATTATTCCACGATTATTTCTGATCACAATTTCTGATCCAATTTTCGTTCTAGTTTATCTTTTCGCTCGTTTGTCGGAATTAGACGATTCAAGCACCTAGATCTTCGTCTCGAGACCCTCTTTCCGTTTAACCAACTTGCACAAGTTTTTGCTACTGTAAAATTTGACCTAGGTCCAGATTAGTAAATGTATCTTTTTTCTTTCGCTGTTTGAGTTTCGTTGCTCCGTTTGATTTGATTCTTTTTGCAAACCGGAGTTCTTAAGTTGAACTTTCTGGTTAGATCTTCTTATTTGAGATTTACCCGTGTTTCTTTGCTTGATTGCTTATGTAAGTTATTGTTTGTTTGCGATAGAATTCCCGGAGTGCTAAGCGTGTTATTTGGAGTCTCTAGGTTACGCGGATCGTCAGCAAGGCAAGTAACACTTTGATCATACCCCTTTATGACCCAGTTTTTATGCATTAGTACCAATCCTCAAATATTGCATGGTTAGGTGTCATTAACATGTGGGTTGGGAAGTAGTTGATGAGGTAGAACCTATTACCCTGTTACATTCAAACCCTTGGGAGTTACTTCTACGCGTTGCTTATATTGCTATGCTATGCTCGTAGACGAGGTTTGGGTGAGTGAAATCCATGACAAATGTGAGATTTATAATTAATGGTTCAACTTAAGGTGGTAACTTAAATACACATCTGGGTGGATTGAGGCACCTGGAGTACCCAGTGTTGCCTATATTTTTTGGAAATCCCGGAGTACCCGTGTGATCTTCCTATGGACCGCCACCCAGGCTCAAAGGGAACTGAGATTATTCATGCTAGAAACTTCCGTGTGCAGCCACAAGCTATTATGGGCTCTAGCATAGCTGAGTAAGTTACGTGAAGCTCTTGAAGAGGTGGATCAGCAGGTAGTGGGATTGTAGGTTTGGTATGGTCTGCCCGGAGTAGAGACTTAATGTTTCTGAAAGACTGTGTCTCGGTCATCCGTTTCTCAAACACCCTGTAGTGCGAGAAAACCTACGGAGGAGATTGAGTCTTGTGGGGAAAAGTGCGCAAACCTCTGCAGAGTGTATAAACTAATCATGGTTAGCCGTGTTCCCGGTTATGGACAATCTTGAGTATCTAGTACTTGGAGTATCTTAAGTATCTCATCACTCTAAATAAATATTGTTGGGTTGATAATTACTTTAATTGGGATTGAGTTGGAGGAACCTTCTTAATGATGTTTCAACTACCATGATAGTTAAATTAAAATCTATTCCTTTGCTGTAGGGAAAAATTGGCTTTTCGCAAAACTGTAACCATAGAGCTTTCCACCAGCCAAATATGCATGTAGTGATAGCATTATTCTGTTCTTGCTATACTGTGTTATTTTGCTAGCATATTCCATGTGCTGACCCATTTTCGGGCTGCAACGTATTATGTTGCAGACTTTTCAGACGAGGAGTAAGGTTCGTTAGGTCGCTGTCGTGCAGCTCAGCTATGCTGTTGGAGTTGATGGACTCACTTTATCTTCCAAGCCTTCGGCTGTTATCGTATTAGATGGCCTTAAGCCATATTTATTGTAATAAGTTCTGTTTGGAGACATTCGATGTAATAAGTGTGTGATTGCTATTCTGTTATAAATCCTCGAGTATTGTGTGTGTCAGCATTACCGATCCAGGGATGACACTAAAGCACAAAGACTTGACCGTTTGAAGTCGGGTCGCTACAAGATGGTATCAGAGGACACACTGAGTGTAGGACACGGCCACTAAGCTAAAAGCCATAGATCACTATTCTCTTCTCATTTCTGACTCCTCTGCATTTTCTACTCTTTAGGATGGCGGATGCAAGAAACAAGTTTGCACAACCGGATGAAGAAGCACCTTTTGGACGACACTTGAAGGAAGTCACTAGGTACCTGAATATAGGAATACCAAGCTTCACCGGGACCTACAATGCCACCTTACCATAAGAGGAGCGATGGATGATTCAAGTTCAAGTTCCAGGAAGGACCTTCGCGCCAGTCACTAAACCCATAGAGTTTTCCTTCGATGCACCAACCTGGAGTCTAGGAAGGAGTATGGCAGCTCACATCACCATGGGACGCATTGGAGAAGTTTATCACAAGGAGCTTAAAGACACTATCTACCAGATCTGTGGGCGCCGAGATGAGCAATGGGAGATGATCAACACCAGGAAGATAGATCAATTGCAGCTTTCATCCAGGAACTAAACCAACACATTCGATGCCAGAAGAATCAGATGTGTGCAGGCATGATAGATCTAAAGAAGGCAATGACTAGGATTGCGGAACTCGAGGAAGAACTCAAGGCTACACGTGAAAATTATGAGGAGGAAATCATCGTACTAGTGGAGAAGAATGATGACCTGATTAAGAAGATCGGAATATTCATGGGAGACCCCACACCAATAGAAGAAGACGAAGAACCCAAGGAGATTCGCCCGGAAGACTACATCATCATCGACGACACCGACTCTGACCTGAGCGATGATGACTTTGAAGACGAAGCTGGAGCAGATATCATGGAGTCTGCAACCGAGGAATATTTCTAGTAGACCACCACATCAGTAGTAGTATTCCACCATGTAAATAGAGTAGTCCGAGCACTTTTGCGATAGTTAGACTGATTGTATGACTTTATTGATTGATTGATTGAGTGAAATGTTTCTATTTGTCTCATGTGCATATGGGTAGTGCTTTCTCATTAGACCTCATCCTATTCTAATCTCTCCCCTCTAAACCCATCAGATGCCTCCGAGACATGACCCCGGATTTGCATTCCCACCGGAGCTCACTCAGTTGATCCAGCAGCAGAATACCCTGATGCAGTTGTTAGTTCAGAACCGAGGCAACAACAGCAACAATCCACCACCACCACCACCACCAGTTGACAACTTAGCCCGTTTTCTGAGGTTGCAACCGTCGGTGTTTTCCAGTAGCACCGAGCCTATAGTAGCAGATGATTGGCTCCGCATGATTGGAAGGGAGTTAACCATTGCAGGATGTACTGATGCTGAGAAGGTGCGTTTTGCCGCACATCAGCTGGATGGACCATCAGCATCATGGTGGGAGAATTACACTATCACCTACCCCATAGCCACAGTGACATGGGACCAGTTTCAGAAAGCTTTCCGCACCGCCCATGTCTCAACTGGAGCCATGAATTTGAAGAAGCGTGAGTTTCGCAACTTACGCCAGGGGAACCGTACTGCGGCTCAGTATGTGGATGAGTTTAGTAAGTTATCTTGCTATGCCCCTGATGATGTGGCCACAGATGCCGCAAAGCAGGAGAAGTTTATGGAAGGGCTGAATGATGAGATGAGTATGCAGTTGATGGTGGCAACATTCACCAACTACCAGGAGTTGGTAGATAAAGATCTTATGATTGAAGGGAAGCAACAACAGATTGAGAGCCATAAGAGGAAGTATGGACAAGGTAGGTATAACTCAGGAGTTCAGCAGAAGCCTCGCCTAACCCTGAACTCGGGAGGACTTGTTCATAACCATGGAGGCCCCGCCCATAATGGAGGGAGTAACCATAATCATACTGGCCCTAGGAATGGGAATGGAGAAAGCAACAATCAGAACTGCCCAAATCCAGCCACACCCACCAAGAGGGTTCTAAGCCACGTTACTAGTTTCAAGTGTGGGAAGACTAGACACTATGCCACGGAGTGCCCTGAATGGAAGAATGGAAATGGAAATGGGAGCGCTGGGAAGAAGCCCAATCCATTCAACAAAGGACAAGTGAACCATGTTAATGTGGAGGAGGTTGAAGAGCAGCCAGACGCGGTTATAGGTAAGTTTTTGGTTAAGTCATTTACCGCTCTTGTTCTTTTTGATACTGGTGCATCACATTCATACATATCAAGGGAATTCGTGGATAAGTTTAAACTACCGACCCAAACCCTTAGGACCCCTCTGTTAGTAAGCTCACCTGGAGCAGAGTATATGGCTAGTCGATGGTGTGATCAGATATCCTTAACCATTGGCAACCATGTTTTTCCATCTGACCTAATTATCTTGGAGTCACAAGGATTGGATGTGATATTATGAATGGACTGGATGTCAAAGTATGGAGGAAACATTGACTGTGTTAGTAAGTCAATTTGTCTCATCACCCCGGAGGGAAAAAGGATCAAGTATATATCTAGGCATGCGCCAAGAAGTAGCCAAGTAAATACCCTCATGGGAGTTGTTCAGGAGGAAGTGCCTGTAGTAAAGGATTATCCGGATGTTTTCCCAGAGGAGTTGCCAGGCATGCCACCAGATCGAGATATCGAGTTTTTGATAGAGCTACTGCCAGGCACACGGCCAATATCCAAGAGACCCTATAGGATGCTCGCGAATGATCTGGATGAGATTAAGAAACAGATCAAGGAGTTATTGGAGAAAGGTTACATTCGACGGAGTTCAGCACCATGGGGAGCTCCAGTTATTTTGGTTGAGAAGAAGGATAAGTCCCTAAGAATGGTTGTTGATTATCGGGCCTTGAACGAGGTAACGATTAAGAACAAGTACCCATTGCCAATGATCAATGGTCTGTTTGACCAGCTGCAAGGAGCTAAGGTGTTTTCAAAGATTGATCTACGATCAAGATATCATCAGTTGAAGATACGAGAGAAGGATATACCAAAGACAGCCTTCACCACACGGTATGGGCTATATGAATATACGGTCATGTCATTTGGACTGACTAACGCCCCTGCCTATTTCATGAGCATGATGAACAAGGTGTTCATGGAATATTTGGATAAGTTTGTTGTGGTGTTCATTGATGATATAATGGTATATTCGAAGAATGAAGAGGAACACAAGGAGCATTGGCGTTTAGTTCTCGAGAAACTCAGGGAACATCAGTTATATGCCAAGTTCAGCAAATGCGAGTTTTGGTTGAAGGAAGTCAGATTCCTTGGACATGTTATATCAGGAGAAAGATATAGTAGTAGATCCCACCAAGGTTCAGTCAGTCACTAAATGGTTGGCACCCACTTCAGTTAGCGAGATCTGTAGTTTTCTTGGACTCGCAGGATACTACCGTAGATTCATTGAGAATTTTTCAAAGACTGCAAAGCCCATGACAGAATTTTTGAAGAAGGATACCAAGTTTAAATGGACGGAAGATTGCGAGGCAAGTTTCCAGGAGCTGAAGAAACGTTTGACTACAACCCCAGTGCTGACACTGCGAGATATCCGTAAGGATTTTCAAGTGTATTGCGACGCCTCTCGCTTAGGACTTGGAAGTGTGCTTATGCAGGACGGAAGAGTTGTTTCGTATGCCTCGCGACAACTAAAACTACACGAGTTAAATTATGCCACGCATGATTTGGAGCTAGCAGCCATAGTGCATGCGTTGAAGACTTGGAGACATTACCTTATTGGAAACCATTATGATGTGTACACGGATCATAAGAGTTTGAAGTACATTTTCACCCAGAAGGAGTTGAACCTTAGGCAGAGAAGATGGTTGGAGCTTATAAAGGATTATGACATGAAGCTTCATTATCATCCAGGAAAGGCCAATGTCGTAGCAGATGCTTTGAGCCGGAAGAGTTATGCTAATACCCTAATAAGCACTGGATTGCCAAAGGAGTTAGCAGAGGATCTCCGGGAACTTCGATTGGAGATTCTTCCTAGAGGTTTTGTTGCAACAATGGAGGTGCAGTCTACATTGTTGGGAAAGATTCGGGAAGCTCAGAAGGATGACAAAGAGATTGCCGAGATAAAGGAGAAAATGAGCGAAGGAAAGGCCAAAGGTTTTCGTGAGGATGAGCATGACACCCTGTGGTTTGAGGACCGTGTTTATGTGCCCAATAACATAGAGATCAGGAAGTTAATACTCCAGGAGGCACATGACTCACCATACTCGATACACCCCAGAAACACGAAGATGTATTTGGATTTAAAGGAACGTTTCTGGTGGACAGGGATGGAGAAGGATATCGCCGAGTATGTGGCCATATGTGATGTATGTCAGAGAGTGAAGGCAGAGCATCAAAAGCCAGCAGGATTGTTACAGCCTATGCCGATACCCGAATGGAAGTGGGATAAACTTGGCATGGATTTTATCACCGGATTGCCTAGGACCAAATCAGGATATGATTCTATATGGGTAGTAGTTGACCATTTGACCAAAGTGGCACACTTTATCCCAGTGAAAACAACTTATACCAGTGCAAAGTTGGCCAAGATATATATGACCAGGATCGTATGTCTGCATGGAGTTTCGAGGACCATCGTATCAGATAGAGGAACACAGTTTACTTCAAAGTTTTGGCATCAGCTGCACCAGACTTTGGGAACGAGATTGGAGTTCAGTACAGCATTTCACCCGCAGACGGATGGACAGACCGAGAGAGTCAATCGGATTCTGGAGGACATGTTGAGAGCATGTGCGCTAGATTATGGATCTAGTTGGGATGACAATCTGCCTTACACAGAGTTCTCATACAACAATAGTTACCAAGCCAGTTTGAAGATGGCACCGTTCGAAGCCCTGTATGGACGAAGGTGCAGAACACCATTGATGTGGGATGAAGTCGGAGACCGATAGTTGTTTGGACTAGACTTGATCAAAGAGTCTGAGGAGAAGGTTAAACTGATCCGGGATAGACTGAAGAAAGCTCAATCCAGACAGAAGAGTTATGCAGATTCGAAACGCAAGGAGGTAACCTATGAAATTGGAGATAGAGCATACTTGCGAGTATCACCTCTGCGAGGAGTGAAACGTTTTGGAGTCAAGGGAAAGTTAGCCCCAAGATTTGTAGGACCATATTGTGTTTTGGAATGGATGGGAGAAGTTGCCTACAAGTAGGAGTTACCTGAAGGACTATCAGGAGTTCACGATGTGTTTCACGTTTCCTAGTTGAAGAAGTGCCATGCGGAGATGGCCGACATACCGCTAAGAGATACCGTACCCATGGAGGTGATTCAGTTGGACAATGACTTGACTTATGAGGAGAAGCCAGTCAAGATTTTGGAGTTTGTTAGTCGAGTCACCCGCAGCAAGGTCATCAAGTTTTGCAAAGTTCAGTGGAGCCACCATAACGAGGACGCAACCACCTAGGAACGAGAGGATGATCTCCACAAAGAACACCCACACCTATTTTCTAGCCAACCCGAATCTCGAGGGCGAGATTCTTCTTAAGGGGGGTAGGTTTGTAACATCCCAAAATTTCAATTTGGAATGTTATACATAGATCATTCTTGCATATCATATTTTATTGCATTTCGTCTCGCGATCCTTGAAATCCTAAGCAACTCAAGGACCCTCGGAGAGAGTTGGGGATTTCCCCGGTTTTCAAATTTGATTTTTATCAAATTTTGAAACGAGGATTTTGGTTTTAATTATTTTTCTCTCCGAAAATATTTCATATTAAAATATATGAGAGGAGATAATATGAATTCTCCAAAATAAATGAAATATTGGAGGAAAAATATTAAAATCAATATTTGTTCTATTTTGTATTTTATTTGCAATTTTGTTTGCATTAGAAAATTTGCACGTTTTCGAAATTGTATTTTAGGGCCAAGAAAATGTTCATCTCGTTCTAAATATTTTATTTAGACGAAGAAAATTTGTTTTGGCATTTTTTGAATTTTATTTTATTTTTTAGGATTTTTTTAGTTTCGGCAGAATTATTTAAAAAATGCCAGGGCTAACTGGACCGAAGCCCAGCCGCCAGGCCCACCTCCCCGCGCAGCCGTCTCCTAGCGGGAGACCGCCGCCGCGCCGCCCGAACCGGAGTCCAGCTCGGACTCCGTTTCCCCCGTGCCGTGCCCCCTTCCCCAAGCCGAGCCCCTCCTTAAAAGCCGCGCCCTGCCGCCCCTTGGAGCCGCCCACCCCGCCGCCGCGAGCCGCCGACCCCGCCGCACTTTGCCCGCGCCGCCGTCGCC
>NC_041384.1:604641832-604722514 GCF_002162155.2 Triticum dicoccoides
CGTCGCCCGCTGCCGCGCCGCCGCCTTCCCGCGCTGCCCGCCGCTCGCCGGAGCCGCCGTCGTGCCGGACCTCGCCGGAGGTATAGCGCCGTTTGGTTTTTTAGAGAATCGGTTCGGTTTTTGTTAGAAAACCCTAGCTTGTTCCTTTTCGGTTCGCCGATTTTTTTTTGGTTTTTATTTTTTAGCGGATGTTCGTCCATACGTTCATTTTAACGAATGGTTTTCGCTCGTTAGTTACAGATAACGGACGCTCGTTCGTTAGCCTGTTCGTCAGTTTTCTTTTATTCGATTATTCCGCGATTATTTCTGATCACGATTTCTGATTCGATTTTCGTTCTAGTTTATCTTTTCGCTCGTTAGTCGGAATCAGGCGATTCAAGCGCCTAGATCTTCGACTCGAGACACTCTTTCTATTTAACCAACTTGCACACGTTTTTGCTACTGTAAAATTTGACCTAGGTCCAGATTAGTAAATGGATCTTGTTTCTTTCGCCATTTGAGTTTCGTTGCTCCGTTCGATTTGATTCTTTTTGCAAACCGGAGTTCTTAAGTTGAACTCTCTGGTTAGATCTTCTTATTTGAGATTTACCCGTGTTTCTTTGCTTGATTGCTTATGTAAGTTATTGTTTGTTTGCGATAGAATTCCCGGAGTGCGAAGCGTGTTATTTGGAGTCTCTAGGTTACGCGGATCGTCAGCAAGTCAAGTAACACTTTGATCATACCCCTTTATCACCCAGTTTTTATGCATTAGTACCAATCCTCAAATATTGCATGGTTAGGATGTCATTAACATGTGGGTTGGGGAGTAGTTGATGAGGTAGAACCTATTACCCTATGACATTCAAACCCTTGGGAGTTACTTCTACGCGTTGCTTATATTGCTATGCTATGCTCGTAGACGAGGTTTGGGTGAGTGAAATCCATGACAGATGTGAGATTTATAATTAATGGTTCAACTTAAGGTGGCAACTTAAATACACATCTGGGTGGATTGAGGCACCTGGAGTATCCAGTGTTGCCTGTATTTTTTGGAAATCCCGGAGTACCCGTGTGATCTTCCTATGGACCGCCACCCAGGCTCAAAGGGAATTGAGATTATTCATGCTAGAAACTTTCGTGTGCAGCCACAAGCTATTATGGGCTCTAGCATAGCTGAGTAAGTTACGTGAAGCTCTTGAAGAGGTGGATCAGCAGGTAGTGGGATTGTAGGTTTGGTATGGTCTGCTCGGAGTAGAGACTTAATGTTTCTGAAAGACTGTGTCTCGGTCATCCGTTTCTCAAACACCCTGTAGTGCGAGAAAACCAACGAAGGAGATCGAGTCTTGTGGGGAAAAGTGCGGAAACCTCTGCAGAGTGTATAAACTAATCATGGTTAGCCGTGTCCCCGGTTATGGACAATCTTGAGTATATAGTACTTGGAGTATCTTAAGTATCTCATCACTCTAAATAAATATTGTTGGGTTGATAATTACTTTAATTGGGATTGAGTTGGAGGAACCTTCTCAATGATGTTTCAACTACCATGATAGTTAAATTGAAATCTATTCCTTTGTTGTAGGGAAAAATTGGCTTTTCGCAAAACTGTAACCATAGAGCTTTCCACCAGCCAAATATGCATGTAGTGATAGCATTATTCTGTTCTTGCTCTACTGTGTTATTTTGCCAGCATATTCCATGTGCTTGCTCGTTTTCAGGCTGCAACGTATTATGTTGCAGACTTTTCAGACGAGGAGTAAGGTTCGTTAGGTCGTTGCCGTGCAGCTCAGCTATGCCGTTGGAGTTGATGGACTCACTTTATCTTCCAAGCCTTCCGCTATTATCGTATGATATGGCCTTAAGCCATATTTATTGTAATAAGTTCTCTTTGGAGACATTCGACGTAATAAGTGTGTGATTGTTACTCTGTTATAAATCCTCGAGTACTGTGTGTGTCAGCATTACTGATCCAGGGATGACACTAAAGCACAGAGACTTGACCGTTTGTGGTCGGGTCGCTACAAAGTGGGAGACTGAAGGAAATATGCCCTAGAGGCAATAATTAAGTTGTTATTTATATTTCCTTATATCATGATAAATGTTTATTATTCATGCTCGAATTGGATTAACCAGAATCTTAGTACATGTGTGAATACAGAGACAAACAAAGTGTCCCTAGTATGCCTCTACTTGACTAGCTCGTTAATCAAAGATGGTTAAGTTTCCTAGCCATAGACATGTGTTGTCATTTGATGAACGGGATCACATCATTAGAGAATGATGTGATGGACTGGACCCATCTGTTAGCTAAGCACTCTGATCGTTTAGTTTATTGCTATTGCTTTCTTCATGACTTGTACATATTCCTATGACTATGAGATTATGCAACTTCCGAATACCGGAGGAACACCTTGTGTGCTATCAAACGTCACAACGTAACTGGGTGATTGTAAAGGTGCTCTACACGTGTCTCCGATGGTGTTTGTTAGGTTGGCATAGATCGAGATTAGGATTTTTCACTCAGTGTATCGGAGAAGTATCTCTGGGCCCTCTCGGTAATGCACATCACTATGAGCCTTGCAAGAAATGTGACTAATGAGTTAGTCATAGGATGATGCATTACGGAACGAGTAAAGAGACTTGCCAGTAATGAGATTGAACTAGGTATGATGATACCGACGATCGAATCTCGGGCAAGTAACATACCGATGACAAAGGGAACAACGTATGTTGTTGTGCGGTTTGACCGATAAAGATTTTTGTAGAATATGTAGGAACCAATATGAGCATCCAGGTTCCACTATTGGTTATTGACCGAAGATGTGTCTCGGTCATGTCTACATAGTTCTCGAACCCGTAGGGTCCGCACGCTTAATGTTCGATGACCATATGTATTATGAGTTATGTGATTTGATGTACCAAAGGTTGTTTGGAGTCCCAGATTAGATCATGGACAAGACGAGAAGTCTCAAAATGGTCGATACATAAAGATTGATATATTGGAAGGTTATATTCGGACAACGGAATGGTTCTGCAGTGTATCGGGTATTTTCCGGAGTACCGGGAGGTTATCGGAACCCCCCGGGGGATTAATTGGTCGCAATGGGCCTTAGTGGAGAAGAGAGAGGGCCGGCCAGAGGTGGCGCGCACCCCCTGGCCTAGTCTGAATTGGACAAGGGGAAGGGGGCGCCCCCCTCCTTCCTTCTCTTCTCTCCTCTTTCCCTTCTTCTCCTTCTTGGACTAGGAAAGGTGGAAACCTACTCCTATTAGGAGTAGGATTCCTCCCCCTTTGGCGCGCCCCTTGTGGCCGGCCGGCCTCCTCCTCCCCTCCTTTATATACAGGGAGGGGTCACCCCATAGACACACAAGTTGATCTTTAGCCGTGTGCAGTGCCACCCTCCATAGTTTTCCACCTCGGTCATATTGTCGTAGTGCTTAGGCGAAGCCTTGTGTCGGTAACTTCATCATCACCGTCAACACACCATCGTGCTGACGCAACTCACCCTCGGCCTCAACTGGATCAAGAGTACGAGGGACGTCACCGAGCTGAACGTGTGCAGATCGCGGAGGTGCCGTGCATTCGGTACTTGATCGGTTGGATCGCGAAGACGTTCGACTACATCAACTGCGTTACTAAACGCTTCCACTTTCGGTCTACGAGGGTACGTAGACACACTCTCCCCTCTCGTTGCTATGCATCTCCTAGATAGATCTTGCGTGATCGTAGGATTTTTTTGAAATACTACGTTCCCCAACATTTTGATTTCTTATATGCATGATTTCTTATAGCCTCGTATTTCTTCTTCGAACTTTTGGTTTATTTAGGCCGACTAGATCGATTTTTCTTGCCATGGGAAGAGGTGGTTTGTGATGGGTTCGATCTTATGGTGCTCAATCCCAGTGACAGAAGGGGGCATGACACGTATGTATCGTTGCTATTAAGGATAACAAGCTGGTGTCTATTCCTACATGAATAGATCTTGTCTACATCATGTCATCGTTCTTATTGCATTACTCGTTTTCTCCATGAACTTAATACACTAGATGCATGCTGGATAGCGGTCGATGTGTGGAGTAATAGTAGTAGCTGTAGGCAGGAGCCGGTGTAGTAATCTTGGACGTGATGCCTATATAATGATCATTGCCTGGATATCGTCATAATTATTTGAAGTTCTATGAATTGCCCAACAGTAATTTTTTTACCCACCGTATGCTATTTTTCTTGAGAGAAGTCACTAGTGAACTCTACTGCCCCCAGGTCTATTCTTTATCATACTTGTTTTGAGATCTATTTTTATTTGCTTTTATTTTCAGATCTATTATTACAAAAACCCAAAAATACCTTGCTGCACTTTTTATTTGCATTCTTTATTTTGCGTTTATTCAAGATCTATTTATCCAATCTATGACAATTTTATCCCGTCAACTTGACAATTTATGGCGCCGTTACCCGAAGAAGGGATTGACAACCCCTTATACGCGTCGGGTTGCAAGTATTTGTTCTTCGTGTGCAGGTACCGTTTACATAGTGTTGCTTGGTTCTCCTACTGGATTGATACCTTGGTTTCATAACTGAGGGAAATACCTACCATAGTTGTGCTGCATCATCCCTTCCTCTTTGGGGAAATACCAATCTAGTTCAAGCGACATCAAAAGGAAATTTTGGCGCCATTGCCGGGCAGACATCATCAACATCTATCAGGTTCCTAATCACAAATCTCATCTTCTTGCAATTTACATTATTTGCCACTTGCCTCTCGTTTTCATCTCCCCCACTTCACAAAAATTTGTCGTTTTATTCGCCCTCTTTTTCGTTTACCGTTTTCTCGCCAGATCTCTTTTTTTTGCGTGTAATCTTATTTACATAGTTGCGATGTCTCAAGAAAATAACAAGTTGTGTGATTTTTCTAATACCAATAATAATGACTTTATTAGCACTCCTATTGCTCCTCCTGCCACTAGTGCGGAATCTTGTGATATCAATGCCGCTTTGTTGAATCTTGTTATAAAAGATCATTTTTTGGTACTTCTAATGAGGATGCCGCATCCCATCTTAGCACATTCATAGAACTTTGCGATATGCAAAGAAAAAGATGTGGACAATGATATTGTGAAGTTGAAATTATTCCTGTTTTCTTTGCGAGATCGTGCAAAAATTTGGTTTTCTTCTTTGCCTCGCAATAGTATCCATTCTTGGGATAAGTGCAAAGATACTTTTATTACTAAGTATTTTTCGCCCGACAAAATTATTTCTCTTAGGACACAAATCACGATTTTTTAGCAACTTGAGCATGAACATGTTGTGCAATCTTGGGAAAGAATGAAATTGATGCTAAGAAATTGTCCTACTCATGGTTTAAATATTTGGATGATCATACAAAATTTTTATGCGGGATTGAATTTCGTTTCTAGAAATCTTTTAGAATCCCCCGTGGGTGGTAGTTTTATGGAAATTACTTTGGGTGAAGCTACTAAATTTCTTGATAATATTATGGTAAATTATTCACAATGGCATACCGAAAGAGCTCCTACTAGTAAAAAGTTAATTCGGTTGAAGAAATAAATTCTTTGAGTGAAAAAGTTGATACTCTTATGAAGTTGGTTGCTAATAAAAGTGCTCCTATTGATCTTAATGATGTGCCTTTGTCAACTTTGATTGAGCAAAATAGTGATTCCATAGATGTGAATTTTGTCTCGCGAAACAATTTCAATAACAATGCTTATAGAGGTAATTTTAATCCTAGGCCTTTTCTAGGAAATTTCTCTAATAATTATGGTAATTCCTATGGTAATCCTTCTTATAAAAATAATAGGAACACCTCTGATCTTGAGTATAATATTAAATAATTTATCAATGCTCAAAAGAATTTTAATACTATGATAGAAGAAAAGTTGAATAAGATCGACGATATGTCTAGAAGCATTGATAGAATTTCTCATGATGTAGAAAATCTCAAGTTGAAATTTTTTGTGCCTAAGGTTGAGGAATCAATTAAAGCTTTATATGTTTCTATGGATGAAAGTAAGAAAAGAACTTCTATGCTTAGAGCTAAAAGAGAATTTTTAGGAAAAGCGTTTTCTAGTGACTGCTTTCATAAAAATGATGAAGATCTTAAAGTAATTGGTGTTTCTTCTATTGATTCTTTGTTTAGTAAAATTAAGATTGATGATAAAGGGACTAAAGAAGAGTCAACTTTAGCTAGAAGGCATCCCGATAATTTGGAGGGTGAAAATCTTGATAGAAAATTGATAAAAGTGGGTTTGGAGAGGTCAAAACTTTAACTAGTGATGTGCCCACTCTTTTGGATTACAAAGACTTTAATTATGATAATTTTTCTTTGATTGATTGTATTTCTTTGTTGCAATACATGATAAATGCACCCCA
This sequence comes from Triticum dicoccoides, assembly GCF_002162155.2. Classification (NCBI taxonomy): domain Eukaryota; kingdom Viridiplantae; phylum Streptophyta; class Magnoliopsida; order Poales; family Poaceae; genus Triticum; species Triticum dicoccoides. Next base: position 604,648,194 of record NC_041384.1, read on the forward strand.
TGCTTATGAACAAAACAAAGATTTTACTAAACATATCATTGATGTTATGATGAAAGCTTTGGAAGAAAAGTTGAAATTAGAGATCTCAATCCCTACAAAATTACATGATGAATGGGAATCTACTATCATGGTAAAAATTAAAAATTATGAGTGTTTTGCTTTATGTGACTTGGGTGCTAGTGTTTCTACAATTCTGAAATCTTTATGTGATGTGCTTGGTCTTACCAATATTGAAGAGTGTTCTTTAAATTTGCATTTGGCATATTCTACTATTAAAAAGTCTATGGGAAGAATTAATGATGTTCTTGTTCTTGCGAATAGGAATTATGTGCCCATAGATTTTATTGTTCTTAATATTGATTGCAATCCGTCTTGTCCTATTATACTTGGTAGACCGTTTTATGCACTATTGGTGCCGTGATTGATATGAAAGAAGGCAATATTAAATTTTAATTTCCACTAAGAAAGGGGATGGGACACTTCCCTAGGACAAGAATTAAGCCACCATATGAATCAAACATGAGGGCATCTTATGGATCTAGAAATAAAGATGACAACACTTAGATCTATTCATTATGCCTAGCTAGGGGCATAAAACGATAGTGCTTGTTGGGAGGCAACCCAATGAATAAAATTTATTTTTTGTCCTTTTCTTTTTGTTCTTGAGTGTTTGCACAATTATGCTACTGCTATGATTGTGTATTTTATGTTTTAATTAGTGTTTGTGCCAAGTAAAGCCTTTGTGATCATGTTGGGTAATAGTTGATTTGATCTTCTTGAAAAACAGAAAATTTTGTGCCGACTAAAACAATTTTAGTTTATCATAGAAGCGCGATAAAATCCTGATTTTTGTACGCAAGATTGATATACAAATTTCCCACTTTGTTCTAATTTTTCAGAATTTGGAGTTACAGAAGTATTTGAAGTTTTCAGATTGCTACAGACTCTTCTATTTTTGGCAGATTCTGTTTTCTTTGCGTTATGTGCTTATTTTGATGAATCTATGGTTTGTATTGGAGGGTATATGTCACCTTCCCGATGTAACATTCCATAATTGTAACTCCAACTCTTGCCATTTCCGGCTATGTGATATGTTATATCCTCCGTGGTTGGGTTTTGTCCTTGTTTTGCATTTTGTTCATGTCATGCATTTCATCTCATTTCATCATGTGCATCTCATTTGCATTCGTGTTCATCTCATGCATCCGGTCATTTTCACCGTTGTCCGTTTTGAAATCCGACACTCACACATGCACCCGTTGCACCTCTCAAATCTCGTTTCGTGAGCGGGAGAAAAATGTTCTCGGAATGGGCCGAGATTTGTCGAGTGGCCTTGGTACATCATCGGTAGGCCGCTCGTCAAATTTCATTCCATTTGGAGGTCGTTTGATGCCCCAACGGTTAATAGAGTTACCGCCGAAACCCCTCTCTCTTTGCAGCACATTGATGTTTACTACACAACCTTCTTCTTGTAGACGTTGTTGGGCCTCCAAGTGCAGAGTTTGTAGGATAGTAGCAAATTTCCCTCAAGTGGATGACATAAGGTTTATCAATCCGTGGGAGGCGTAGGATGAAGATGGTCTCTCTCAAACAACCCTGCAACCAAATAACAAAGAGTCTCTTGTGTCCCCAACACACCCAATACAATGGCAAATTGTATAGGTGCACTAGTTCGGCGAAGATATGGTGATACAAGTGCAATATGGATAGTAGATAATGGTTTTTGTAATTTGAAAATATAAAAACAGCAAGGTAACTAATGGTAAAAGTGAGCACGAACAGTATTGTAATGCGTTGAAACAAGGCCTAGGGTTCATACTTTCACTAGTGCAAGTTCTCTAAACAATAATAACATAATTGGATCATATAACTATCCCTCAACATGCAACAAAGAGTCACTCCAAAGTCACTAATAGCAGAGAACAAACGAAGAGATTATGGTACAGTACAAAACCACCTCAAAGTTATCCTTTCTGATCGATCTATTCAAGAGTCCGTAGTAAAATAACATGAAGCTATTCTTTCCGTTCAATCTATCCTAGAGTTCTTACTAGAATAACACCTTAGACATAAATCAACCAAAACCCTAATGTCACCTAGATACTCCAATGTCACCTCAAGTATCCGTGGGTATGATTATATGATATGCATCACACAATCTCAGATTCATCTATTCAAACCAACACAAAGAACTTCAAAGAGTGCCCCAAAGATTCTACCGGAGAGTCAAGACGAAAACGTGTGCCAGCCCCTATGCATAAGTTCACAAGGTCATGGAACTCGCAAGTTGAACATTAAAACATACATCAAGTGGATCACGTGATATCCCATTGTCACCACAGATAAGCACATGCAAGACATACATCAAGTGTTCTCAAATCCTTAAAGACTCAATTCGATAAGATAACTTGAAAGGGAAAACTCAATCTATTACAAGAGAGTAGAGGGGAATAAACATCATAAGATCCAACTATAATAGCAAATCTCGTGATACATCAAGATCGTACCACCTCAAGAACATGAGAGAGAGAGATCAAACACATAGCTACTGGTACATACCCTCAGCCCTGAGGGTGGACTACTCCCTCCTCGTCATGGAGAGCGTCGGGATGATAAAGATGACCACCGGAGAGGGGTCCCCCCTCCGGCAGGGTGCCGGAACGGGTCTAGATTGGTTTTTGGTGGCTACGGAGGCTTCTGGCAGCGGAACTCCCGATCTATTATGCTCCCCGAAGTTTTTAGGGTATATGGGTATATATAAGAGGAAGAAGTACGTCGGTGGATCTCCGGGCTGTCCACGAGGCAGGGGGAGCGCCCAGGGGGTGGGGGCGCCCCCACCCTCGTGGGCAGCCCGGGACTCTTCTGGTCCATCTCCGATACTCCATGGGCTTCTTCTGGTCCAAAAATAAGTTCCGTGAAGTTTCAGGTCAATTGGACTCCGTTTGATTTTCCTTTTCCGTGATACTCTAAAACAAGTAAAAAACAGAAACTGGCACTGGGCTCTAGGTTAATAGTTTAGTCCCAAAAATCAGATAAAATAGCATATAAATGCATATAAAACATCCAAGGTTGATAATATAATAGCATGGAACAATAAAACATTATAGATACGTTGGCGACGTATCAGCATCCCCAAGCTTAATTCCTGCTCGTCCTCAAGTAGGTAATGGATAAAAACAGAATTTTTGATGTGGAATGCTACCTAACATATTTATCCATGTAATTCTTTATTGTGGCAAGAATATTCAGATCCATAAGATTCAAGACAAAAGTTTAATATTGACATAAAAATAATAATACTTCAAGCATACTAACAAAGCAATCATCTCTTCTCAAAACAACATGGCCAAAGAAAGTTATCCCTACAAAATCATATAGTCTGGCTATGCTCCATATTCACCACACAACGTATTTAAATCATGCACAACCTAGATGACAAGCCAAGCAATTGTTTCATACTTTTGATGTTCTCAAACTTTTTCAATCTTCACGCAATATATGAGTGTGAGCCATGGATATAGCACTATAGGTGGAATAGAATGGTGGTTGTGGAGAAGACAAAAAGGAGAAGATAGTCTCACATCAACTAGGCATATCAACGGGCTATGGAGATGCCCATTAATAGATATCAATGTGAGTGAGTAGGGATTGCCATGCAACAGATGCACTAGAGCTATAAGTGTATGAAAGCTCAAAAAGAAACTAAGTGGGTGTGCATCCAACTCGCTTGCTCACGAAGACCTAGGGCTTTTGAGGAAGCCCATCATTGGAATATACAACCTAAGTTCTATAATTAAATATTCCCACTAGTATATGAAAGTGACAACATAGGAGACTCTCTATCATGAAGATCATGGTGCTACTTTGAAGCACAAGTGTGGTAAAAGGATAGTAGCATTGCCCCTTCTCTCTTTTTCTGTCATTTTTTGGGCCTTCTCCTTTTTTATGGCCTCTTTTTTCTCTTATTTTTTTCGTCCGGAGTCTCATCCCGACTTGTGGGGGTATCATAGTCTCCATCATCCTTTCCTCACATGGGACAATGCTCTAATAATGATGATCATCACCCTTTTATTTACTTACAACTCAGGAATTACAACTCGATACTTATAACAAAATATGACTCTATATGAATGCCTCCGGCGGTGTACCGGTATGTGAAATGACTCATGAGTGACATGTATGAAAGAATTATGAACGGTGGCTTTGCCCCAAATACGATGTCAACTACATGATCATGCAAAGCAATATGACAATGATGGAGCGTGTCATAATAACGGAACGGTGGAAAGTTGCATGGCAATATATCTCAGAATGGCTATGGAAATGCCATCATATGTAGGTATGGTGGCTGTTTTGAGGAAGGTATATGGTGGGTGTATGATACCGGCGAAAAGTGCGCGGTATTAGAGAGGCTAGCAATGGTGGAAGGGTGAGAGTGCGTATAATCCATGGACTCAACCTTAGTCATAAAGAACTCACATACTTATTGCAAAAATCTATTATTTATCGAAACGAAGTACTACACGCATGCTCCTAGGGGGATAGATTGGTAGGAGAAGACCATCGCTCGTCCCCGACCACCACTCATAAGGAAGACAATCACTAAATAAATCATGCTCCGACTTCATCACATAACGGTTCACCATACGTGCATGCTACGGGAATCACAAACTTTAGAACAAGTATTTCTCAAATTCACAACTACTCAACTAGCAGGACTCTAATATCACCATCTTCATATCTCAAAACAATTATCAAGCATCAAACTTCTCATAGTATTCAATGCACTTTATATGAAAGTTTTTATTATATCCCTCTTGGATGCCCATCATATTAGGACTAAATTCATAACCAAAGCAAACTACCATGCTGTTTAGAGACTCTCAAAATGATATAAGTGAAGCATGAGAGTTCATCTATTTCTTCAAAATAAAACCACCGCCGTGCTCTAAAAAGATATAAGTGAAGCACTAGAGCAAAAGACAAAGTACTCCAAAAGATATAAGTGAAGATCAATGAGTAGTTGAATAATTATGCAACTATGTGAAGACTCTCTAACATTTAAGAATTCTAGATGTTGTTATTTTATTTAAACATCAAGTAAAACAAAAGAAAATAAAATGGCGCTCCAAGCAAAACACATATCATGTGGTGAATAAAAATATAGCTCCAAGTAAAGTTACCGATGAACGAAGACGAAAGAGGGGATGCCTTCTGGGGCATCCCCAAGCTTAGGCTCTTGGTCATACTTTAATATTACCTTGGGATGATTTGGGCATCCCCAAGCTTAGGCCCTTCCCACTCCTTATTCCATAGTCCATCGAATCTTCACCCAAAACTTGAAAACTTCACAACACAAAACTTAACAGAAAACTCGTAAGCTCCGTTAGTATAAGAAAATAAATCACCACTTAGGTACTGTTGTGAACTCATCCTAAATTCATATTATTGTAACATATACTGTATTACAACTTCTCTATGGTTTATAAACTCTTTTACTAGCCATAGATTCATCAAAATATGCAAACAACACATAGAAAACAGTATCTATCAAAAACAGAACAGTCGGTAGTAATCTGTATAAAACATATACTTATGGGACTCATAAAATTATCAAATAACTTGGTGGACCTGAGTAATTTGTCTATTAATCCTCTGCAAAAAGAATTAACTTAATAGCACTCTCCAGTAAAATATGGCAGCTAATCTCGTGAGCGCTAAAGTTTCTGTTTTTTTACAGCAAGATCACATAAACTTCCCCCAAGTCTTCCCAAAGGTTCTACTTGGCACAAACACTAATTAAACACAAAAATCAACCATAAAAGAGGCTATATGAAATATTTATTACTAAACAGGAACAAAAAGCAAGGAACAAGAATAAAATTGGGTTGCCTCCCAACAAGCGCTATTATTTAACGCCCCTAGCTAGGGCATGATGATTTCAATGATGCTCACATAAAATATAAGAATTGAAACATAAATAGAGCATCATGAAGAATATAACTAGCACATTTAAGCCTAACCCACTGTTGGGGAACGTAGTAATTTCAAAAAATTTCCTATGCACACGCAAGATCATGGTGATGCATAGCAACGAGATGGGAGAGTGTTTTCTACGTACCCTCGTAGACCGAAGCGGAAGCATTGATGCAATCTAGAGGAAGTAGTCGTACGTTTTCCCGGTCCAACCGATCCAAGCACCATTACTCCGGTACCTCCGAGTTCTTGGCACACGTTCAGCTCTATGACGCTCCCCGGGCTCCGATCCAGCAAAGCTTCGGGGAGGAGTTCCGTCAGCACGACGGCGTGGTGACGATCTTGATGTTCAACCGTCGCAGGGCTTCGCCTAAGCACTGCTACAATATGACCGAGGTGGAATATGGTGGAGGGGGGCACCGCACACGGCTAAGGAACAATCGCGAAGATCAACTTGTGTGTCTATGGGGTGCCCCCTGCCCCCGTATATAAAGGAGTGGAGGAGGGGAGGGCCGGCCCACTCTATGGCGCGCCCTAGGGGAGTCCTATTCGCACCGGATTCCCCCTTTCCTAGTCCAACTAGGAGTCCTTCCATGTAGTAGGAGTAGGAGACAAGGAAGGGGAAGGGAGAAGGGAAGGAAGGAGGGGGCGCAGCCCCTCCCCCTAGTCCAATTCGGACTAGGCCTTGGGGGGGCGCGCGGCCTGCCCTAGGCAGCCCCTCTCTCTTTCCCGTATGGCCCAATAAGGCCCAATACTTCTCCCCCCGTATTTCCGTAACTCCCCGGTACTCCGAAAAATACCCGAATCACTCGAAACCTTTCCGATGTCCGAATATAGTCGTCCAATATATCGATCTTTACGTCTCGACCATTTCGAGACTCCTCATCATGTCCCCGATCTCATCCGGGACTCCGAACTCCTTCGGTACATCAAAACTGATAAACTCATAATATAATTGTCATCGAAACCTTAAGCATGCGGACCCTACGGTTCGAGAACAATGTAGACATGACCGAGACACGTCTCCGGTCAATAACCAATAGCGGGACCTGGATGCCCATAGTGGCTCCTACATATTCTACGAAGATCTTTATCGGTCAGACCGCATAACAACATACGTTGTTCCCTTTGTCATCGGTATGTTACTTGCCCGAGATTCGATCGTCGGTATCCAATACCTAGTTCAATCTCATTACCGGCAAGTCTCTTTACTCGTTCCATAATACATCATCCCGCAACTAACTCATTAGTTGCAATGCTTGCAAGGCTTAAGTGATGTGCATTACCGAGAGGGCCCAGAGATACCTCTCCGACATTCGGAGTGACAAATCCTAATCTCGAAATACGCCAACCCAACATGTACCTTTGGAGACACCTGTAGAGCTCCTTTATAATCAACCAGTTACGTTGTGACGTTTGGTAGCACACAAAGTGTTCCTCCGGCAAACGGGAGTTGCATAATCTCATAGTCATAGGAACATGTATAAGTCATGAAGAAAGCAATAGCAACATACTAAACGATCGGGTGCTAAGCTAATGGAATGGGTCATGTCAATCAGATCATTCAACTAATGATGTGATCCTTTTAATCAAATAACAACTCTTTGTCCATGGTTAGGAAACATAACCATCTTTGATTAACGAGCTAGTCAAGTAGAGGCATACTAGTGACACTCTGTTTGTCTATGTATTCACACATGTATTATGTTTCCGGTTAATACAATTATAGCATGAATAATAAACATTTATCATGATATCAGGAAATAAATAATAACTTTATTATTGCCTCTAGGGCATATTTCCTTCAGTCTCCCACTTGCACTAGAGTCAATAATCTAGATTACATCACCATGTGATTTAACATCAATAGTTCACATCCTTATGTGATTGGTTCACATCTCCATGTGACTAACACCCAAAGGGTTTACTAGATTCAATAATCTAGTTCACATCGCTATGTGATTAAGACCCAAAAAGTGATCATGTTTTGCTTGTGAGAGAAGTTTAGTCAACGGGTCTGCCACATTCAGATCCGCATGTATTTTGCAAATTTCTATGTCAACAATGCTCCGCATGGAGCTACTCTAGATAATTGCTCCCACTTTCAATATGTATCCAGATTGAGACTTAGAGTCATCTGGATCAGTGTCAAAACTTGCATCGACGTAACCCTTTACGACGAACCTTTTGTCACCACCGTAATCGAGAAACATATCCTTATTCCAGTAAGGATAATTTTGACCGCTGTCCATTGATCTACTCCTAGATCACTATTGTACTTCCTCTCTTAACACAGTGTATGGTATACAATAGATCTGGTACACAGCATGGCATACTTTATAGAACCTATGACTGAGGCATAGGGAATGACTTTCATTCTCTTTCTATCTTCTGCCGTGGTCGGGCTTTGAGTCTTACTCAACTTCACACCTTGTAACACAGGCAAGAAACTTTTTCTTTGACTGTTCCATTTTGAACTACTTCAAAATCTTATCAAGGTATGTACTCATTGAAAAAACTTATCAAGCATCTTGATCTATCTCTATAGATCTTGATACTCAATATGTAAGCAGCTTCACCGAGGTCTTTCTTTGAAAAACTCCTTTCAAACACTCCTTTATGCTTTGCAGAATAATTCTACATTATTTTCGATCAACAATATGTCATCTACATATACTTATCAGAAATGCTGTAGTGCTCCCACTCACTTTCTTGTAAATACAGGCTTCACCGCAAGTCTGTATAAAACTATATGCTTTGATCAACTCATCAAAGCGTATATTCCAACTCCGAGATGCTTGCACCAGTCCACGGATGGATCGCTGGTGCTTGCACATTTTGTTAGCACCTATCGGATTGACAAAACCTTCTGGTTGCATCATATACAACTCTTCTTTAATAAATCCATTAAGGAATGCAGTTTTGTTTATCCATTTGCCAGATTTCATAAAATGCGGCAATTACTAACATGATTCGGACAGACTCAAGCATAGATACGAGTGAGAAACTCTCATCATAGTCAACACCTTGAACTTGTCGAAAACCTTTTGCGAAAATTCTAGCTTTGCAGATAGTAACACTACTATCAGCATCCGTCTTCCTCTTGAAGATCCATTTATTCTCAATTGCTTGCCGATCATCGGGCAAGTCAACCAAAGTCCAAACTTTGTTCTCATACATGGAACATATCTCAGATTTCATGGCCTCAAACCATTTCGCGGAATCTGGGCTCATCATCGCTTCCTCATAGTTCGCAAGTTCGTCATGGTCTAGTAACATGACTTCCAGAACAGGATTACCATACCACTCTGGTGCGGATCTCACTCTGGTTTACCTACGAGATTCGGTAGTAACTTGATCTGAAGTTACATGATCATCATCATTAGCTTCCTCACTAATTGGTGTAGTAGTCACAAGAACAGATTTTTGTGACGAACTACTTTCCAATAAGGGAGAAGGTACAATTACCTTATCAAGTTTTCTACTTTCCTCCCACTCACTTCTTTCGAGAGAAACTCCTTCTCTAGAAAGGATCCATTCTTAGCAATGAATGTCTTGCCTTTGGATCTGTGATAGAAGGTGTACCCGACAGTCTCCTTTGGGTATCCTATGAAGACATATTTCTCCGATTTGGGTTTGAGCTTATCAGGATGAAACCTTTTCATATAAGCATCACAATCCCAAACTTTAAGAAACGACAACTTTGGTTTCTTGCCAAAACACAGTTCAGATTGTGTCGTCTCAACGGATTTAGATGGTGCCCTATTTAACGTGAATGCAGCTGTCTCTAAATGCATAACCCCAAAACGATAGTGGTAGATCGGTAAGAGACATCATAGATCGCACTATATCTAATAAAGTACGGTTATGACGTTCGGACACACCATTACACTATGGTGTTCCAGGTGGTGTGAGTAGTGAAACTATTTCACATTGTTTTAATTGAAGGCCAAACTCGTAACTCAAATATTTTACCTCTGCGATCATATCTTAGAAACTTTTATTTTCTTGTCACGATGATTTTCCACTTCACTCTGAAATTCTTTGAACTGTTCAAATGTTTCAGACTTATGTTTCATCAAGCAGATATCCCCATATCTTCTCAAATCATCTGTGAAGGTCAGAAAATAATGATACCTGCTGCGAGCCTTAACACTCATCGGATCGCATACATCAGTATGTATTATTTTCAATAAGTCAGTTGCTCGCTCCATTGTTCCGAAGAACGGAGTTTTAGTCATCTTTCCCATGAGGCATGGTTCGCAAGCATCAAGTGATTCATAATCAAGTGATTCCAAAAGCCCATCAGCATGGAGTTTTTTCATGTGCTTTACACCAATATGACCTAAACGGCAGTGCCACAAATAAGTTGCAATTTCATTATTAACTTTGCATCTTTTGGTTTCAATATTATGAATATGTGTATCACTACGATCGGGATCCAACGAACTATTTTCATTGGGTGTGTAACCATATAAGGTTTTATTAATGTAAACAGAACAACACTTTATTCTCTTATTTAAATGAATAACCGTATTACAATAAACATGATCAAATCATATTCATGCTCAACGCAAACACCAAATAACACTTATTTAGTTTCAACACTAATCCCGAAAGTATAGGGAGTGTGCGATGATGATCATATCAATCTTGGAACTACTTCCAACACACATCGTCACCTCACCCTTTACTAGTTTCTATTTATTCTGCAACTCCCGTTTTGAGTTACTACTCTTAGCAACTGAACCAGTACCAAATACCGAGGGGTTGCTACGAACACTAGTAAAATACACATCAATAATCTGTATATCAAATATAATTTTGTTCACTTTGCCATCCTTCTTATCCGCCAAATACTTGGGGCAGTTCTGCTTCCAGTGACCAGTCCCTTTGCAGTAGAAGCACTTAGTCTCAGGCTTAGGACCATACTTGGGCTTCTTCACTTGAGCAGCAACTTGCTTGCTGTTCTTCTTGAACTTCCCCTTCTTCCCTTTGCCCTTTTCTTGAAACCAGTGGTCTTGTCAACCATCAACACTTGATGTTTTTCTTGATTTCTACCTTCGTTGATTTCAGCATCACGAAGAGCTTGGGAGTTGTTTCCGTTATCCCTTGCATATTATAGTTCATCACGAAGTTCTACTAACTTGGTGTTGGTGACTAGAGAATTCTGTCAATCACTATCTTATCTGGAAGATTAACTCCCACTTGATTCAACCGATTGTAGTACCCAGACAATCTGAGCACAAGCTCACTAGTTGAGCGATTCTCCTCCATCTTTTAGCTATAGAACTTGTTGGAGACTTCATATCTCTCAACTCGGGTATTTGCTTGAAATATTAACTTCAACTCCTGGAACATCTCATATGGTCCATGACGTTCAAAACGTCTTTGAAGTCCCGATTCTAAGCCATTAAGCATGGTGCACTAAACTATCAAGTAGTCATCATATTGAGCTAGCCAAACGTTCATAACGTCTGCATCTGCTCCTGCAATAGGTCTGTCACCTAGCGGTGCATCAAGGACATAATTCTTCTGTGCAGCAATGAGGATAAACCTCAGATCACGGATTCAATCCGCATCATTGCTACTAACATTTTTCAACACAATTTTCTCTAGGAACATATCAAAATAAACACAGGGAAGCAACAACGCGAGCTATTGATCTACAACATAATTTGCAAAATACTACCAGGACTAAGTTCATGATAAATTAAAGTTCAATTAATCATATTACTTAAGAACTCCCACTTAGATAGACATCCCTCTAATCCTCTAAGTGATCACGTGATCCAAATCAACTAAACCATGTCCGATCATCACGTGAGATGGAGCAGTTTCATTGGTGAACATCACTATGTTGATCATATCTACTATATGATTCACGCTCGACCTTTCGGTCTCCGTGTTCCGAGGCCATATCTGAAGGAAATATGCCCTAGAGGCAATAATAAAGTTATTATTTATTTCCTTATATCATGATAAATGTTTATTATTCATGCTAGAATTGTATTAACCGGAAACATAATACATGTGTGAATACATAGACAAACAGAGTGTCACTAGTATGCCTCTACTTGACTAGCTCGTTAATCAAAGATGGTTATGTTTCCTAACCATAGACAAAGAGTTGTTATTTGATTAACGAGGTCACATCATTAGTTGAATGATCTGACTGACATGACCCATTCCATTAGCTTAGCACCCGATCGTTTAGTATGTTGCTATTGCTTTCTTCATGACTTATACATGTTCCTATGACTATGAGATTATGCAACTCCCGTTTGCCGGAGGAACACTTTGGGTGCTACCAAACGTCACAACGTAACTGGGTGATTATAAAGGAGCATTACATGTGTCTCCAAAGGTAGATGTTGGGTTAGCGTATTTCGAGATTAGGATTTGTCACTCCGATTGTCGGAGAGGTATCTCTGGGCCCTCTCGATAATGCACATCACATAAGCCTTGCAAGCATTGCAACTAATGAGTTAGTTGCGAGATGATGTATTACGGAACGAGTAAAGAGACTTGCCGGTAACGAGATTGAACTAGGTATTGGATACCGACGATCGAATCTTGGGCAAGTAACATACCGATGACAAAGGGAACAACGTATGTTGTTATGCGGTCTGACCGATAAAGATCTTCATAGAATATGTAGGAGCCAATATGGGCATCCAGGTCCCGCTATTGGTTATTGACCGGAGACGTGTCTTGGTCATGTCTACATTGTTCTCGAACCGTAGGGTCCGCACACTTAAGGTTTCGATGACAGTTATATTATGAGTTTATGAGTTTTGATGTACCGAAGGAGTTCGGAGTCCCGGATGAGATCGGGGACATGACGAGGAGTCTCGAAATGGTCGAGACGTAAAGATCGATATATTGGACGACTATATTCGGACATCGGAAAGGTTCCGAGTGATTCGGGTATTTTTCGGAGTACCGGGTAGTTACGGGAGAAGCAATGGGCCTTGATGGGCTTTAGTGGGAAGAGGAGAAAGGGCCAAGGGGCTGCTGCGCCCCCCTCCCCTCTAGTCCGAATTGGACTAGGGAAAAGGGGGCCGGCCACCTCTCCTTCTCCTCCACTTCCTTCTCCCTTCCTCCCCTCTTGGTGGACTCCTACTAGGACTTGGAGTCCTAGTAGGACTCCACATCCTGGCCGCACCAAGCCTTGGCCGGCCTCCTCCTCCTCCATCCTTTATATACTGAGGCAAGGGGCACCCCATGGACACACAAGTTGATCTTCGTGATCGTTCCTTAGCCGTGTGCGGTGCCCCCCTCCACCATATTCCACCTCGGTCATATTGTAGCGGTGCTTAGGCGAAGCCCTACTACGATAGAACATCAAGATCGTCACCATGCCGTCGTGCTGACGGAACTCCTCCCCGACGCTTTGCTGGATTGGAGCCCGGGGATCGTCATCGAGTTGTACGTGTGCTAAGAACTCGGAGGTGCCGGAGTAACGCTGCTTGGATCGGTCGGATCGGGAAGAAGACGTACGACTACTTCCTCTACGTTGTGTCAACGCTTCCGTTGTCGATCTACTAGGTATGTAGATCATACTCAACCTCTCGTTGCTATGCATCACCATGATCTTGCGTGTGCGTAGGAATTTCTTTGAAATTACTACGAAACCCAACAGTGGCATCCAGAGCCTAGGTTTTATATGTTGATGTTATATGCATGAGTAGAACACAAGTGAGTTGTGGGCGATATAAGTCATACTGCCTACCAGCATGTCATACTTTAGTTCGGCGGTATTGTTGGATGAAGCGGCCTAGACCGACATTACGCGTACGCTTACGCGAGACCGGTTCTCCCGACGTGCTTTGCACAGAGGTGGCTTGTGGGTGACAGTTTCTCCAACTTTAGTTGAACCGAGTGTGGCTACACCCTGTCCTTGCGAAGGTTAAAACGGAGTCAAATTGACAAACTATCATTGTGGTTTTGATGCGTAGGTATGATTGGTTCTTGCTTAAGCCCGTAGCAGCCACGTAAAACTTGCAACAACAAAGTAAAGGACGTCTAACTTGTTTTTGCAGGGCATGTTGTGATGTGATATGGTCAAGATGTGATGAGATATAAGTTGTTGTATGAGATGATCATGTTTTGTTGAAGTTATCGACAACTGGCAAAATCCTTATGGTTGTCTCTCTATTGCATAAGATGCAAGCGCCCAATAACTGCTTTACTTTATTGCTATACGATAGCAATAGTTGCAAGAGCAATTGTTGGCGAGACGACCACGTGACGACACATTGATATAGATCAAGATGATGGAGATCATGGTGTCATGCCGGTGACGATAGAGATCATAACAGTACTTTGGAGATGGAAATCAAAGGCGCAAGATGATGATGGCCATATCATGTCACATATTTTTTGCATACGATGTTTATCTTTTATACATCTTATTTTGCTTAGTTTGTCGGTAGCATTTTAAGATGATCTCTCACTAATTATCAAGAAGTGTTCTCCCTGAGTATGCACCGTTGCGAAAGTTCTTCGTGCTGAGACACCACGTGATGATCGGGTGTGATAGGCTCTACGTTCAAATACAACGGGTGCAAAACAGTTGCACACGCGGAATACTCTGGTTATACTTGACGAGCCAAGCATATACAGATATGGCCTTGGAACACGGAGACGGAAAGGTCGAGCGTGAATCATATAGTAGATATGATCAACATAGTGATGTTCACCAATGAAACTACTCCATCTCACGTGATGATCGGACATGGTTTAGTTGATTTGGATCACATAATCACTTAGAGGATTAGAGGGATGTCTATCTAAGTGGGAGTTCTTAAGTAATATGATTAATTGAACTTAAATTTATCATGAACTTAGTCCTGGTAGTATTTTGCAAATTATGTTGTAGATCAATAGCTCGCGTTGTTGCTTCCCTGTGTTTGTTTTGATATGTTCCTAGAGAAAATTGTGTTGAAAGATGTTAGTAGCAATGATGCGGATTGGATCCGTGATATGAGGTTTATCCTCATTGCTGCACAGAAGAATTATGTCCTTGATGCATCGCTAGGTGACGGACCTATTGCAGGAGCAGATGCAGACGTTATGAACGTTTGGCTAGCTCAATATGATGACTACTTGATAGTTTAGTGCACCATGCTTAATGGCTTAGAATCGGGACTTCAAAGACGTTTTGAACGTCATGGAGCATATGAGATGTTCCAGGAGTTGAAGTTAATATTTCAAGCAAATACCCGAGTTGGGAGATATGAAGTCTCCAACAAGTTCTATAGCTAAAAGATGGAGGAGAATCGCTCAACTAGTGAGCATATGCTCAGATTGTCTGAGTACTACAATCGCTTGAATCAAGTGGGAGTTAATCTTCCAGATAAGATAGTGATTGACAGAATTCTCTAGTCACCATCACCAAGTTGGTAGAACTTCGTGATGAACTATGATATGCAAGGGATAATGGAAACGATTCCCAAGCTCTTCGTAATGCGGAAATTGACGAAGGTAGAAATCGAGAAAAACATCAAGTGTTGATGGTAGACAAGACCACTAGTTTCAAGAAAAGGGCAGAGGGAAGAAGGGGAACTTCCAGAAGAACAACAAGCAAGTTGCTGCTCAAGTGAAGAAGCCCAAGTCTGGTCCTAAGCCTGAGACTAAGTGTTTCTACTGCAAAGGAACTGGTCACTGGAAGCGGAACTACCCCAAGTGATTGGCAGATAAGAAGGATGGCAAAGTGAACATAAGTATATTTGATATACATGTTATTGATGTGTACTTTACTAGTGTTTATAGCAACCCCTCAGTATTTGATACTAGTTCAGTTGCTAAGATTAGTAACTCGAAACGGGAGTTGCAGAATAAACAGAGACTAGTTAAGGGTGAAGTGACGATGTGTGTTGGAAGTGGTTCCAAGATTGATATGATCATCATCGCACACTCCCTATACTTTCGGGATTAGTGTTGAACCTGAATAAGTGTTATTTGGTGTTTGCGTTAAGCATGAATATGATTTGATCATGTTTATTGTAATACGGTTATTCATTTAAGTAAGAGAATAGATTGTTGTTCTATTTACATGAATAAAACCTTATATGGTTACACACCCAATGAAAATAGTTCGTTGGATCTCGATCGTAGTGATACACATAATCATAATATTGAAACCAAAAGATGCAAAGTTAATAATGATGGTGCAACTTATTTGTGGCACTACCGTTTAGGTCATATTGGTGTAAAGCGCATGAAGAAACTCCATGCTGATGGGCTTTTGGAATCACTTGATTATGAATCAGTTGATGCTTGCGAACCATGCCTCATGGGCAAGATGACTAAGACTCTGTTCTTCGGAACAATGGAGCGAGCAACAGATTTGTTGGAAATCATACATACTGATGTATGTGGTCCGATAAATATTGAGGCTCGTGACAAGTATCATTATTTTCTGATCTTCACAGATGATTTGAGCAGATATGAGTATATCTACTTGATGAATCATAAGTCTGAAACATTTGAAAAGTTCAAATAATTTCAGAGTGAAGTGAAAAATCATTGTAACAAGAAAATAAAGTTTCTACGATCTGATCATAGAGAAGAGTATTTGAGTTACGAGTTTGGCCTTCAGTTAAAAACAATGTGAAATAGTTTCACTACTCACGCCACCTGGAACACCACAATGTAATGGTGTGTTCGAACGTCATAACCGTACTTTATTAGATATGGTGCGATCTATGATGTCTCTTTTCGATCTACCACTATCGTTTTGGGGTTATGCATTAAAGTCAGCTGCATTCACGTTTAAAAGGGCACCATCTAAATCCGTTGAGACGACACCGTATGAACTATGGTTTGGCAAAAAACCTAAGTTGTCGTTTCTTAAAGTTTGAGGTTGCAATGCTTATGTGAAAAGGTTTCAACCTAATAAGCTCAAACCCAAATCGGAGAAGTAAATCTTCATAGGATATCCAAAGGAAACTATTGGATACACCTTCTATCACAGATCCGAAGGCAAGACTTTTGTTGCTAAATTCGGAGTTTTTCTAGAGAAGGAGTTTCTCTCGAAGGAAGTGAGTGGGAGGAAAGTAGAACTTGATGAGGTAACTGTACCTGCTCCCATATTGGAAAGTAGTTCATCACAGAAATCTGTTCCTGTGACTACTACACCAATTAGTGAGGAAGCTAATGATGATGATCATGTAACTTCAGATCAAGTTACTACCGAATCTCGTAGGTAAACCAGAGTAAGATCCGCACCAGAGTGGTACGGTAATCCTATTCTGGAAGTCATGTTACTAGACCATGACGAACTTGCGAACTATGAGGAAGCGATGATGAGCCCAGATTCCGCAAAATGGTTTGAGGCCATGAAATCTGAGATATGATCCATGTATGAGAACAAAGTATGGACTTTGATGGATTTGCCCGATGATCGGCAAGCCATAAAAATAAATGGATCTTCAAGAGGAAGACGGACGCTGATAGTAGTGTTATTATCTACAAAGCTAGAATTGTCGCAAAAGGTTTTTCGACAAGTTCAAGGTGTTGACTACGATGAGTGATTCTCACTCGTATCTATGCTTAAGTCTGTCCGAATCATATTAGCAATTGCCGCATTTTATGAAATCTGGCAAATGGATAAACAAAACTGAATTCCTTAATGGACTTATTGAAGAAGAGTTGTATACGATGCAACCAGAAGGTTTTGTCAATCCGAAAGGTGCTAACAAAATGTGCAAGCTCCACCAATCCATCTGTGGACTGGTGCAAGCATCTCGGAGTTGGAATATACGCTTTGATGAGTTGATCAAAGCATATAGTTTTATATAGACTTGCGGTGAAGCCTGTATTTACAAGAAAGTGAGTGGGAGCACTACAGCATTTCTGATAAGTATATGTGAATGACATATTGTTGATCGAAAATTATGTAGAATTATTCTGTAAAGCATAAAGGAGTGTTTCAAAAGAGTTTTTCAAAGAAAGACTTCGGTGAAGCTTCTTACATATTGAGCTCCAAGGTCTATAGAGATAGATCAAGACGCTTGATAAGTTTTTTCAATGAGTACATACCTTGACAAGATTTTGAAGTAGTTCAAAATAGAGTAGTCAAAGAAAGAGTTCTTGCCTGTATTACAAGGTGTGAAGTTGAGTAAGACTCAAAGCCCGACCACGGCAGAAGATAGAAAGAGAATGAAAGTCATTCCCTATGCCTTGGCCATAGGTTCTATAAAGTATGTCATGCTGTATACCAGATCTATTGTATACCCTGCACTGATTTGGCAAGGGAGTACAATAGTGATCTAGGAGTAGATCACTGGACAGCGGTCAGAATTATCCTTAGTGAAATAAGGATATGTTTCTCGATTATGGACGTGACAAAAAAGGTTCGTCGTAAAGGGTTACGCCGATGCAAGTTTTGACACTAATCTAGATGACTCTAAGTCTCGGTCTAGATACATATTGAAAGTGGGAGCAATTAGCTAGAGTAGCTCCATGCAGAGCATTGTTGACATAGAAATTTGCAAAATACTTACGGATCTGTATGTGACAAACCCGTTGACTAAAATATATCTCACAAGCAAAACATGATCACACCTTAGTACTCTTTGGGTGTTAATCACATAGCGATGTGAACTAGATTACTGACTCTAGTAAACCCTTTGGGTGTTGATCACATATTGATGTGAACTATTGCTGTTAGATCACATGGCGATGTGAACTAGATTATTGACTCTAGTGCAAGTGGGAGACTGAAGGAAATATGCCCTAGAGGCAATAATAAAGTTATTATTTATTTCCTTATATCATGATAAATGTTTATTATTCATGCTAGAATTGTATTAACCGGAAACATAATACATGTGTGAATACATAGACAAACAGAGTGTGACTAGTATGCCTCTACTTGACTAGCTCGTTAATCAAAGATGGTTATGTTTCCTAACCATAGACAAAGAGTTGTTATTTGATTAACGAGGTCACATCATTAGTTGAATGATCTGATTGACATGACCCATTCCATTAGCTTAGCACCCGATCGTTTAGTATGTTGTTATTGCTTTCTTCATGACTTATACATGTTCCTATGACTATGAGATTATGCAACTCCCGTTTGCCGGAGGAACACTTTGGGTGCTACCAAACGTCACAACGTAAATGGGTGATTATAAAGGAGCATTACAGGTGTCTCCAAAGGTAGATGTTGGGTTGGCGTATTTCGAGATTAGGATTTGTCACTCCGATTGTCGGAGAGGTATCTCTGGGCCCTCTCGGTAATGCACATCACACAAGCCTTGCAAGCATTGCAACTAATGAGTTAGTTGCGAGATGATGTATTACGGAACGAGTAAAGAGACTTGCCGGTAACGAGATTGAACTAGGTATTGGATACCGACGATCGAATCTCGGGCAAGTAACATACCGATGACAAAGGGAACAACGTATGTTGTTATGCGGTCTGACCGATAAAGATCTTCGTAGAATATGTAGGAGCCAATATGGGCATCTAGGTCCCGCTATTGGTTATTGACCGGAGACGTGTCTCGGTCATGTCTACATTGTTCTAGAACCGTAGGGTCCGCACGCTTAACGTTTCGATGACAGTTATATTATGAGTTTATGATTTTTGATGTGCCGAAGGAGTTCGGAGTCCCGGATGATACCAGGGACATGACGAGGAGTCTCGAAATGGTCGAGACGTAAAGATTGATATATTGGACGACTATATTCGGACATCGGGAAGGTTCCGAGTGATTCGGGTATTTTTTGGAGTACCGGGTAGTTACGGGAGAAGCAATGGGCCTTGATGGGCTTTAGTGGGAAGAGGAGAAAGGGCCAAGGGGCTGCTGCGCCCCCCCTCCCCTCTAGTCCGAATTGGACTAGGGAAAAGGGGGCCAGCCACCTCTCCTTCTCCTCCACTTCCTTCTCCCTTCCTCCCCTCTTGGTGGACTCCTACTAGGACTTGGAGTCCTAGTAGGACTCCACATCCTGGCCGCACCAAGCCTTGGCCGGCCTCCTCCTCCTCCATCCTTTATATACTGAGGCAAGGGGCACCTCATGGACACACAAGTTGATCTTCGTGATCGTTCCTTAGCCGTGTGCGGTGCCCCCCCTCCACCATATTCCACCTCGGTCATATTGTAGTGGTGCTTAGGCGAAGCCCTGCGACGATAGAACATCAAGATCGTCACCACGCCGTCGTGCTGACGGAACTCCTCCCCGACGCTTTGCTGGATCGGAGCCCGGGGATTGTCATCGAGCTGTATGTGTGCTAAGAACTCGGAGGTGCCGGAGTAACGGTGCTTGGATCGGTCGGATCGGGAAGAAGACGTACGACTACTTCCTCTACGTTGTGTCAACGCTTCCGTTGTCGATCTACTAGGTATGTAGATCATACTCCCCCTCTCGTTGCTATGCATCACCATGATCTTGCGTGTGCGTAGGAATTTTTTTGAAATTACTACGAAACCCAACAATATCTGCATATGCTAGGCTCGTCAAGTTTAACCTGAGTATTCTGCGTGTGCAAAAACTGGCTTGTACCCGTTGTAGATGGACGTAGAGCTTATCACACCCGATCATCACGTGGTGTCTGGGCACGACGAACTTTGGCAACGGTGCATACTCAGGGAGAACACTTCTCGATAATTAGTGAGAGATTATCTTAAAATGCTACCGTCAAACTAAGCAAAAAAAGATGTATAAAAAGATAAGCATCATATGCAATCAAAAATATGTGACATGATATGGCCATCATTATCTTGCGCCTTTGATCTCCATCTCCAAAGTACTGTCATGATCTCTATCGTTACCGGCATGACACCACGATCTCCATCATCTTGATCTATATCAATGTGTCGTCACATGGTAGTCTCACCAACAATTGCTCTTGCAACCATTGCTATTGCATAGCGATAAAGTAAAGCAATTATTTAGCGCTTGCATCTTATGCAATAGAGAGACAACCATAAGGCTTTTGCCACTTGCCAATAACTTCAACAAAACATGATCATCTTATACAACAACTTATAACTCATCACGTTTTGACCATATCACATCACAATATGCCCTGCAAAAACAAGTTAGACGTCCTCTACTTTGTTGTTGCAAATTTTACGTGGCTACTACGGGCTTAGCAAGAACCAATCTTACCTACGCATCAAAACCACAACGATAGTTTGTCAAGTTGGTGCTGTTTTAACCTTCGCAAGGACCGTGCGTAGCCACACTCGGTTCAACTAAAGTTGGAGAAACTGACACCCGCCAGCCACCTGTGTGCAAAGCACGGCGGTAGAACCAGTCTCGCGTAAGCGTACGCGTAATGTCGGTCCGGGCCACTTCATCCAACAATACCGCCGAACCAAAGTATGACATGCTAGTAAGCAGTATGACTTATATCGCCCACAACTCACTTGTGTTCTACTCGTGCATATAACATCAAACCATAAAAACCTAGGCTCGAATGCCACTGTTGGGGAACGTAGTAATTTCAAAAAAATTCCTACGCACACGCAAGATCATGGTGATGCATAGCAACGAGATGGGAGAGTGTTGTCTATGTACCCTCGTAGACCGAAGCGGAAGCGTTGATGCAACGTAGAGGAAGTAGTCGTATGTCTTCCCGGTCCAACCGATCCAAGCACCGTTACTCCGGTACCTCCGAGTTCTTGGCACACGTTCAGCTTGATGACGCTTCCCGGGCTCCGATCCAGCAAAGCTTCGGGGAGGAGTTCCGTCAGCACGACGGCGTGGTGACGACCTTGATGTTCAACCGTCGCAGGGCTTCGCCTAAGCACTGCAACAATATGACCGAGGTGGAATATGGTGGAGGGGGCACCGCACACGGCTAAGGAACGATCACGAAGATCAACTTGTGTGTCTATGGGGTGCACCCTGCCCCCGTATATAAAGGAGTGGAGGAGGGGAGGGCCGGCCCTCTCTATGGCGCACCCTAGGGGAGTCCTACTCCCACCGGGAGTAGGATTCCCCCTTTCCTAGTCCAACTAGGAGTCCTTCCATGTAGTAGGAGTAGGAGACAAGGAAGGGGAAGGGAGAAGGGAAGGAAGGAGGGGGCGCAGCCCCTCCCCCTAGTCTAATTCGGACTAGGCCTTGGGGGGGCGCGTGGCCTGCCCTAGGCAGCCCCTCTCTCTTTCTCGTATGGCCCAATAAGGCCCAATACTTCTCCCCCCGTATTCCCGTAACTCCCCGGTACTCTGAAAAATACCCGAATCACTCGGAACCTTTCCGATGTCCGAATATAGTCGTCCAATATATCGATCTTTACGTCTCGACCGTTTCGAGACTCCTCGTCATGTCCCCGATCTCATCCGGGACTCCGAACTCCTTCGGTACATCAAAACTCATAAACTCATAATATAACTGTCATCAAAACCTTAAGCGTGCGGACCCTACGGTTCGAGAACAGTGTAGACATGACCGAGACATGTCTCCGGTCAATAACCAATAGCGGGACCTGGATGCCCATATTGGCTCCTACATATTCTACGAAAATCTTTGTCGGTCAGACCGCATAACAACATATGTTGTTCCCTTTGTCATCGGTATGTTACTTGCCCGAGATTCGATCGTCGGTATCCAATACCTAGTTCAATCTCGTTACCGACAAGTCTCTTTACTCGTTCCGCAATACATCATCCCGCAACTAACTCATTAGTTGCAATGCTTGCAAGGCTTAAGTGATGTGCATTACCGAGAGGGCCCAGAGATACCTCTCCGATATTCGGAGTGACAAATCCTAATCTCGAAATACGCCAACCCAACATGTACCTTTGGAGACACCTGTAGAGCTCCTTTATAATCACCCAGTTATGTTGTGACGTTTGGTAGCACACAAAGTGTTCCTCCGGCAAACGGGAGTTGCATAATCTCATAGTCATAGGAACATGTATAAGTCATGAAGAAAGCAATAGCAACATACTAAACGATCGGGTGCTAAGCTAATGGAATGGGTCATGTCAATCAGATCATTCAACTAATGATGTGATCCTGTTAATCAAATAACAACTCTTTGTCCATGGTTAGGAAACATAACCATCTTTGATTAACGAGCTAGTCAAGTAGAGGCATACTAGTGACACTCTGTTTGTCTATGTATTCACACATGTATTATGTTTCCGGTTAATACAATTCTAGCATGAATAATAAACATTTATCATGATATAAGGAAATGAATAATAACTTTATTATTGCCTCTAGGGCATATTTCCTTCACCCACTTCCTATGCATAGGGATTTTGTGAGCAAACAACTCATGGGAACAATAATCATCTAGCATAGGAAGGCAAAACAAGCATAACTTCAAGACTTTAAGCATATAGAGAGGAAACTTTATATTATTGCAATTCCTACAAGCATATGTTCCTCCCTCATAATAATTTTCAGTAGCATCATGAATGAATTCAACAATATAACCAGCACCTAAAGCATTCTTTTCATGATCTACAAGCATAGAATTTTTATTACTCTCCACATAAGCAAACTTCTTATTCGGAATAGTGGGAGTATCATAAGAAACTCGAATACTATAAATTGTTTCCACATTAAAAGAGTAATGTTCAGAAAAGGGTAATCATAATCATGACAAGTTTTATAATTATAATCATCACTACTTTTTATAGCATATGTGTCATCACAATAATTATCATAAGTAGCAACTTTGTTCTCATCATAATCGATTGAAACCTCTTCCAAGATAGTGGAATCATCACTAAATAAAGTCATGACCTCTCCAAATCCACTTTCATCAATATAATCATCATAAGTAGGAGGCATGCTATCATCATAACAAATTCGCATATCAAAACTTGGGAGACTAAAAATATCATCTTCATTAAACGTAGCATCCCCAAGCTTGGGACAAACATTAATTGCAGCAAATATATTCTCAAAAACATCATCTTCATCAAACATAGCATCCCCAAGCTTGGGCCTTTTCACATCATAAGCATAATCACTCTCATCATTAATAGTATGGATAGCACCAATAGTATAGCAATTATCATATTCTTCCAAGCAAGTGCCAATTTTTTTCAAGATCATAAGAAGTATCATTATCTTCCCAATCATAATCATCACAACAAGCAATAGGCATAACGAGATCATCATCAAGTGCATCATCTTCCACAATTATATTTTCATGAGGCACAATAGTAATAGGAGAAGCATTATTTGGGAGAGATATCTTTTTACCTCTCTTCCTTTTTCTTTTCTTCTTCTTCACCACATCATGTGTGGGTTCAATCCTCTTTTGGAGCTCCTTATTAATGAGATTGGTTGAATAGAAGGCTCCTCCTCGTTACCTGATTCATCATAAGAAATAATAGGAGGATATTGGGAAGTTTCTTCCCTTTCGTTAGTATTCTCTTCATCTTCTATTTGTTTTCTTTTATTTATGTAATTGTCAATATAAGGATTTTCAATACAATTCACCGCACAATACATATAAATTTCCTCTAGATCAAAATCAAGAAGTTTATCACGGGAAAATACTGGAAGATAGTTAGTTATACGTTTCATTTCTTCATAACCTGTAAGCAAACTAAGTTCATTATAATGTGCAAGGGAAATCAAGTCATCACAATTTTTGGACACAATTTGATCATGAAACAATTTGCATTTGATATTTAAATGACCATGTTCATTGCAAAGTTCACAAGTATGGCTAAGAAATTTTAAATTTTCAGCACTAACATTTAGCCTTTCTTGCAACCATTTAGTTTCTAAATGCTTATGCCTCTTGCAATATCTATCTTCCCTATTTGGTGTGTACTTGCAAACCCAATGCACTCCACAAAAATTGACATGTTTATAGGAGACATTTTCATCATAACTAGTGCAATCTTCATTAGTACTATGGATATTCAAGGAGTTCATACTAATAACATTGCAATCATGCTCATCATTCAAAGACTTAGTGCCAAACATTTTAATGCATTCTTCTTCTAACACTTTGGCACAATTTTCCTTTCCATCATGCTCACGAAAGATATTAAAAAGATGAAGCGTATGAGGCAAACTCAATTCCATATTTTTTTGAAGTTTTCTTTTATAAACTAAACTAGTGCTAAAACAAGAAACAAAAAGATTCGATTGCAAGATCTAAAGATATACCTTCAAGCACTCACCTCCCCGGCAACGGCGCCAGAAAAGAGCTTGATGTCTACTACACAACCTTCTTCTTGTAGACGTTGTTGGGCCTCCAAGTGCAGAGGTTTGTAGGACAGTAGCAAATTTCCCTCAGGTGGATGACCTAAGGTTTATCAATCCGTGGGAGGCGTAAGATGAAGATGGTCTCTCTCAAACAACCCTGCAACCAAATAACAAAGAGTCTCTTGTGTCCCCAACACACCCAATACAATGGTAAATTGTATAGGTGCACTAGTTCAGCGAAGAGATGGTGATACAAGTGCAATATGGATAGTAGATAATGGTTTTTTGTAATATGAAAATATAAAAAACAGCAAGGTAACTAATGGTAAAAGTGAGCACAAACGGTATTGCAATGCGTTGAAACAAGGCCTAGGGTTCATACTTTCACTAGTGCAAGTTCTCTCAACAATAATAACATAATTGGATCATATAACTATCCCTCGACATGCAACAAAGAGTCACTCCAAAGTCACTAATAGCGGAGAACAAACGAAGAGATTATGGTAGGGTACGAAACCACCTCAAAGTTATCCTTTCTGATCGATCCATTCAAGAGTCCGTAGTAAAATAACACGAACCTATTATTTCCGTTCAATCTATCCTAGAGTTCTTACTAGAATAACACCTTAGACACAAATCAACCAAAACCCTAATGTCACCTAGATACTCCAATGTCACCTCAAGTATCACACAATCTCAGATTCATCTATTCAAACCAACACAAAGAACTTCAAAGACTGCCCCAAAGATTCTACCGGAGAGTCAAGACGAAAACGTGTGCCAACCCCTATGCATAGGTTCACAAGGTCACGGAACCCGCAAGTGGATCACTAAAACATACATCAAGTGGATCACGTGATATCCCATTATCACCACAGATAAGCACATGCAAGACATACATCAAGTGTTCTCAAATCCTTAAAGACTCAATCCGATAAGATAACTTTAAAGGGAAAACTCAATCCATTACAAGAGAGTAGAGGGGGAGAAACATCATAAGATCCAACTATAATAGCAAAGCTCACAATACATCAAGATCGTACCACCTCAAGAACACAAGAGAGAGAGAGATCAAACACATAGCTACTGGTACATACCCTCAGCCCCGAGGGTGGACTACTCCCTGCTCATCATGGAGAGCGTCGGGATGATGAATATGGCCACCGAAGAGGGGTTCCCCCTGCGGCAGGGTGCCGGAACGGGTCTAGATTGGTTTTTGGTGGCTACAGAGGCTTCTGGCGGCGGAACTCCCGATCTATTGTGCTCCCCGAAGTTTTTAGGGTATATGGGTATATATAGGAGGAAGAAGTACGTCGGTGGATCTCCGGGCTGTCCACGAGGCAGGGGGCGCGCCCAGGGGGGTGGGCGCGCCCACCACCCTCGTGGGCAGCCCGGGACTCTTCTGGTCCATCTCCGATACTCCGTGGGCTTCTTCTGGTCCAAAAATAATTTCCGTGAAGTTTCAGGTCAATTGGATTCCGTTTGATTTTCCTTTTCTGCGATACTCTAAAACAAGGAAAAAACAGAAACTGGCACAGGGCTCTAGGTTAATAGGTTAGTTCCAAAAATCATATAAAATAGCATATAAATGCATATAAAACATACAAGGTTGATAATATAATAGCATGGAACAATCAAAAATTATAGATACGTTGGAGACGTATCACCCAGCACCCCTCCAAAACAGCCCACTAGCCCATCTAAACCCCCTCCATGCTATCCGTTGTTGGATCACGATCATGTGGGCGAAAACCGCACCTCATTTGGACTGTCCTAGCTCCCTCTACCTATATAAACATCCCCGTCCAAATTCGGGTCCAAAACCCTAGCCTCCTCTTCCCCGCGCCGCCGGACATGTCCGCGCCACCGGCCGCAACCAGCCAGAGGCCACCACGTGGCCTGCTCCGCTGCCAGCCGCCGCCGGCCCGCGCGGCCCAGAGCCGGCCCTCCCGGCCCGCGCATCTCCGCCGCTCGTGCTGACCGTTGCCGCCTTGCCCCATGCGCCGCCGCGCCGGATCTCGCCGCCTGAGCGTGCGCCACCGTCCGCCATCGCCGACCCGCACTGGAGCTCGCGGCGGCGGTGGAGTTCGAGCGTTCAAAGTTGTGAGAGGAAGAAGATGATGGAAAAGGGAGAGAATGAGAAGAAGACCGGTCGCGACTATTTATAAGGAAGGACTGATAGGTGAGCGCGAAAAACGAGGAGGCCGAAATGTGGTTATCCAGCTACCCAGGTGCCTCGATTTTCGGAAAGGCATTAAAGAAAAAGATCCGTTAAAGATGACGTGGTGGAGGGTTTCCGAAAAATCCGGAGATGACGTCATGGCGGGTTACAAGGTTTTCGCAACAATAATAGATGGATTTTTTCTAAGTGTTAGAGATTGACAAGAACAAAGTTCAAATCAACCTGGGGCCTAATGTTGGGGATATGACTACCAGGTATGACCCGCCCAGGAGGAGCCGGGTCAATCACAATGGCAGGTTACTTAAAGAAAGCCCGAAGAGTATACAAGGTGACGGTTTACGATAAGGCTTGTAGTAGGCCCAAGCCCAAAGGCGGCTTAAGGCCCGTAAGTATAAACCGCCATGTATGAATAAGACTTGTAAAGTAAGGCATGCAAAAGATGTCACCGAGCCGAGCACGTTGTATGAGACTTCCGGGACTCTGTATGTCGCAGGGCGTCAACCCGTGTATATAAGGGGACGACCCGACGACGGCTTAGGGCAAGAAACAATAGATCGAGAGCCAAGCTAGCGTATTTCGCTCCTTGGTCATCGAAACCTAGCAATACCACATCAACTGGAGTAGGCTTTACCTTCACCGCAAGGGGCCGAACCAGTATAAACCTCTCGTGTCCTTTGTCCCGATTAACCCCTTTAAGGTTCCTAGTTGCGATGGCTCCACGACTAAGTCCTTTCACTAGGACATCTGTCGTGACAATTCCACGACAAATCTGGTGTCTCTGGACTCTGCGGTGGCTGGATGAATATTTCGTCAACTCCCCTAGGGTTTTGGGAATATTTGGGTATTAATAGAGCAAAGAGCCGGTCCGGGGGGCTCCCGAGGTGGGCACAACCCACCCGGGCGCGCCTGGGCCTCTTGGGGATGCCCCCGAGTGGCACCCCCTCTTTCTTCCAACAACTATCGTTATTTTACTCCAGACTATATTTTTATTCGTCACATGATATGTGTGCTTTGCTTGGAGCGTCTTGTATGATATGTGTCTTTGCTTGTTTTATTTTGTGTTTAAAGTTATCAATCCTTGCTGGACACACCTATTTGAGAGAGTCAAAATTATTTCATGACTTGTTAGAATTTCTCTCTATGCTTCACTTAAATCTTTTATGAGCTAGGACTTGCTCTAGTGCTTCACTTATATCTTTTTGAGCACGGCCTGCTTAGTATTTTTGAAGAAATGCTCTCTTGCTTAACTTAGATTTGTTTGAGAGTTAGTAAAATTTTGAAGAAATTTTCTCTTGCTTCACTTAAATTATTTTGAGAGAAAGAAAATTTGTTATGCTCATGATCTTCACTTATATTTGGTTGAGCTTATGAAAAGCAACTCATGAAAATTAGTCCCAAAGTGATAGATATCCAAGAAGGATAAGGTAAAGAAAAAATGTCATGAAGATCATTGGACAAAATAAACTTGATTCTTAGTAATAGTTTTGAGATATGAGGATGTGATATGTGAGTTATGTTGATGAGTAATTGTGCTCTAGTATGAAAATGGGTGTTAAGGTTTGTGATTCCCTATGCAAGTACGGAAGTCAATAGTCATGCAATGAAAATTATATCCTACTTGTGGTGCCTTATTCAGTGTTAATTATGCTTAATGCTTGCTTACGAGATTATTCCTTTCTTGGTTGGTCCCTTCCCAATCTTTTGCTAGCCTTCATTTTGCACTAAGTATGACCTCTACTTGTGCATCCAAAATCCTTTAAACCAGTTTTGCCACATGAGTCCACTATATCTACCTATATGCGGTATTCTTTTGCCGTTCTAAGCAAATTTGCATGTGCCATCTCTAATTTTCAAAATAAACTTCTCTTTTGTGTGTTTGTTTCGCTCGCGGAACAGTAACGGGTGGCTAATATTTTCCATGCTAGATGTGTTATTCTCAAGATGGGTGTTTATTCACTTGTCATTGCACGAGAGTAAGGCAAAGGTATTAGGGATGCCCATTCCTGAAATGCAAAAACAAAAATGAATTTACTTTATGTTGTCAAATAATAAATTCCTTGGAAAGTGTTGGTATGGAGGGCACCCGTGGATACGGTTAGCCATGGAAAGTGAAAGTTATGGTGGAAAAAGGAATGAACTTTATTTTCTGTTTGGGAACCGCCTATGGCATATCTTGCATGGAAAGTGTTCGAAACTCTAAGTCGTTTTTGTTGGTGAGATGGATACACCTCCCAAAATGTTTTTATCTCAAAATTTTCGCTTTGAGCTCTGGCACCTCTACAAATCCCTACTTCCCTCTGCGAAGGGCCTTTCTTTTACTTTATGCAATTTTTATTTCGAGTGTCCATCTTCTCTTATAAAAAACACCAACTAGGAGGCAATATGATCGTGCTCAAGTATTGGATGTAGTTAATATTCCAGTGTGTTTCATGAGTGGATCAATGTTTGAGCATGATGGGCTAGGGATAACTTATTTTAGCATTGATATTTTGAAAGACATGGTTGCTTGTTGATATGCTTGAGTATCTAAATTATTATGTCAAAACTAGACTATTGCTTTGAATCATATAAAAGTCCAAATGTCCATGCTATAAAGAAAGAACATGATATGACTTGATGAACAACACTCCATATCAAAAATTCTATTTTTATCACTTACCTACTCGAGGACAAGTAGGAGTTAAGCTTGGGGATGTTGATACATCTCCAACGTATCTTTAATTTTTGATTGTTCCGTGTTGTTTATTATCAATCTTGGATGTTTTATAATCATTTTATATCATTTTATGGTACTAACCTATTGACATAGTGCCCAGTGCCGGCTCCTGTTTTCCCATGTTTTTTACATCGCAGAAAATCAATATCAAATGGAGTCCAAATGGCACGAAACTTTACGATGATTTTTTACGGGCCAAAAGGAAAGCTATGGGCCTTAGTTGCACCTGGGGGTGCCCCGAGGGGGGCACAACCCACCAGGGCGCGCCAAGAGGCCCAGGCGCGCCCTGGTGGGTTGTGCCCACCTCGGGTGCCCCCCGGACCGCCTCTTTGCTCTATAAATACCCAAATATTCCCAAAACCCTAGGGGAGTCGACGAAATATTCATCCAGCCGCCGCAGAGTCCAGAAACACCAGATTTGTCGTGGAATTGTCACGACAGATGTCCTAGTGAAAGGACTTAGTCGTGGATCCATCGCAACTAGGAAGCTTAAAGGGGTTAATCGGGACAAAGGACACGAGAGGTTTATACTGGTTCGGCCCCTTGCGGTGAAGGTAAAGCCTAGTCCAGTTGATGTGGTGTTTCTAGGTTTTGATGACTGAGGGAGTCCTGGATTAGGGGGTGTCCGGACAGCCGGACTATATCCTTTGGCCGGACTGTTGGACTATGAAGATACAAGATTGAAGACTTCGTCCCGTGTCCGGATGTGACTCTACTTGGCGTCGAAGGAAAGCTAGGCAATACGGATATGTATATCTCCTCCCTTGTAACCGACCTTGTGTAACCCTAGCCCCCTCCAGTGTCTATACAAACCAGAGGGTTTAGTCCATAGGACAATATACAATCATACCATAGGCTAGCTTCTAGGGTTAGCCTCTACGATCTCGTGGTAGATCAACTCTTGTAATACTCATATCATCAAGAACAATCAAGCAGGACGTAGGGTATTACCTCCATCAAGAGGGCCCGAACCTGGGTAAACATCATGTCCCCTGCCTCCTACTACCATTCGCCTTAGACGCACAGTTCGGGACCCC
The DNA here is from genome assembly GCF_002162155.2 of Triticum dicoccoides. Classification (NCBI taxonomy): domain Eukaryota; kingdom Viridiplantae; phylum Streptophyta; class Magnoliopsida; order Poales; family Poaceae; genus Triticum; species Triticum dicoccoides. The sequence goes on from NC_041384.1 coordinate 604,679,251, forward strand.
CTACTCGAGATCCGCGGGTTTTGACACCGACATTGGTGCTTTCATTGATAGTTCCACTGTGTCGTCACCATAAGGCTTGATGGATCCTTCGATCATCGGTAGTGATGCGGTCCAGGGTGAGGTTTTCCTTCCCAGACATATCTTTGTATTCGGCGGCTTCGCACTGCGGGCCAATTCGCTTGGCCATCTGGAGCAGATCGAGAGCTACGCCCCTGGCCATCAGGTCAGATTCAGAAACTTAAACTACACTGCCGATGTCTGTGGAGACTTGATCTTCGACGAATTCGAGCCCGTGTCAGGTGCGCCGCACAGTCACGACGAGCACGACGTAACTCTGCCATCGGACAGTGTTCGGGAGATCGCATCTGCAACTACTCCGACCGTCAATCCGGAGAAAATCACGCCATCCGAGAGCGGAGGGATAGACCCCGCCATGGAGACCGCACTCTTAGTGGCGATGGAGTCGGATACTGACTTCACCCCTTACGAGAGCCGTGTCGCCGAACCACTGGATTCACCTATGGCCACAGACTCCGAGCCACTTACATCCGTGCCCGTCGAATCCGACTGGGCGCCGACCATGGAGTTCACCTCCGCGGATATCTTTCAGCACTCGCCCTTCGGCGATGTGCTAAATTCATTGAGGTCCCTCTCCCTGTTAGGAGAACCTTGGCAGAACTATGTCCGGCTAGAATGGGATGCGGATGATGAAGAAATTTGCTGCCCACCCACCACCCACTTAGTAGCCACTGTCGACGATTTAACCGACATGCTCGACTTCGACTCCGAAGACATCGACGGTATGGGCGACGATGTAGGAGACGAGCAGGAACCACCGCCCACAGGGCGCTGGACCACCACATCATCATACGACATATATATGGTGGACACCCCCAAAGAAGGCAATGGCGACGCGACAGCGGAGGATGACCCCTCCAAGAAGCAACCCAAGCGCCAACGTCAGCGGTGCCGCTCTAAGTCCCGCCACAGCAAAAGTAGTGATACTGGCACAGGAGATAATAATACTCCGGCTAGTGCCGAAGACAACAACAATCCCCTCCAGCACGATGTAGAGCCGGAGGACGAACAAACTAGCCATCCAGAGCGGGCAGCGGATGGAGAACCGGAGGAGGAAAATTACATGCCTCTCCCCGAAGACGAGGCAAGCCTCGGCGACGAAGAATTTATCGTGCCTAAGGACCCCGTCGAGCAAGAGCGCTTCAAGCGCCGACTTATGGCCACGGCAAATTGCCTGAAGAAAAAGCAGCAACAGCTTCAAGCTGATCAAGACTTGCTAGCAGACAGATGGACTGAAGTCCTTGCGGCCGAGGAGTACGAACTCGAGCGCCCCTCCAAGAGTTACCCAAAACACAGGTTGCTACCTCACCTCGAGGAGGAAGCATTGAAACCTCATTCACCAGTTTACGATGCGGCTGACCGGCCACTACGTGGCCGGGCCAGAGAAGCGTTTCAGCCTGAAGTTCAGCCTGCAGCCCGCCGCTACTCAATCAAAAATAATAAGGCCCGGGGCAACACAGGGGACCTGCGAGACGTATTGGACAGTAATGCAAAAATCGCAAGGTCAATATACGGGTTATGGGCACGCGCGCCAACACGGACGATGATCGTCGGGTCAGATACACCAAGAGTAAGTCCGGCTGGCCGAATACAGCAGACAAGACTCATATGAACTGCGTCAGGATATAGCCCGGCACAGAGGCGCCGCACACCCCCTATGCTTCACTGATGAAGTTATGAATCATGAATTCCCAGAGGGTTTCAAACCCGTAAATATCGAATCATACGTTGGCACAATAGATCCCGCTGTATGGATTGAGGATTTCCTCCACATCCACATGGCTCGCGGCGATGATCTACATGCCATCAAGTACCTCACACTAAAACTCAAAGGACCAGCTTGGCATTGGCTGAACAGCTTGCCAGCAGACTCCGTAGGCAGTTGGGAGGATCTGGAAGACGCATTCTTGGACAACTCCAGGGCACTTACGTGCGGCCACCGGATGCTGACGACTTGAGCCATATAACCTAGCAGCCAGGGGAATTGGCTAGACAGTTCTAGACACGGTTCCTGACTAAGAAAAGCCAAATTCAAGCATAACATCCGTGACGAATGGCTGGCTCGCCACCTTAGCCAGGAGAAGCCGAAATCTATGGCAGCCCTCACAACACTCATGACCCGCTTTTGCACGGGCGAGGATAGCTGGCTGGCTCGCAGCAACAACACATCGAGGAATCCGGGCACTTCGGATACCAAAGATGCCAACGGTAGGCAACGTCGTAACAGACCAAAGCACCGGAATAACGGCGATAACACAGAAGATACGGCAGTCAATGCCGAATTCAGAGGCTCTAGATCCGGTCAGCGGAAAAAGCCATTTAAAAGAAGTACTCCGGCTCCATCCAGTTTGGATCGCATACTGGATTGCTCTTGTGAAATCCACGACACCCCCGACAAGCCAGCCAATCACACCAACAGAGAATGCTGGGTGTTCAAGGAGGCCGACAAGTTAAATGCCCAAAACAAGGACAAGGGGCTGCATAGTGATGACGAGGAGGAGCCCCGGCCGCCGAACACAGGAGGACAGAAGGGGTCCCCCCCACAAGTGAAGATGGCGAACATGATATACGCAACCCACATTCCCAAGAGGGAGCGGAAGCGTGCACTAAGGGACGTCTATGCGATGGAGCCCGTCGCCCCAAAGTTCAACCCATGGTCTGCTTGCCCGATCACCTTTGATCACTGGGACCACCCCACTAGCATCCGTCATGGTGGATACGCCGCACTGGTCCTAGACCCCATCATCGACGGATTTCACCTCACTCGATTCCTTATGGACGGCGGCAGCATCCTGAACCTGCTCTATCAGGATACAGTGCGAAAAATGGGTATCGATCCATCGAGGATCCAACCCAGCAAAACCACCTTTAAAGGCGTCATCCCAGGTGTAGAGGCCCATTGCGCAGGCTGTGAATCACACTGGAAGTGGTCTTCGGATCACCGGACAACTTCTGAAGTGAGGAGTTAATCTTCGATATCATCCCGTTTCACAGTGGCTATCACGCACTGCTCGGACGAACAACATTCGCAAAATTTAATGCAGTGCCGCATTACGCATACCTCAAGCTCAAGATGCTAGGACCTAGGGGTGTCATAACGGTAAATGGAAACACAGAATGCTCGCTCCGCACAGAAGAGCACACTGCGGCCCTTGCAGCAGAAGCACAAAGCATCCTTTTAAGGCAGACCACTAATTCGGCGTCACAGCCCTCGGACACCTTCAAGCGAGTTCGGAACAAGCTGCAACAGGATCACCTGGCACGTTCACCGCTTGCCTAGCAATTCGGCCCCCGTCCCAGTCCCGGTCAAGCGACGAAATCTATGTCGCGCGTAGATAATTACGCACTGGAAATACCATGGACATAGGCGGGGGCACGATCAGGGCACGTCCGGCAATGCGGCTTTACCACCCTAGGGGCTGTATACCTTTATCATTTCTTTTCTCTTTCAAGGCCTAACTCTCTGGAAGCCCTTTCCGGCAGTACGATTGCCGGACACATTCCAGAAGCAACAACCAAGGCGGCAAGAAGCTAAGATGAACACGGGAACCCCCAGGTGGTCTCTAATAATAATTGATATACCCGTTTTTCATTATCTATGCGCAGCTTGCCCTGGGATAGGACATTTTGAATTGTCCTACTTTCTGCTTATTGCACTACTTGTACCAGTACGGTTCGACGTATTATTTAAATAACAATGCATATCATTAGTCTATCATTGCATTATTTAAGCTTTTTTCTCTTTCTCTCTCTTATGTGTCCATTTACGACAATCCGCACCCGCACGTTCGGGTACAGTTAGTATGCCAGGGGCTTTCGTTTACCCCATAATACGGTGCGAGAAGTCCGAACACTTTCGACAGTGCGACACCTGATACGTCTCCAACGTATCTATAATTTTTGATTGCTCCATGCTATATTATCTACTGTTTTGGGCAATATTGGGCTTTATTATCCACTTTTATATTACTTTTGGGACTAACCTATTAACCGGAGGCCCAGCCCAAATTTGATGTTTTATGCCTATTTCAGTGTTTCGAAGAAAAGGAATATCAAACGGAGTCGAAACGGAACGAAATCAACTGGAGAAGTTACTTTTGGAAGGAAACCTACTGGATAGACTTGGACCCTACGTCAGAAGATGAAGGAGGAGCTCACGAGGGTAGGGGGCGCGCCCACCCCCTGGGGCGTGCCCCCTGCCTCGTGTCCCCCCCTTCGGTCCACCGACGTACCTCTAGTACCCATATATACCTACGTATCGTAAAACTTCCAAACCGCAACATAGATCAGGGGTTTAGCCGCCAGAAGCCTCTGTAGCCACCAAAAACCAATCGGGACCCTGTTCCGGCACCCTACCGGAGGGGGGAACCCTCACCGGTGGCCATCTTCATCATCTCAGTGCTCTCCATGACGAGGAGGGAGTAGTTCTCCCTCGAGGTTGAGGGTATGTACCAGTAGCTATGTGTTTGATCTCTCTCTCTCTCGTGTTCTTGAGATGATACGATCTTGATGTATCGCGAGCTTTGCTATTCTATTTGGATCCTATGATGTTTCTTCCCCCCTCTTCTCTCTTGTAATGAATTGAGTTTTCCCCTTGAAGTAATCTTATCGGATTGAGTCTTTAAAGACTTGAGAACACTTGATGTATGTCTTGCCGTGGATATCTGTGGTGACAATGGGATACCACGTGCCACTTGATGTATGTTAAGGTGACCAACTTGCGGGTTTCGTGACATTGGGAACCTATGCATAGGGGTTGGCACACGTTTTCGTCGTGATTCTCCGGTAGAACTTTGGGGCACTCTTTGAGGTCCTTTGTGTTGGTTGAATAGATGAATCTGAGACTGTGTGATGCATATCGTATAATCATACCCACGGATACTTGAGGTGACATTGGAGTATCAAGGTGACATTAGGGTTTTGGTTGATTTGTGTCTTAAGGTGTTATTCTAGTATGAACTCTAGGGCTGTTTGTGGCACCTATAGGAATAGCCCAACGGATTGATTGGAAAGAATAACTTTGAGGTGGTTTCGTACCCTACCATAATCTCTTCGTTTGTTCTCCACTATTAGTGACTTTGGAGTGACTCTTTGTTGCATTTTGAGAGATAGTTTTATGATCCAATTATGTTAGTATTGTTGAGAGGACTTACACTAGTGAAAGTATGAACCCTAGGCCTTGTTTCCTAGCATTGCAATACCGTTTACGCTCACTTTTATCACTTGCTACCTTGCTGTTTTTATAATTGCAGAATTAAAATACCTTTATCTACTATCCATATACCACTTGTTTCACCATCTCTTCGCCGAACTAGTGCACCTATACAATTTACCATTGTATTGGGTGTGTTGGGGACACAAGAGACTCTTTGTTATTTGGTTGCTGGGTTGCTTGAGAGAGACCATCTTCATGCTACGCCTCCTACAGATTGATAAACCTTAGGTCATCCACTTGAGGGAAATTTGCTACTGTCCTACAAACCTCTGCACTTGGAGGCCCAACAACGTCTATAAGAAGAAGGTTGTGTAGTAGACATCAAGCTCTTTTCTGGCGCCGTTGCCGGGGAGGTTAGCGCTTGAAGGTATATCTTTAGATCTTGCAATCTAGTCTTTTAGTTTCTTGTTTTATCACTAGTTTAGTTTATAAAAGAAAACTATAAAAAATGGAATTGAGTTTGTCTCATACGCTTCACCTTTTTAATATCTTTCATGAGTATGATGGAAAGGATAATTGTGCTCAAGTGCTAGAAGAAGAAATCTATAAAATGTTTGGCACTAAATATTTGAATGATGGGCACGATTGCAATGTTGTTAGTATAAATTCCTTGAATATCCATGATGCTAATGATATGCAAAGCCACAAGCTTGGGGAAGCTATGTTTGATGAAGATGATATTTTTTGTTCCCCAAGTTTTGATGAGCAAATTTATTATTATGAAAGCATGCCTCCTATTTATGATTATTATATTGATGAAAGTGGATTTGGAGAGGTCGTGACTTTATTTTGTGATGAATCCACCATTCCGGAAGAGGTTCCAATTGATTATGAGAACAAAGTTACTATCTTTGATGATTATTGTGATGACTTGTATGCTATAAAGAATAATGATATCCATGAAACTTGTCATCATGAGTTTAGTTTTCAATTGGATTATGCTTCACATGATAATTATTTTGTTGAGCTTGCTCCCACTACTATTCATGAGAAGAATTTTGCTTATGTGGAGAGTAATAAAATTTCTATGCTTGTAGATCATGAAAAGAATGCTTTAGGTGCTGTTTATATTGTTGAATTCATTCATGATGCTACTGAAAATTATTATGAGGGAGGAACATATGCTTGTAGGAATTGCAATAATATCAAGTTTCCTCTCTATGTGCTTAAAATTTTGAAGTTATGCTTGTTTTACCTTCCTATGCAAGTTGATTCTTGTTCAAATAAGTTGTTTGCTCACAAAATCCCTATGCATAGGAAGTGGGTTAGACTTAAATATGCTAGTCATATTCTTCATGATGCTCTCTTTATGTTTCAATTCTTATCTTTTATGTGAGCATCATTGAAATCATTGTGCCTAGCTAGGGGCGTTAAACGATAGCGCTTGTTGGGAGGCAACCCAACTTTATTTTTGTTCCTTGCTTTTTGTTCCTGTTTAGTAATAAATAATTCATCTAGCCTCTTTTTATATGTGTCTTTATGCTTTTAATTAGTGTTTGTGCCAAGTAGAACCGTTGGGAAGACTTGGGGAAAGTCTTGTTGATCATGCTGTAAAAACAGAAACTTTAGCGCTCACGAGAATTGCTTCCATTTTTATTTGGAGAGAGTTATTTAGCTAATTCTTTTTGAATATGATTAATAGATAAATTCCTCAGGTCCATCAATTTATTTTGGAATTTTATGAGTTCCAGAAGTATACGTTTGATTCAGATTACTACAGACTGTTCTGTTTTTGACAGATTCTGTTTTTCATGTGTTGTTTACTTATTTTGATGAATCTATGGCTAGTAAAATAGTTTATAAACCATAGAGAAGTTGGAATACAGTAGGTTTAACACCAATATAAATAAAGAATGAGTTAATTACAATACCTTGAAGTGGTGATTTACTTTATTATACTAACGGAGCTTACGAGTTTTCTACTTTAAGTTTTGTGTTGTGAAGTTTTCAAGTTTTGGGTAAAGATTCAATGGACTATGGAATAAGGAGTGGCAAGAGCCTAAGCTTGGGGATGCCCAAGGCACCCCAAGGTAATATTCAAGGACAACCAAAAGCCTAAGCTTGGGGATGCCCCGGAAGGCATCCCCTCTTTCGTCTTCGTTCATCGGTAACTTTACTTGGAGCTATATTTTTATTCACCAAATGATATGTGTTTTGCTTGGAGCATCAATTTATTTTGTTAGGATTTTCTTGATGTTTTTTATAACAATTTTTTGCATCTTTTATTTCAATAAAAGTGACATTGATGGCTTTACTATGCCTATGTTACAAGTATACATGTTGCTGTTTGAAAACAGAAAGTTTACCGCTGTTGCAATAATTCCCTAGAAAATTCAGAATGTGATAAAATTTTGAAACCTTTTGCATATTAATCTCTGATAAATTTACTACAGTGTGAATTTTATTTCATAATTTTTGGATCTAGGGAAGTATGGATGTTGCAGCATTCTTTACAGACTATCCTGTTTAGGCAGATTGCTGTTATGTTTGCATTGTTTGCATATGTTTGCTTCTTTAATGATTCTATTTGAGGATAGGACTATTAAATATGCAGAGGAATTTAGTATGAAATGTTGAATTATAATTTTAGTGATTTGCTACAGTAGAGCATGATAAGGTTTTTGCAATGGTTTATACTAACTTATCTCACGAGTCCTTGTCGAGTTTTGTGTGGATGAAGCTTTTGAGATTTAGGGAGACTGTGATATGAGAGAAATTGAGGAGACACAAAAGCTCAATATTGGGGATGCCTGGGGCACCCCAAGATAATATTTCAAGAAGTCTCAAGCATCTAAGCTTGGGGATGCCCCGGTTGGCATCCCACCTTTCTTCTTCAACAACTATCGGTTAGTTTCGGTTGATCCTAAGTTTTTGCTTCTTCACATGATGTTTGCCATTCTTAGAATGTCATTTTATTTTATTTTGCTTGCTGTTTGAATAAAGTATCAAGATCTGAAATTATTAAATGTTAGAGAGTCTTCATATAGTTGCATAATTATTCGACTACTCATTGATCTTCACTTATATCTTTCGGAGTAGTTTGTCTTTTGCTCTAGTGATTCACTTATATCTTTTTAGAGCACAGTGGTAGTTTTATTTTGAAGAAATAGATGAACTCTCGTGCTTCACTTATATGATTTTGAGATTTTTAAATAGCATGGTAATTTGCTTAAATAATCCTAATATGCTAAGTATACAAGAAGAATAATAAAATTCTCTTATGAGTGTGTTGAATACTATGAGAAGTTTGATACTTGATAATTGTTTTGAGATATGGAGATGGTGATATTAGAGTCATGCTAGTTGAGTAGTTGTGAATTTGAGAAATACTTGTGTTAAAGTTTGTGATTCCCGTAGCATGCACGTATGGTGAACCATTATATGATGAAGTCGGAGCATGATTTATTTATTGATTGTCCTCCTTATGAGTGGCGGTCGGGGACGAGCGATGGTCTTTTCCTACCAATCTATCCCCCTAGGAGCATGCACGTAGTAATTTGTTTTAATAACTAATAGATTTTTGCAATAAGTGTGTGAGTTCTTTATGACTAATGTTGAGTCCATGGATTATACGCACTCTCACCCTTCCACCATTGCTAGCCTCTCTAGTACCGTGCAACTTTCACCGGTACCATAAACCCACCATGCACCTTCCTCAAAACAGCCACCATACCTACCTATTATGGCATTTCATAGCCATTCCGAGATATATTGCCATGCAACTTTCCATCGTTCTGTTTATTATGACACACTCCATCATTGTCATATTGCTTAGCATGATCATGTAGTTGACATCGTATTTGTGGCAAAGCCACCATTCATAATTCTTTCATACATGTCACTCATGAGTCATTGCACATCCCGGTACATCGCCGGAGGCATTCATATAGAGTCATGTCTTGTTCTAAGTATCGAGTTGTAATTCTTGAGTTGTAAGTAAATAAAAGTGTGATGATCATCATTATTAGAGCATTGTCCCAGTGAGGAAAGGACGATGGAGACTATGATTCCCCCACAAGTCGGGATGAGACTTCGGACGAAAAATTAATAAAAGAGGCCAAAGAAGCCCAAATAAAAAAAAGAAAGAAAAGAGGCCATAAGAAAGAGAAAAGGCCCAAATAAAAAATAAAAAATGAGAGAAAAAGAGAGAAGGGACAATGCTACTATCCTTTTACCACATTTGTGCTTCAAAGTAGCACCATGATCTTCATGATAGAGAGTCTCCTATGTTGTCACTTTCATATACTAGTGGGAATCTTTCATTATAGAACTTGGCTTGTATATTCCAATGATGGGCTTCCTCAAAATGCCCTAGGTCTTCGTGAGCAAGCAAGTTGGATGCACACCCACTAGTTTCTTTTGTTGAGCTTTCATATACTTATAGCTCTAGTGCATTCGTTGCATGGCAATCCCTACTCACTCACATTGATATCTATTGATGGGCATCTCCATAGCCCGTTGATACGCCTAGTCGATGTGAGACTATCTTCTCCCTTTTTGTCTTCTCCACAACCACCATTCTATTCCACCTATAGTGCTATATCCATGGCTCACGCTCATGTATTGCGTGAAGATTGAAAAAGTTTGAGAACATCAAAAGTATGAAACAATTGCTTGGCTTGTCATCGGGGTTGTGCATGATTAAAATGTTTTGTGTGGTGAATATAGAGCATAGCCAGACTATATGATTTTGTAGGTATAACTTTCTTTGGCCATGTTATTTTGAGAAGACATAATTGCTTTGTTAGTATGCTTGTAGTATTATTGTTTTTATGTCAATATGAACTTTTGTCTTGAATCTTATGGATCTGAATATTCTTGCCACAATTAAGAAGAATTACATTGAAATTATGCCAACTAGCATTCCACATCAAAAATTATCTTTTTATCATTTATCTACTCGAGGACGAGCAGGAATTAAGCTTGGGGATGCTTGATACGTCTCCAACATATCTATAATTTTTGATTGCTCCATGCTATATTATCTACTGTTTTGGGCAATATTGGGATTTATTATCCACTTTTATATTACTTTTGGGACTAACCTATTAACCGGAGGCCCAACCCAGATTTGTTGTTTTATGCCTATTTCAGTGTTTCGAAGAAAAGGAATATCAAAAGGAGTCGAAACGGAACGAAATCAACTAGAGAAGTTATTTTTGGAAGGAAACCTACCGGATAGACTTGGACCCTATGTCAGAAGATGAAGGAGGAGCTCACGAGGGTAGGGGCGCGCCCCCCTGCCTCGTGGCCCCCCTTCGGTCCACCGATGTACCTCTTGTACCCATATATACCTACATATCGTAAAACTTCCAAAACGCAACATAGATCGGGAGTTCCGCCGCCAGAAGCCTCCGTAGCCACCAAAAACCAATCGGGACCCTGTTCCGGCACCCTGCTGGAGGGGGGAACCCTCACCGGTGGCCATCTTCATCATCCTGGTGCTCTCCATGACGAGGAGGGAGTAGTTCTCCCTCAGGGCTGAGGGTATGTACCAGTAGCTATGTGTTTGATCTCTCTCTCTCTCTCTCTCTCGTGTTCTTGAGATGATACGATCTTGATGTATCGCAAGATTTGCTATTATATTTGGATCCTATGATGTTTCTTCCCCCCTCTTCTCTCTTGTAATGAATTGAGTTTTCCCCTTGAAGTAATCTTATCGGATTGAGTCTTTAAAGACTTGAGAACACTTGATGTATGTCTTGCCGTGGATATCTGTGGTGACAATGGGATACCACGTGCCACTTGATGTATGTTAAGGTGACCAACTTGCAGGTTTCGTGACATTGGGAACCTATGCATAGGGGTTGGCACACGTTTTCATCGTGATTCTCCGGTAGAACTTTGGGGCACTCTTTGAGGTCCTTTGTGTTGGTTGAATAGATGAATCTGAGATTGTGTGATGCATATCGTATAATCATACCCACGGATACTTGAGGTGACATTGGAGTATCTAGCTGACATTAGGGTTTTGGTTGATTTGTGTCTTAAGGTGTTATTCTAGTACGAACTCTAGGGCTGTTTGTGGCACTTATAGGAATAGCCCAACGGATTGATTGGAAAGAATAACTTTGAGGTGGTTTCGTACCCTACCATAATCTCTTCGTTCGTTCTCCGCTATTAGTGACTTTGGAGTGACTCTTTGTTGCATGTTGAGGGATAGTTTTATGATCCAATTATGTTAGTATTGTTGAGAGGACTTACACTAGTGAAAGTATGAACCCTAGGCCTTGTTTCCTAGCATTGCAATACCGTTTACGCTCACTTTTATCACTTGCTAGCTTGCTGTTTCTATAATTTCAGATTACAAATACCTTTATCTACTATCCATATACCACTTGTTTCACCATCTCTTCGCTGAACTAGTGCACCTATACAATTTACCATTGTATTGGGTGTGTTGGGGACACAAGAGACTCTTTGTTATTTGGTTGCAGGGTTGCTTGAGAGAGACCATCTTCATCCTACGCCTCCTACGGATTGATAAACCTTAGGTCATCCACTTGAGGGAAATTTGCTACTGTCCTACAAACCTCTGCACTTGGAGGCCCAACAACGTCTACAAGAAGAAGGTTGTGTAGTAGACATCAGCACCCGAACTTATAGCATTATATGCACAGCTCCGAGTCATGTCTTTGGTCAAATGTTGGGATTGCCCGGCTCCCATGCTTTGGTACCTTACGTTCCGCTATATTGGCTAAGGTAGCGGTGGGAGAACTACTGCGATTGTGTCCCAGTTCTTCCGGACGAACACCTCAGTAGAGAAAGCCGAAAACTGACTGTCATGATAAGGCGAAAGCTAGTCGCTGTTTGAGAGGTCTGAAGTCCTTAAAGACTTTTGCCACTACAGGCGAGGAGTCGGCCTTGCCTGACTTAGGCGTGTATAGTGCCCCAAATTCGGCCTTCCGAATACCAGGGGCTTCGCCAAAATTTGAAATTATAGACTTCTATGGCTAAGTGAGAGTGATAAAGCATTATAGTCCGATTGTCTGGTTCGTTGCACTGAACACCTCCCTTGAAGGACCCAAAATTGGGGTAAAGAGTGCTCAGGTTTATCCCGAACACCCAGTACTAGTTACATGGGGGCAGAAGCCGACGATTGGCCAACTCTCAGATTTTATAAACGGCCGCACAGAAGGTAATATTTTAAATTGAAAAAGCGTCGCATGGCGCAAATGAACTCGTTTCATATTACAGGATCACATGAGCACGTTCATTCAAAAATTACGTCCTTGGCACATTCATCCGCCACTAGGCGGGAATCTTTCAGGACACTCTCATAATAATTTTCGGGGCAGCGATGCTCCTTGCCCTCCGGCGGCCCCTCCTTCACAAGCTTCATGGCGTCTAGCTTCGCCTAGTGCACGTTCGCTCGGGAAAAAGCTCTGCGCGCCCTCGATGCAGACGGACCGCTTTATGACTTCAAGCCGTGGGTAGGCATCCACAAGCCGCCTCACTAGACCGAAGTAGCTGCCGGGCAGGGGCTCACCGGGCCACATCTGGACTATAAGGCCCTTCATGGCCTGTTCGGCCGCTTTGTGAAGCTCGACCAATTGCTTCAGCTGGTCGCTCAAGGGCACCGGGTGTTCGGTCCCAGTATACTGAGACCAGAACAACTTCTCCGTCGAGCTCCCCTCCTTAGCTCGGTAAAACTCCGTGGCATCAAGTACACCGCGGGGAAGATCTGCAAACGCGCCTGGAGAGCTCCGAACCCGGGTAAGAAAAAGGAATGTCTCCTTCACATGCTTGCTTTGCATAATGAATGCCTTACTTGCTGCTATCTTCTTCACCGCGTCAATCTCCTGGAGGGCCTTGTGGGCTTCGGCCTTGGCGCTCCGGATGCTTTCAAGAGCCTGCTCGAGCTCGGACTCTCGTGTCTTAGAGTCAAGCTCCAAGGACTCGTGCTTTTTGGTGAGAGCCTCGAGCTCTTGCTGCACCTCGCCTACTCGGGCTTCTTGCTTCTCCCGTTTAATGCGCTCCTTGGCCGCTTTTTCTTTGGCCTCGGACAACACCTTCCTCAGGGTTGCCACTTCGGTCATGGCCCCTGGCAAATCCATGATGATCCTATTACTTTACACCCGAATTTCTTTTTAACTATATAGACAGGGGTATTTCTTACCTTTGCTCTCCTCGAGCTGCCTCTTGGTAAGGCCGAGCTCGTCCTCGGACCGCTTCAAGTCGTGCTTCAGCGCAGAGACCTCTGCAGTACGTGCGGCAGCGGCCAGCAGTGAAGCCTGCACATACACATAGACATTTTTCTGATTAGACTCCTGAGTTATCATTTGATCCTCTATTCGGCCTTTCTTTGCGAACGCCGAACAGAGCATCAGGGGCTATTGTCCATGCGGTAATATTTTCCTATATTTTGATTGCTTACCTCAAAGCCTGTTAGGAGGCTGGCGCAAGCTTCGGTCAGTCTGTTTTTGGCGGACTGAACTTTCTCGATCACCGCACTCATGATATTGCGGTGCTCTTCATTGATGAAAGCACCATGAAGCGCTTCCAGCAAGTTGTCCGGTGCCTCTGGATGGACAGAGGACACCAGCATGGGCAGTTGGCCCCCCTTAACGGGGGATCGTCTGCCGGATTCCGGGACAATTGAAGGTTCCGGTGTAGTGTTCGGCTCGGGGCCGAACTCAGAGCCCGTGGGAGTTTTGCTCCCTTTGCACCCAGGGTCTGGGAGGTCGCCTCGAGGCGCCCCCAGGACCACCTCCCCTTGGCTCGGTGCCTTTCGAGACAACACCTCAACATTGTCCATACGGCGAGGGGTGGAGGCGGTCAGAAGAGAACCGCTGTACATATCCAACAAGTCCAATGAACCGCTCGATGAAGATACATTGATATGAGCTCGGGACAGACTGCATAACCATGTTCAGCATGAGGGGAAGTAGTGCAATAAAACATACCATGAATTACTATGGTGTCCGGATACTTACGACTTCGCCAGGGGCTTGACCCTGGGTAGCCACTCGTCGCCGCTGTAGGCGGCTGTCGTGGAGCAGTCCGTAGGGAGGGTCCTTCCCTTATTGGACCCTTCGGCCTCCCCGATTGGGTCGGCCTTCCTTTTCTTGTCTCCCCCGGTGGGGGGAGGAGAGCTTTCCTCCTGCTCCTCGTTTTCATGGGAGGAGTGCGCGTCGGAGTCATCGGACGATGAGTCCGATACAACCTTGCGCCGAAGACCCTTTCGGGTCCCCGTGGCCTTCTTCTTGGCCTTATTTGTCGGCACCTCGTAAGGTGCCGGAGCCAGCATCTCCGTTAGGAGAGCATCTGCAGGATCTTCAGGCAGGGGGGCTGGGCAATCGAGCTCCTCCGCGGTCTTTATCCAGTCCTGTTAATGACATGGAAGCTTAGATCCTGCACATGATTTAACTGGGGTAAATAAATACCCTGTGAGATATTGAAACTTATTGGATTGGCATGGCCCTTTGCTCTGAGTCCACGGTCCTCGGTGAGGAAAGGAGGTACCTCGGCGCCCTTGAACAGCACCCTCCAGATGTCCTTGTGCGTCGTGTCATAGAGCTCTCACAGCGTCTGGTGCTTGGCCAGGTTGAACTCCCACAAATTGAATGCCCGTCGTTGACACGGGAGAATCCGGCAGAAGAGCATGACCTGGACCACGTTGACGAGCTTGATTTTCTTGCTCATCATGTTCCTGATGCAGGTCTGGAGTCCGGTCAGCTCTACCGAAGAACCCCAGGACATGACCTTCTCTTTCCAGGAAGTGAGCCACGTGGGGATTCTGGATCGAAATTTGGGGGCCGCCGCCCAGTTGGTGTCGCGCGGCTCGGTGATGTAGAACCACCCCGATTGCCACCCCTTTATGGTCTCCATATAGGAGCCTTCGAGCCAGGTGACGTTAGGCATCTTGCCCACCCTGGCGCCTCCGCACTCTGCTTGCTGGCTGACCACCACCTTCGGTTTGACATTGAAGGTCTTCAGCCACAGGCCGAAATGGGGCTTGATGCGGAGGAAGGCCTCACACACGACGATAAACACCGAGATGTTGAGGATGAAATTGGGGGCCAGATCATGAAAATCCAGCCCGTAGTAGAACATGAGCCCGCGGACAAACGAGTGGAGGGGAAATCCCAGTCCGCGGACGAAGTGGGTAAGAAAAACTACCCTCTCATGGGGTTCGGGCGTAGGGATGATCTTCCCTGCATCTGGCAGCCGGTGCGCGATATTCGCAGCCAGATATCCGGCTTCCCGTAACTTTGTGATGTTCTCCTCCGTGACGGAGGAGACCATCCACTTGCCTCCCGCTCCGGACATGCTTGGAGTGGTTTGAGAAGAAAGACGCGAACTTGGGCGCTGGAGCTCGAGTGCGCGAGAATGGGTAAGCAAGGAGGAAGAAGGCGTGGGTAAAAAGGGTGAATCTTTGTCCCTTTATAAGGGTGGAGGAGGCGATGCACCTCCCCAGTTACCAGTTAAAATCGCTTACTCCCCGAGCACCGTAATTGATGGCGCGGTTGGGTTACCCATACCCGTATTGATGAGAATCCCGTGATAAGGGGACACGATCTATGCTTCGACTAGACGTGTCAAGAAAACCGCCTCACGATATGTACGGTGCTGGTTGAGGAAAACGGTTCAAATAATGACCGAGCCACGACGTGATGTGATGTTGCTGAACATGTCAGCAGATTAGATTTGTGGAAATATTATTCTCTCTACGGTGGGGTGTGGAACTTGTTTTGCAAAGTCGGACACTATCCTTGTGTTCAAAAATCTTCCAGGGGGTATTTGGAGAAGAACTCGCCTTGCAATGCCGAAGACAATACTGTGCGCTAGACTCATCGTCATTGAAGCCTGGTTCAGGGGCTACTGAGGGAGTCCTGGATTAGGGGGTCTCCGGACAGCCGGACTATATCCTTTGGCCGGACTGTTGGACTACGAAGATACAAGATTTAAGACTTTTTCCCGTGTCCGGATGGGACTCTACTTGGCGTGGAAGGAAAGCTAGGGAATACAGATATGTATATCTCCTCCCTTGTAACCGACCTTGTGTAACCCTAGCCCCCTCCGGTGTCTATATAAACCGGAGGGTTTAGTCCATAGGACAATATACAATCATACCATAGGCTAGCTTCTAGGGTTAGCCTCTACGATCTCGTGGTAGATCAACTCTTGTAATACTCATATCATCAACAACAATCAAGGAGGACATAGGGTATTACCTCCATCAAGAGGGCCCGAACCTGGGTAAACATCGTGTACCCTGCCTCCTGTTACCATCCGCCTTAGACCCACAGTTCGGGACCCCCTACCCGAGATCCGCCGGTTTTGACACCGACAATGACCAAGGAGCGAAATACACTAGCTTGGCTCTCGATCTGTTGT
The DNA here is from genome assembly GCF_002162155.2 of Triticum dicoccoides. NCBI lineage: Eukaryota > Viridiplantae > Streptophyta > Magnoliopsida > Poales > Poaceae > Triticum > Triticum dicoccoides. The sequence continues at coordinate 604,695,884 of NC_041384.1, forward strand.
TTCTTGCCCTAAGCCGCCGCCGGGTCGTCCCCTTATATACACGGGTTGACGCCCTGCGGCATACAGAGTCCCGGCCGGCTCATACAACGTGTCTGGCTCGGTGACATCTTTTACATGCCTTACTATACAAGTCTTATTCATACATGGCGGTTTATACTTACGGGCCTTAAGCCACCTCTTGGCTTGGGCCTACTACAAGCCTTATCGTAAACCGTCACCTTGTATACTCTTTGGGCTTTCTTTAAGTAACCCGCCATTGTGATTGACCCGGCCCCTCCTGGGCGGGTCATACCTGGTAGTCATATCCCCAACATTAGGCCCCAGGTTGATTTGAACTTTTTTCTTGTCAATCTCCAACACTTAGAAAAAATCCATCTATTACTGCTGCGAAAACCTTGTAACCCGCCATGACGTCATCTCCGGATTTTTCGGAAACCCGCCACCATGTCATCTTTAATGGATCTTTTTCTTTAATGCCTTTCCAAAAATCGAGGCACCTAGGTAGCTGGATAACCACGTTTCGGCCTCCTCGTTTTTCGCGCTCACTTATCAATTCTTCCTTATAAATAGCCGCGACCGGTCTTCTTCTCATTCTCTCCCTTTTCCATCGTCTTCTTCCTCTCGCAACTTTGAACGCTCGAACTCCACCGCCACCGTAGCGCTCACTGCAAAACTGTCTGTCATGATACGGCATGAGCCGGTTAGCTCTTCGGAGGTTTCAAATCTTTAGCAATTTTTCCCGCTTTACGCGACAAATCGGTTCTCATCCGATCAGGTGTTCACAACACCATAGTCTGGACACTAGGGGCTGCGCCTATATTTTCATTTGTCAAACTCATATGGTTAAGTGAGGGTAATAAAGCCACATAGTCCGATTGCCTGGTTCCTTGCGCTAAACACCTCCTTTAAGGACCAAACTCTTGGATAAAGCGTGTTTAGATTCATCCCGAACACCCCCGTACTACCTACATGGGGGCTGAAGCCGATGACTGGCCAACTCTCAGATTTGATAAAAACGGCCGCACAAGAGGTAAATTTTTTCAACTAAGCAAAACAGCAAAGCATTATGTTACATATAAAGCCTTGTTTTTATCATACAGGGCGGGATTACATGACTGTATTCATTCGAAAATTATGTCCTTAGCACATTGCTTCGCCACAATGCGGGATCCCTTCAGAACATCTTCAAAATACCGTTGGGGCGTGCGGTGGTCCTTGCGGGATCCCTTCGGTCGCGAGTTTGACGGCATCCATCTTCGCCCATTGTATCTTGACGCGGGCGAAGGCCATCCACGCACCTTCTATGCAGACCGACCGCTTGATGGCATCAAGCCGCGGGCAGGCATTGACCAGCCGCTTCACGAGGCCGAAGTAGCTGCCGGGTATAACTTCTGCAGGCCACAGCCGGATTATTAAATCCTTCATGGCAAGTTCGGCCACCCTATGCAGCTCGACCAACTTCTTTAGCTGGTTGCTAAAGGGCACCAGATGCTCTGGGGCAAGGTATTGCGACCAGAACAACTTCTCCGTTGAGCTCCCCTCTTCGGCCCGGAAGAATTCCGTAGCGTCAGAAACACTGCGCGGCAAATCCGCAAACGCCCCTGGAGAACTCCAAATCCGTGTCAGTAAAAGATACCTCGGGCTCACATACTTGCTTTGCATAATGAAAGCCTTACCCGCTGCAATCTTCTTGGCCTCCTGGATCTCCCGGAGGACATCTTGGGCTTTGGCTCGGGCCTCTTGTACGCTTTGGCGGGCCTTAACGAGTTCGGACTCTTGGTCCGCATTCTGGCGCTCCAAGGACTCACATTTCTTCACTGCATCCTGGAGCTCCTGCTGGACCTCACCAACCCGGGCCTCATGCTTTTTTCGGGCGGCTTTTTCATTTACCGCTCTCTCCTCGGCCTCGGCCATCACCTTTTTGAGGGCCTCTACGTCAGTCGCTGCCCCTAATAAAAGTCATGGCACTGTGATCAACTTGCATTATTCATCCCTTCCGAACATACACAATATCATTGCATACCTTGGGTATTCTCCAGCTGGTTTTTCACACGGCCGAGCTCTTCCTCGGTCCGTTCCAGCTTCCGCTTCAGTCCGGAGACTTCGGCAGCATGAGAAGTTGCGGCCTGCAGTGATGCCTGCTTATTCGCAAAGACATGTATGATTAGTTCCATGTGAATAGCAATTTGATCCTTTGTTCAGCTTTTCTTTCGAACACCGGACAGAGTCTCAGGGGCTACTATCTATACTTTCTTTTCACATAAATGCAGCGCTTACCTCAAAGCCTGTTAGAAGGCTCGCACAGGCTTCGGCCAGTCCGCTCTTCGCGGACTAAATCTTCTCAATCAACGCACCCATAAGGGTACGATGTTCCTTAATGATGGAAGCACTTCGCAGTGCTTCCAGTAGAGTATCCGGCGCCTCTGGTTGGACAGAGGTCACCGGTGGAATGGGCAAACCTCCTTCCAATGAAGGAGGATGCTTGCCGGATTCTGGAGCCGTATGGGTCTCCGGGACCACATTCGGCTGGGGGCCGAATTGGACATATCCCCCACTGCCTGACTCCATGGGGATCTGCTCCCCCATGTGTTCGGCGGCCGAGGTCTCGCCCTCCGGCGTCATCTTGACGACCTCATGCATCTCTCCCTGGCCGGGGGTCCTTCGGGACAACACCTCGGCGTCGTCCGTAGCCTTGGGAGAGGAGGCCGTTGGAAGGGACCCGCTGTCCATCACCTTCGGATCCAACGAGTTCTCCGTAGACGAGGATCGCTTGACGGCAGACCGAGCCAGACTGCAAATGCATGATTCAACATGTTAGAATTATGAGGTGAAAGAGGGGGATGTATGAATACTTCAGGGACTTCGGATACTCATGATTCGACCAGGGGCTTGTTTCGGGGGCGCCGCTCTAGGCAGCTATCGACGTCCCACGTGGAGCTATCCGCGAGGGAAGCCTTTCCCTTCTTGGACGCCTCCGCCTCCAGATTTGTGGAGGCCGCCCTCTGATACGTCTCTGTCGTATCTACTTTTCCAAACACTTTTGCCCTTGTTTTGGACTCTAACTTGTATGATTTGAATGAAACTAACCCAGACTGACGTTGTTTTCAGCAGAATTGCCATGATGTTGTTTTATGTGCAGAAAATAAAAGTTTTCAGAATGACCTAAAACTCCACGGAATATCTTACAATAAATAATAAAAAATCCTCGCCAAAGATGAAGACTAGGGGGCCCACACCCTATCCATGAGGGTGGGGGGCGCCCCCCCTAGGGCGTGCCCCCTACCTCGTGGGCCCCCTGGAGACCTCCCGACTCCAACTCCAACTCTATATATCTGCTTTCGGGGAGAAAAAAAGGAGAGAAGATTTCATCGCATTTTACGATACGGAGCCGCCGCCAAGCCCTAAAACCTCTCGGGAGGGCTTATGTGGAGTCTGTTCGGGGCTCCGGAGAGGGGGATTCGTCGCCGTCGTCATCATCAACCATCCTCCGTCACCAATTCCATGATGCTCACCGCCGTGCATGAGTAATTCCATCATAGGCTTGCTGGACGGTGATGGGTTGGATGAGATTTATCATGTAATCAAGTTAGTTTTGTTAGGGTTTGATCCCTAGTATCCACTATGTTCTCAGATTGATGTTGCTATGACTTTGCTATGCTTAATGCTTGTCACTAGGGCCCGAGTGCCATGATTTCAAATCTGAACTTATTATGTTTTCATCAATATATGAGAGTTCTTGATCCTATCTTGCAAGTCTATAGTCACCTATTATGTGCTATGATTCGTTGACCCCGAAGTGACAATAATCAGGATACTTACCGGTGATGACCGTAGTTTGAGGAGTTCATGTATTCACTATGTGCTAATGCTTTGTTCCGGTTCTATATTAAAAGGAGGCCTTAATATCCCTTAGTTTCCATTAGGACCCCGCTGCCATGGGAGGGTAGGACAAAAGATGTCATGCAAGTTCTATTCCATAAGCACGTATGACTATATTCGGAATACATGCCTACATTACATTGATGAATTGGAGCTAGTTCTGTGTCATCCTATGTTATGACTGTTACATGATGAACCACATACGGCATAATTATCCATCACTGATCCGATGCCTACGAGCTTTCCATATACTGGTTTACGCTTATTTACTTTCCCGTTGCTATTGTTACAATCACTACATAATACCAAAAATATTACTTTGCTTTCATTACTCTTTTGTTACCGTTACCACCACTGTCGTATTACTTTGCTACTAAACACTCTGCTGCAGATACTAAGTTTCTAGGTGTGGTTGAATTGAAAACTCAGCTGCTAATACTTGAGAATATTCTTTGGCTCCCCTTGTGTCGAATCAATAAATTTGGGTTGAATACTCTACCCTCGAAAGCTGTTGCGATCTCCTATACTTGTGGGTTATCAAGACTAATTTCTGGCGCCGTTGCCGGGGAGCATAGCTCTATTCTTTGAGTCACTTGGGATTTATATCTACTGGACACTATGAAGAATTTGAAAGACACTAAGACAACAATTTATCCCTCAACTACGAGGGGAGGTAAGGAACTGCCATCTAGCTCTGCACTTGATTCACCTTCTGTTATGAATAAGCTTGTGACACCTAAACCTGCTTCTGCTATTCGTTCTGATATGTCGCATGTTATTGATGATGCTACTTCTGCTATACATGATACTTATGATGAAACTACTTCTATGCCCGATACTACTGTGCCACTTGGTGATTTTCTCTAGGAACGACTTGCTAGGACTAGAGAGATTGAAAATATTGAATCTGATTATGATGATGAAAGTGATGATGAAGAATCACTTGTTATTCCTGAGGGTTATTTATTTGATCAAGAAGCTTCTTTAGCTATTTTATCTTGCAAAGATAGATATGAACTCAAAAGGTTATTAGCTAAATGGAATAAGCAATCTCTAAATGCTAGGATGAAACCTCACCCTGCTTTTGCTACTTCACCTATCTGTGTTACTGATAAGGATTATGAATTCTCTGTTGATCCTGATATAATTACTTTGGTTGAATCTGATCCTTTTCATGGCTATGAATCTGAAACTGTTGTGGCACATCTTAAGAAATTAAATGATATAGCCACCCTGTTCACTAATGATGTGAGATCTCGCTACTTTTATATCCTTAAAATATTTCCGTTCTCATTAAAGGGTGATGCTAAAATATGGTTTAATTCTCTTCATCCTGGTTGTGTGCGTAGTCCCCAGGATATGATCTATTACTTCTCTGCTAAATATTTCCCTGCTCATAAGAAACAAGCTGCTTTAAAGGAAATATACAACTTTGTACAAATTAAAGAAGAGAGTCTCCCACAAGCTTGGGGGAGGCTTCTCAAGTTACTTAATGCTTTGCCTGATCATCCTCTTAAGAAAAATGAAATACTTGATATCTTTTACAATGGACTAACCGATGCTTCCAGAGATTACCTGGATAGTTGTGCTGGTTCTCTTTTCAGGGAAAGAACACCGGATGAAGCTGAAATCTTGTTGAATAATATGTTGACAAATGAAAATAATTGGGCACCTCCTGAGCCAGCTCCTGCTCCAATTAATGATCCTATTCCTAAACCAACTCCGAAGAAGAGAGGTGTTCTATTTCTCAGTCCCGAAGATATGCAAGAGGCAAATAAATCTATGAAAGAAAAAGGTATTAAAGTTGAAGATGTTAAGAATTTACCTCCTATTGAAGAAATACGTGGTCTTAATTTACCGCCTACCGAAGAAACATATGATCTTGATCCTTTACTTATTGAAGAACCTCCAGACCTTGATAACCCGACACAGGTAGGAAAGGTAAATTCTCTCTATAGATATGATGGAGCTGAAATCCCTCCTACTAAAATTGCTAGTCAGTGCTTGGATGAGTTTGATAATTTTATGTTTAAGCAAGAAGACTTCAATGTTTATTTTGGTAGACAATTAAAACAAGATGCTGATATGATTAAATACTTGGGTGATTATATGGCTAATATTAGAGGTGAACTTAAACTTGTTAGCAAACATGCTTCTATGGTTACCACTCAAGTAGAACAAGTACTTAAAGCACAAAAGGAATTGCTCAATGAGATGAATAGTAAGAAAAATGATTATGCTGTTAAAGTGGCTACTAGAACTGGTAGAATGACTCAGGAACCTTTGTATCCTGAAGGCCACGCTAAGGGAATTGAGCAAGATTCTCAAAGAAATAATATTGATGCACCTAGTTCTTCTAAAAGGGAGAAAAAGAAAAATGATAGAACTGTGCAAACTTCTAGTGAACCTATTGCTGAACCACCTGATAATCCAAATGATATCTATATGTCTGATGTTGAAACACAATCTGGCAATGAACATGAACCTAATGAAAATGTTAATGATGATGTTCATAATAATGCTCAACCTAGTAATGATAATGATGTAGAAATTGAACCTGCTGTTGATCTTGATAACCCACAATCAAAGAATCAATGTTATGATAAGAAAGATTTTGTTGCTAGGAGACATGGTAAAGAAAGAGAGCCATGGGTTCAGAAACCCATGCCTTTTCCTCCAAAACCATCCAAGAAAAAGGATGATGAGGATTTTGAGCGCTTTACTGAAATGATTAGACCTATCTTTTTGCGTATGTGATTAACTGATATGCTCAAAACCAATCCTTATGCTAAGTACATGAAAGATATTATTACAAATAAAAGAAAGATACTAGAAGCTGAAATTTCCACGATGCTTGCTAATTATACTTTTAAGGGTGGAATACCTAAGAAACTTGGAGATCCAGGAGTACCCACTATACCATGCTCCATTAAAAGAAACTATGTTAAAACTGCTTTATGTGATCTTGGAGCCGGTGTTAGTGTTATGCCTCTATCTTTATATCGTAGACTTGATTTGAATAAGTTGACACCTACAGAAATATCTTTGCAAATGGCTGATAAATCAACTGCTATACCTGTCGGTATTTGTGTGGATGTGCCTATTGTAGTTGCAAACGTTACTATTTTAACGGACTTTGTTATTCTTGATATTCCCGAGGATGATAGTATGTCTATTATTCTTGGAAGACCTTTTCTTAATACTGCAGGGGCTGTTATTGATTGCAACAAAGGCAATGTCACTTTTCACGTTAATGGTAATGAGCATATGGTACATTTTCCGAGGAAATAACCTCAAGTTCATAGTATCAATTCTATCGGAAAAATTCCATCGATTATATTTGGAGGTTTTGAATTTCCTCTTCCTACTGTCAAGAAGAAATATGATATACTTATTATTGGGGATGTGCATATCCCCGTTGAGGTAACCTAGTGTTATTTGGAATTTCTCCGTTTCAAGTTAATCGGAATGAGTTTGTTAACAAGACTTGATCAACCTTGTTAGTGGATTCCTTTTGATGAGCATGAGATGGATGAAACTAGAAGCACAACCTTCTGTACCCTCTATATACTTTCTGTTATTTAGTTGAAATAAAGTAAAAATAAATAATTTGTCTGTCCGTTATCTGATTATCCATGCAATATAAAAATACCTCGAAAATAAAAGTTCTCCAAATGCCCTGAAAATTAAATATGATTTTTTCTAGAATATTTGAGGATTTATGGAACAGAGAACACACCAGGGGGCCGACCACCTTGCCACGAGGGTGGAGGGCGCGCCCACCCCTCTAGGGCGCGCCCCCTGCCTCGTGGGCCCATGGTGGCCCTCCTGCACCCATCCTCTTCTTCTTCCTCCCACAAACGCGAAAAACCAACTCAAGCACGAGTTCCAGCCCTCTTTGCTACCATTTTCGATCTCCTTGCTCAAAGCACCTCTCACAAAACTGCTTGGGGAGATTGTTCCTTGGTATGTGACTCCTCCATTGGTCCAATTAGTTTTTGTTCTAGTGCTTTATTCATTGCAAAATTTTTGCTACTTAGGTGACCCTGTTCTTGAGCTTGCATGACAAATTTATATGGTCAAAAGTAGTTTTGATGCATGATATAGGCTCTAGGCACTTGTAGGAGTGGTTGCTATCAATATTATTTAGTTTGGTTTACTTTTATTTTGAAGTTACTAAATTTTTTTAGAATTTTTCAGAGGAAGAAAATGCGTAGGAAGATGTTCCAAGGTGGTTCTTCAAAGAAGCAAGGACGCAGGCTTGCAATGCGTGATGCTGACAAAGAGCCACCAAGAGACGCTCGAGTGCGTCCTTCTGAGTGGCCTTCTAAAATTTTTATGGATCGAGCGGGAATAAAAGAAGAATTCAACGCATATTTGCGTAACGCTGATCTTGTGAGCTTCGAGGAAGAGAAGTGCAGTCAGTATCATAACCTCACTAGTTCCTTTGTGAGGAGGTTTGAATTTTCCACTTCACGTAATTCTCCAACTGTCCTGTTTGATCTTTATGATAAATCTTATACCATGGACTTAGAGGATTTTACCACTGCATGCAAACTTCCACAATGGGGTAGTATAAGGGATCCTCGCAAATCTGAATTTAGAGATTTTCTTGCTAATATAACTGTGGGAGAATCTACAGATATTACACAAGCTACCATAGGGAGCATCCACTTTCCCGCTATACATTATTTTGCTCTCTTCATAGGTAGATGCATAAATGGTAAAGATGAGGCATGTCAAGTGTGTGTCCCTGACCTCAGTATTCTTAGGAGTGCTGTGTTAGGAGACAAATCATATAATTTGGGAGCCATTGTTGCACGTAGGTTGCATCTTAATAGACTTAATGGATATTTCTTTGGTGGAATTTATGCAACTCGCGTAGCTAATTTTCTTGGTATAGATGTATGCGAAGATGATATTGAATTACCTCCTGCCTATCTAGATTTTAATGCTATGGTTCACCACCATTTTGTCAAGAGGAACGAATCACCTCTCCAGTACCGACTAATCTTTGACAGACGCCGTGCTGTCCGTATTACTCTCCCTGCTCCTGCTTTCTTTGATTATCAGGTAAGAGGAGGATATACTATTACCAGAGAGGAGGCAGATGAGTACGAGAGGAGGGCGGAGGCCGCTCGTCGCCACACTGTAGCTCAGGAGGCGATAGCCGCTGCATCACAGTACGACCCCAACAACTATTATTATGGATATCAGCCAGGCCAGCCGTGGCCATAGACCAACTTAGGCCAAAAGCCTAAGCTTGGGGGAGTACGTATTTCTCACCGACATTACATTTATGTTCACACACACTCATTGCTAGATGTTGGTGTTCATACTTTTTCATTGTATCATCCATGCTAGTTTATTTCCTTTTATGCTTTCTTCTTGTGTGTTTGATAAACCTTAAGAAAAACCAAAAACAATTAGTAGTAGTTTACTTTTCTTGCTGTAGTAATAATTAAAAAGAAAACCCAAAAAGATTTCATGTTCTTCTTTTGCTTGTTGGGAGCTTTCCCGTGTAAATAGTTTTATTTCTTTTCTTTGGGGTCAGTAGGAGAAGACCATGATTAAATTGTTGAAGTGGCTCTTATATGCTTTATTGTTGATTTAACCAAGAGCCTATATTGCTTTGTCTTCTCCTATTTATTGAATGCTCGCAGATTCCAGCTTAGACCAATGCACGTGCACTCTTATTATTATTCACATCGTTCGGTCGTGCAAGTGAAAGGCAATTATGATGATATATGATGGACTGACTGAGATGAGAAAAGCTGGTATGAACTCGACCTCTTTTGTTTTTGTAAATATGATGAGTTCATCATTCTTGATTCAGCTTGTTATGAATAAACATGTTCGCAATGACAATTAGAGATCATAGTTGCTTGTGCCATGCTTGATTAGCTATGAGTTATAATGGTTTACCTTGCGTGACAACATGCTATTGAGATGGTTATGATGTGGTATGATGGGGTGGTATCCTCCTTTGAATGATTTAAGTGACTTGACTTGGCACATGTTCACGCATGTAGTTGAAACAAATCAACATAGCCTTCACGATATTTATGTTCATGGTGGATTATATCCTACTCATGCTTGCATCCAATGTTTATTAATTTTAATGCATGTACATGGCTGTTATCGCTCTCTAGTTGGTCGCTTCCCATTCTTTTGCTAGCCTTCACCTGTACTAAGCGGGAATACTGCTTGTGCATCCAATCCCTTAAACCCCAAAGTTATTCCAGATGAGTCCACTATACCTTCCTATATGCGGTATCTACCTATCGTTCCAAGTAAATTTGTATGTGCCAAACTCTAAACCTTCAAATAATCATCCTGTTTTGTATGCTCGAATAGCTCATGTATCAACTAGGGTTGTCTGTATCTTCCATGCTAGGCGGGTTATTCTCAAGAGGAGTGGACTCCGCTCCTCACTCATGAGAAAATGGCTGGTCACCGGATGCCCAGTCCCATGCTTTATGCAAACTAAATCAAAATAATTGCAAAACAAAACTCCCCCTGGGACTGTTGTTAGTTGGAGGCACTCGTTGTTTCGAGCAAGCCATGGATTGATGTTTGTTGGTGGAGGGGGAGTATAAACTTTACCATTCTGTTTGGGAACCGCCTATAATGTGTGTAGCATGGAAGATATCGCCATCTCTTGGTTGTTATGTTGACAATGAAAGTATACCACTCAAAATATTATTCACCTCTATTTCAAAACCGAGCTCTGGCACCTCTACAAATCTCCGCTTCCCTCTGTGAAGGGCCTATCTATTTATTTTTATGTTGAGTCATCACCCTCTTATTAAAAGCACTAGCTGGAGAGCGCAGCTGTCATTTGCATTCATCAATGTTAATTTATATTGGGTGTGACTATGATTAGATCTCTTTTACCATGAATTACAATGTCTAGTCAGTCCTTGATCTTTAAAGGTGCTCTGCATTTATGTTTTGCGGTCTCAGAAAGGGCTAGCGAGATACCATCTTATTATATCATATTATGATTGTTTTGAGAAAGTGTTGTCATCCGAGATTTATTATTATGGCTTGCTAGTTGATTATGCTATTGATATGGGTAATCATGAGACCTGAGAATTATTGCAAATATGGTTAGTTATAATCTTTGCTGAAAACTTGAATGCTAGCTTGACATATTTACAACAACAAGAGCAAACAGAGTTTGTAAAAGTTTTTCTTTATTTCTTTCAGTTTGTCAACTGAATTGCTTGAGGACAAGCAAGGGTTTAAGCTTGGGGGAGTTGATATGTCTCCGTTGTATCTACTTTTCCAAACACTTTTGCCCTTGTTTTGGACTCTAACTTGTATGATTTGAATGGAACTAACCCGGACTGACGCTGTTTTCAGCAGAATTGCCATGATGTTATTTTATGTGCAAAAAACAAAAGTTCTCAGAATGACCTGAAACTCCATGGAATATCTTACAATAAATAATAAAAATCCTCTCCAAAGATGAAGACCAGGGGGCCCACACCCTGTCCACAAGGGTGGGGGGCGCGCCCCCCCTAGGGCGCGTCCCCCTACCTCGTGGGCCCCCTGGAGACCTCCCGACTCCAACTCCAACTCTATATATCTGCTTTCGAGGAGGAAAAAATAGGAGAGAAGATTTCATCGCGTTTTACGATACGTAGCCGCCGCCAAGCCCTAAAACCTCTCGGGAGGCCTGATCTAGAGTCCATTCGGGGCTCCGGAGAGGGGGATTCGTCGCAGTCGTCATCATCAACCATCCTCCATCACCAATTTCATGATGCTCACCACAGTGCGTGAGTAATTCCATCGTAGGCTTGCTGGAGGGTGATGGGTTGGATGAGACTTATCATGTAATCAAGTTAGTTTTGTTAGGGTTTGATCCCTAGTATCCACTATGTTCTGAGATTGATGTTGCTATGACTTTGCTATGCTTAATGCTTGTCACTAGGGCCCGAGTGACATGATTTCAGATCTGAACCTATTGTGTTTTCATCAATATATGAGAGTTCTTGATCCTATCTTGCAAGTCTATAGTCACCTGTTATGTGTTATGATCCGTTAACCCCGAAGTGACAATAATCAGGATACTTACCGGCGATGACCGTAGTTTGAGGAGTTCATGTATTCACTATGTGCTAATGCTTTGTTCCAGTTCTCTATTAAAAGGAGGCCTTAATATCCCTTAGTTTCCATTAGGACCCCGCTGCCACGGGAGGGTAGGACAAAAGATGTCATGCAAGTTCTTTTCCATAAGCATGTATTACTATATTCGGAATACATACCTACATTACATTGATGAATTGGAGCTAGTTCTGTGTCACCCTATGTTATGACTGTTACATGATGAACCACATCCGGCATAATTATCCATCACTGATCCAATGCCTACGAGCTTTCCATATACTAGTTTACGCTTATTTACTTTCCCGTTGCTATTGTTACAATCACTACATAATACCAAAAATATTACTTTGCTTTCATTACTCTTTTGTTACCGTTACCACCACTATCGTATTACTTTGCTACTAAACACTCTGCTGCAGATACTAAGTTTCCAGGTGTGGTTGAATTGACAACTCAGCTGCTAATACTTGAGAATATTCTTTAGCTCCCCTTGTGTCGAATCAATAAATTTGGGTTGAATACTCTACCCTCGAAAGCTGTTGCGATCCCCTATACTTGTGGGTTATCACCCTCTTCTCCCCCCCCTCGGGGAGGGGGAAGTTGCTTTCTTCCTCCTCCTCATCGTCTTCGGCGATGGAGTGAGTTTCGGCATCTTCGGACGCCGCATCTAAAGTACCCTTGGGACGGAGGCCTCCTCTGGTCCCCTTGGCCTTCTTTTTGGCCTTCTTCTCCAGCACCATGTAGGGCGCTGGAACCAGCATCTTCGTCCAAAGCGGGATGGATGGTTCCTCGGGTAGCGGAGCCGGACATTGAATCCACTCCGCCTTCTTTGTCCAACCCTGAAAATGCAAAATAGGGAACTTGAGACATCCTCCTTAAGCAAGCCAGAAAGAGATGCACCTTGCAATACTTACCAAACTGGCGGGATGGGCCAGGTCGTGTCCGCGGTCCTCGGTTGTCTCCGGCCATGTCTTGTTGGCCTTGAAGAGCACTTTCCAGATCTCCTCATGTGTAGTTTCGAAGAGGTGTCGCAGGGTCTTGTACTTGGCCAGATTGAACTCTCATAGATGGCAAGCCCGATTCTAGCATGGAAGGATCTGGCGAATTAGCATCACCTGAATCACATTGACGAGCTTGACATTCTTGTCCATCATGCTCCTGATGCGCGTCTGAAGCGTAGCCAACTCATCCGACGAAGACCAATCCAGGCCCTTCTCCTGCCAAGAGGTAAGCCGCATTGGGGCCCCGGACTTGAATTCAGGAGCCACGGCCCAGCCAGCGTCGCGGGGCTTAGTGACATAGAACCACAGCTTCTTCCACCCCTTGACGGTCTCCACGAAGGTGCCTTTGGGCCACGGGACGTTGGACATTTTGCTCGCCATGGCACCTCCACATTCTGCATGTTCGCCGCCCACCACCTTCGGCTTCACACTAAAGTTCTTCAGCCACAGTCCGAAGTGGGGAGGGATGCGGAGGAAGGCTTCACACACGACGATAAACTCTGAGATGGTGAGGAAGGAATTGGGGGCTAGATCGTGGAAGTCTAGCCCATAGTAGAACATGAGTCCGTGAACGAATGGGTGGAGAGGAAATCCCAGCCCGCGGACGAAATAAGGGATGAACACGACCCTCTTATGGGGCTCTGGTGTGGGGACGATCTGTACCTTAGCAGGAAGCCGATGGGCAATCTCCCTGGATAGATATCCGGCCTGCCGAAGTTGGGTGATGTCCTTCTTCGTGACGGTGGAGGCCATCCACTTGCCCTGCGCTCTGGACATGGTTGGAGTGATTTCTTGGGGGAGGAGGATGAGAACTTGGGTGCTGGAGCTCGAGAGTGGGTAGAAGGAAGGAGAGAAGGCGTGATTGGAAGAGATGAATCCTTATCTCCTTATAAAGATGGTGAATATCAAAACGCCTCCCCACTCGCCATGAAACTCGCCTATTCCCTAGGGGTCGTGCAGGCGACATGGTTGGATTACTCATACTCGTATTGATGAGGATCCCGCAATAAGGGGACACGATCTCTGCTTTGACAAGACGTGCTAATAAAACCGCATCTCGAAATACGAAGCGGCAGGCCGAAAAATGGTTCGAAATAATAATCAGGCAGTGACGTGATGTCACGTTACAAAAAGTTGTCAGTGGATTTGACTCATGAAATATTATACTCTCTACGGTTGTGTGTGGTACTTGTGTTACAGATCCAGATACATTCTTTGTGTCCGAAGACTATTTTGGAGAAGGGAACCCGCCTTGCAATGCCGAAGACAATCTGCACGCTGGAAACCTCGTCATTGAAGCCTGGTTCAGGGGCTACTGAGGGAGTCATGGACTAAGGGGTCCTCGGGCGTCCGGCCTGTTAGCCATGGGCCGGACTGATGGGATGTGAAGATACAAAGACCGAAGACTCTACCCATGTCCGGATGGGACTCTCCTTGGTGTGGAAGGCAAGCTTGGCGGCCAAATATGAAGATTCCTTTCACTATAACCAACTTTATGTAACCCTAGATCCCTCCGGTGTCTATATAAACTGGAGGGATAGATCCTTAGAGGAGGACAATCATAATCATATAGGCTAGACTTCTAGGGTTTTAGCCATTACGGTCTCGTGGTAGATCAACTCTTGCAACCCCCATACTCATCAATATTAATCTAGCAGGATGTAGGGTTTTACCTCCATTGAGAGGGCCCGAACCTGGGTAAACATTGTGTTCCCTGTCTCCTGTTACCATCAACCTCAGACGCACAGTTCGGGACCCCCTACTCGAGATCTGCCGGTTTTGACACCGACACCAAGGGCTTACCCGAATACAAGTGCTATCGCATTGATGACAAGGACACCTTATTCTTCGAGGACCGGATTGTGGTTCCTAAAGGTGATCTAAGGAAGGTCATATTGAACGAAGTGCATAATTCTCTTCTTTCCATACATCCAGGCATTTCGAAGATGTACCATGACCTCAAGCAGTCGTATTGGTAGACTCGAATGAAGCAAGAGATTGCTCAATTCGTGAATGAATGTGATGTCTGCTGATGGGTGAAAGCAAAACATCAACGACCAGCTAGTCTCCTCCAACCTCTTGCTATTCTAGAATGGAAGTTTGATCATATCGAAATGGACTTTGTCACTGGCTTCCCCAAGTCCAAGGTGGGAATGATGCTATCTTCGTTGTCATTGACAAGCTTACAAAAGTGGCTCATTTTCTTCCAATCAAATAATCTATCATGGCAGCTCAGTTGGCAGAGCTATACACCTCCAGAATTGTCTCGTTGCACGGAATTCCACAATTGATCTCCTCAGACCGCGGAAGCATTTTCAATTTCAAGTTCTGGGACTCCTTCCAGAAGGCCATGGGCTCCAACATTCGCTTCAGCACGGCTTTCCATCCTCAAACAAGTGGCCAAGTTGAGAGAGTCAATCAAATCCTCGAAGACATGCTCATAGCTTGTGTCATCTCTTTCGGTATGAAGTGGGAAGATTGCCTCCCATACGCCGAGTTCTCCTACAACAACAACTTCAAGCAAGTTCGACCAAGGCCCCATTTGAAATTCTTTATGGCAGGAAGTGTCGTACTCCTCTCAATTGGTCCGAGACTAGTGAATGCCAACTTCTTGGCAATGACTTAATCACAGAAGCTGAAGAAATGTGTAAAGTCATCCGTGAATATCTCAAAGCTGCGCAATCGCATCAGAAGAGTTACTATGATAGCAAGCATCATGACTTGGCTTTCGAGATCGGAGACCATGTCTACCTCCACGTCTCTCCCATGAAAGGCACTCAACGTTTCGGTATCAAAGGGAAGCTTGCCCCGAGATACGTGGGTCCTTTCAAGATCTTTGGCAAAAGAAGTGACCTCGCCTATCAACTTGAGCTTCCACCTAACTTCTCAAATGTGCACGATGTGTTTCACTTGTCACAGCTTCTCAAGTGCTTCAAGACACCCGAGCGCACTATCAACTTAGAAGAGATTGACCTCCAAGAAGATTTGTCTTATCATGAGCATCCCGTTGCCATTCTTGAAGAAACCGAGCGCAAAACTCGCAACAAGTCGATCAAATTCTTGAAAGTTAAGTGGTCTCACCATTCCAACCGAGAAGCTACATGGGAGCACGAGGATCACCTCAGTTCCGAATATCCGGAGTTCTTTCAGTCCTAGATCTCGGGTCGAGATCCTCTTGTAGTGGTGGAGAGTTGTAACATCGCAGATGTAACATTCCATAATTGTAACTCCAACTCTTGCCATTTCCGGCTATGTGATATGTTATATCCTCCGTGTTTGGGTTTTGTCCTTGTTTTGCATTTTGTTCATGTCATGCATTTCATCTCATGTCATCTTGTGCATCTAATTTGCATTCGTGTTCATCTCATGCATCCGGTCATTTTCCTCGTTGTCCGTTTCGGAATCCGACACTCACACATGCACCCTTTGCACCTCTCAGATCTTGTTTCGTGAGAGGGAGAAAAACATTCCCGGAATGGACCGAGATTTGTTGGGTGGTCTTTGTACATCACCGGTAGGCCTCCTGTCAAATTTCGTTCCATTTGGAGGTTGTTTGATGCCCCAAATGTTAACCAAGTTAGCGCCGAAACCCCTCTCTCTTTGCAGCCTAGAACCCCTCCAAAACAACCCACTAGCCCATCTAAACCCCCTCCATGTTATCCATCATTGGATCACGATCGCGTGGGCGAAAACCACACCTCATTTGGACTCTCCTAGCTCCCTCTACCTATATAAACACCCCCCATCCAAATCCGGGTCCAAAACACTAGCCTCCTCTTCCTTGCGCCACCGAACGCGTCCGCCCGTGCCGGACGTGCCCGCGCCACCGGCCACAGCCAGCCAGAGGCCGCCACATGGCCCGCTCCGCCGCCAGCCGCCGCCGGCCCGCGCGGTCCAGAGCCGGCCCTCCCAGCCCGCGCATCTCCACGGCCCGCGCTCGCCCACTCCCGCACTGATCGTCGCTGTCAGGACCCTGACTCAATGCCACATCGATCTAGCATGTAACACCTCATATCACTTTGCGGCCTCACGCACGGTATTCCCACGGGTGTCGCCTTACATTAGCCCGGGACCGTTTGCGCCTTTTGGCACACGTATATGACAGTGTCGCTAGCATCCATATGATAAGGAGCCCGGGCTGACATGGCTAGTCGTAAACCCAAAGTGGCACAGACTTACAGGGACAGGCATCCATGACCCAGCATCGAACGTGTCGGTCATCAGCGAGTGAATCCAGGCTGTAGCACTGGGCTAGCAGGACTCCGGTGAACCGGGCTGTAGCAGGCTAACAGGACTCCGGTATTCATCGCGTGACATTTCCCCGAAGGGACAGACATAGGAACGAAGAAGGACACATGCCGGCCAGCCTAAGTGTTCCGGAGCAGTAGCAAGCTACCATGGCTCGGTGGAAACACTAGGAGACATTTCCCGGTAAGAGAGGCTACTAAAGATAAACAACTAGATGGTCAGATCCCACACATACCAAGCATTTCAATAACATACACACAATATGCTCGATATGTGCAAATACAACATGGCATCACAACATGACTCTACGACTCAAGTATTTTACTCATTAGGCTCCGAGGAGCGAGATATTACAAACATGGGTCTCATGACCCAACAATCAGAGCATACAAATCAAAACACAAGCGGAAGCTATCATGTCTGAGTACAGACATCTAGAAATGAAAAAGGCTGAGAAGCCTGACTATCTACCAGATCCTGCCGAGGGCTCAAGATCGTAGCCGAGGTAACAAGCTAAACGTCGAAGTCCACACGAAACTACTAGTGAGACCGAGGTCTCTCTGCAAAAATATAAAATAGGCAAACGTGAGTACAAATGTACCCAGCAAGACTTACATCAGAACTATCTACATATGCATCATTATCAACAAAGGGGATGGTGGAGTTTGACTGCAGCAAGCCAGCTTTGACTCGGTGGCTATCCTGAACTACGACCGCAAGTAACTCTTTGAGGTGGCGCACACGAGTCCACATATTCACCATATCAATACACCACTATGGATCCGCTCCCGTCTCCCTACGAGAACGCCATCCATAGCACTCACGCTTATCTTGCGTATTTTAGAGTATCCACTTCCACTTGTCTATGAACTGATATAAGCAACCCAGAAGTCCTTTACCGCGGACACGGCTATTCGAATAGATGATGTTAACCCTGCAGGGGTGTACTTCTTCATACATGTTTCCACCACTTAGCGTCTGCACACGACATGTGCTCGGCAGACTTCAAGCGAAAGCCGACGTGGGTGTAGACCACGACCTACCTAAACACCTAAGTCTCTAGTCCAGGTTTATCGCCTATTCGGGTTCCATCCATGAGGAGATCCGGCCGGAGTTTCGCTCACAGCCCCAAACGATGTGAACAGGGTTCCCGAGATACCAAACGGGCATCCGGTACACCGTGCCACGTACCTACCGCATCACAGCCCACCCCTACGGTCAGCGCTGTCCACGGCCTCCAGTAAGCTACAAACACCAGAAACTACTTGCAACTCCTGGACACAGGACAAGGGTGAATAAGAAGTCGAGCGGGGTCATATTTCAGGGCCCAATGTATGGTAGTAACTGAATCATGGATCACAAACACAGAACTCAGTTCCTGAGGACGGCTGCAATGAGACAACCCACCATGTACTCCTACATGGCCTCTCACCGCTACCTTTACCAAATCGTGTTCACACACTTAGCTCACACACAGTAGGACATGTTCACACGCCTCTGATTCATCCCCGATGAATCAGACCTGACTCAACTCTAAGCAGTAGCAGGCATGACAAGCAAGCATGAATGAGTAGGCACAACAGGGCTCAAACAACTCCTACTCATGCTAGTGGGTTTCATCTATTTACTGTGGCAATGACAGGTCATGCAAAGGATAAAGGGGTTCAGCTACCGCAGCAAGTAACAAATATGTCGTTGTTGTCCTAATGCAGTAAAAGAGAGCAGGAGCGAGAGAGTGGGATTTTATCGGAATGAACAAGGGGGTTTTGCTTGCCTGGCACTTCTGAAGATAACATTGATTCTTCATCAGTGTCAACGATCACGTCATCGGGATCACGTCTATCGAGAGGGGACAAATACCGGCAACACAGAAAGGAACACAATCAATGCAATGCACAATATGATGCATGATCATGACATGGCAAAATGAATGTGTTTTGGGCTAATGCAACTAGCAACAGATTAAATGAAGTTGGTTTGAATATAAAATTCAAATTCAAACTCCATATGTGATTAAATAAATGCCCTTTAATTGATTTGTGCTAAACAGCAGCTATAAGTTGTTCTAACATGCATGAAAATGGTACAGATGGATTCCTTGAATTTTTCTGATAATTTTTCATATATAAATTATTTAATTTGGAGTTACAGTTAATTTTCTATGATTTATTGAAGTTTTAGGCATTTTCTGGAATTTCCTGAATTATAATAAATCCAGAAAATCAATTACTGCGTCAGCCTGACGTCAGTGTGACGTCAGTGGTCAACGGGACATGGTCCGGGTCAAACCTGACAGTGGGTCCCGCGTGTCAGTGTGATTAGCTTAACTAAAATTAATTAAAACTAATCCTAATAGTTAACAGGGCTGGGCCCCACCTGTCATTGACTCAGGAGAGTCAACCGGGGCCCACCCGTGGTCAAAGTCAAAGTCGGCTGCCGGCGTTTAGCCGCCGGCGAGCCCGACGCGGCGGCGAGAGTGGTTTTGGCCACTCCGGCGACCAAATGGGCCGCGGAGGGCATCTAGGAGGAGCTGGGGACGAGCCGAAGCTCTTGGTGGAGTCAGTTGCGCTCGGGGCGGCCGGAATCGGTGCCGGCGGCGACCTAGGCGGCCGCCGGAGCTCGGGCGACCACGGGTTTGATGCTGCAGAGAGCAAGCGGGCTAGTTTTTGCGCTAGGCATGCTCTATGGGATACTACGAACGCGCAGGGCTCGCCGGGGTGACCAAATGGTCACCGGAGCTACGCCGGCGGCGAGCTCGGCGGAGGTGAGCTTCGGCCATGGCGGAATCGGTGCTAGAGGACGCGCTAGAGGAAGGGAACAGGGGGGAAATGGAGAGGAGCTCACATAGGGACTAGCAGAGTCGACGACGAGGTCGGGGAAGCTCTGGACGACGCGAATTTACGGCGGCGATCTCCGGGCACCGGAGATGAAGACAATGACGTTGGCGACGAAGCAAAGCCCTCCGGCTCATTTCCTTAAGCTTGGGGATGTGGTGCTCGATTGCGGAGCTGCTGGGCACGGTCACGGGACGAGAGGTGGTCGGTGGTCATAGCTACGGCGAGCGGCGCTCTCAGGTGCGTTCGGTGACGAGAGGGAGGGAGAGCAGAGGAGGAGGAGGGGGTCCAGAGAGCGAGGGAGAAGTGAGAGGGGGGGTCGGGGGCTGCGTGGCGTCGCAGGAGGGACCAGGGGAGGAGGAGGCAGCCAGGCAGGGAGGAGGTGGCCGGGGCGCGTGGCCGCGCGCGCCGGGCGCGTGCCCGTCCTCCTGGCAGAGGAGGAAGGCGACAGGGGAGGGAGGCGGCGGTGGGCTGGGCCAGCGGGAGGAGCTGGCCAGCTGGGCCGGCTACAGGTAAGTGGCCCAGGTGGTTCTGCTCTCTTTTTCTGTTTTAATTCTGTTTTCTATTTTGCAGGTTTGTTTTGAATTTGGTTTTGAAACCAATTCAATTTATTTTGCTTCTGACAATATTTTTAGGAGCTAAAAGAATTAAAACAATGCTCCACAAAAATATTTCAGAATTATTGGACCTATATTTATTTAACAGTAGATATAAGTCCAATTCAAATAGCTATTGATTTAATTCAAATACCCAAAATAAATGTTTCTGAGATACCGAAAATATTGGTTTGGATTTTACCTCTTGCCAATATTTCCAGAGGATAACAAGAACATTTTCTTGGACTTATTTGAAGCAATTTTTATCTTGATCATTTTTTTTAAAGGATTCTGAGGCTTTGAAAATTCCTCAATTCAAATTTCATTTGAATTTAACCATGATGCAGCAACCAAGCTAGTCCAAGGCCAGGGTAAAGCTAGGGATGTGACAACTCACCCCCACTAAACAAGAATCTCGTCTCGAGATTCAAGCGTAGGGTAGAATGAAGGGGAAAACGCAAACTAGCACAATCTTCACGATCCAGGTTGCACTTCAATTGAATGTTGATTCGTTCACCATCGTTGTCTCGAAGTCTTGCTCTGAGAAATCCTGCCAACATGACATGGAGAGAAGAAGGAGACTCTAGAAGGGTCGATCTTCTCGAAGATCGAACAACTCAAGATTAACTCACGGAATGAGACATAGCAACCTCTCTCGAGCTGAGAGACGAAGCACACATCCATAGGAATGGGGTGAAGCAGATGACAAAGGTTCACTAGGTAGACAACAACTCCAGACTTAAGAATGTGGTGATCGGTTGTCAACGTAGCGAGGAGTTGAATTGCCATGATACCATAACGAAACATCCTGGAGAAGGGTGATTCGTAGATTATTATCTTAAGTGGCAAAAAGAATTACCTTTGATATAGAGATCATTGAGACTCTCTATATCAGCCTAAGGCAAATCACAGCAATCGATTGGCGGGGTCGGTATAATGGCATACTTGGACTTGGATGATGTGGATTACCTTGTTGAAGACAACGTAATGGATGAACTTGCTTACCACCGGAAATGGAAGAGACCCATGGTAGAATGGCACATTGACGGTGCAAGCTGGGAACAAAATGCAAATGCTGGGAATGATTCTGGTAACTGGGGAAGAACCCAACAATAGAGAGTGAATTCACTGTTTGAGTAGGTCATAGCATGTCGAGGAAACGGAGAGGATCCCCAGTTAGTGCCGAAGATAACACCTAGCGCTTGAGAGTGCTCTCAAGAACTTGAGCATTTCCATATTCATCAAGGTTTTACCAACATCCGTGTCAAGGATCCTGGCAACACAACATACCACCATGATGAACAACGATGGACGATGCAGATGCATAGGAAGATAACATCAACTCAGATTTCGCCCTAGCGAGGCCAAGGAAACAAAATCTGGATGATCGACCGAGAGACATTTAGCACTCCGCTTCCAATGTTCTCCTTGACGTGCTAGTGTAACCCATTCATAGATATGGTTTGATAACTAGAACATCAAGTAAAGGTCGAACTTCGGAAGCAATAGAATCCATAAGGAACGGTTACGGAGGTAAATCCTACGAAATCCTTATGGGGAGGTGGCCAACTTCCTCAATCAAGATATTATAATAATAGGTCTTCCGGTTGGGTGTGTTGGCCACGACATCCACTTTACCGGTTATCGAGGGACGAATATTATAGTTCTTGGGAAATGTTCCAACCATCATATCTGCCTGAGATTCAGATCTGGTTGGTGCCAGGATATTCCAGACTCATCGAGTCTAGGAAGAAAATGAAAGTTTGCAACACAAATCGGCGAGATGACGTTGCGAGATTCTTGGGAAATGAACTACGATAGCAAGCTCCAAAACATGAGCTGGTTCTGCTACAAACATGTGAACACGTTGTTCCAGACAAGCATGCCCACATGGTAGTCTTACAATAAAACACTACCGAGTTCTGGTTGGGAACCATAATCGAGGATATAGAAGTCTTGTGCATGACCTAGGATTAGCACATCAACTCCTTTTCCGTGAACAAAACAATCAGTGGCTTGGTGTGCTAGGGTATACATATAGATTGAAGGTTGCAAGTCTTCAAACCACAGAATTCTTCGCACGTGTGCATGAATGATTTGGGATGATTCCAAAGGAAACAACATTGACTTTCTCGAGTCCACGGCGGCAACTTGCATCGAATGCACATGAACTAGAGGAAGTCACTTCTTACATCCGAACATATGCTTCATGAGCTAGCATGAACAAATGCTTCAAAAGTTTCCAACACTAACTTATTGTCCAACAAAATCATGGAGGAGATAAAGATGTTGTCAATGGGCTCAACAACAATTCATCCGGGTTTCCTTTTAAAAGGAATTCCATAGTTAAGTGAACACGGTGATAACATTGGTCAGACCAAAGATGTAATGGTGTATGCTCGAGGGATCAACCACGAATAAGACAACATTACGAACATCGTTGGTACTGATTTGATTTGACGATAGCCCATACTCAAATCAAAGGATTGATAACACAATAGGTCCAGCAACTGATCACAGGGACCAATCGATGAAGATATCATCTTTCTTCAACACACACTACACAAGGATATCCTTTTGGAACGAACTAAGTCAGGAAAGCTTTTATCTTCCAACTCTCCAAGTTGTTGTCTAGCTTAACCAACTAGCTCAGGGATAGCTAACACGGATTCTTGGAGAAAGGGTGGTTTATAAGAAAACCAACTTGATCATGAACTCAACACAGCGGTCAGGTGACAACCTGGTAATACTTCCGAGAAGATCTTCGGAAAATCACGAACCACCGATATGTTACTAAGCTCGAGAACAATCTTGCTTTTTGAGGCAAGACGATATGATCAATAGAGCGAAGATTTGAAATAATCCTAACTCATCGATCGAGGAGTGAACCAGGAGAATGGACTAGGTAGCACGATCAATCTTAGAATGATGATTCAATAACCAACACACTAAGAATGAAATTATTGTCCTTTAACTACCAAGCAACGAGGTTGCTGGGAGTATTGATTTCACACATCACAATTCATTTGTCGGTATTCCGGTTGCATCAACACGAGGGCCGAGGAATGACTAATGATGGTGAGAAGTATCACTACGTCAAAATTCATGAGAGTTGGTGCAGTTCTCATGACAATTCTGACATAAAGGGGGTAATACTCCAAGGTAGAACAGAACCAAAAGCTGGATTTGCATTTGATCTGCGGAATACAACTACTTTGACCCAATCCTGGATATGGAAGAGGTACTGGAGTTTGTTTCTCCTAGTCATTCTGCGATAGAATGGCTTGACGGACCGCAAGAGTAATAGGCATCGATAAACGAACACACGCATACTCTTGACTATCAATTGATAGACGAAGGTCAGAATGCAACTAAAGAGAACAACTCAAAGGAACATATAATTTTCTGAGTTGTGGATGCATAGATTAGTATGTCGAACCAAGTTCAACATATTTCTTTCGGATAACCCATGCGGAAAGGTAGAACTGGCAGAGCCACAATATATAATGGAGAACTCATCAAAAATAATACTGTTGTGATATTTCAGTTCAACGAGGAACTTCTGCCATAAGTAGTTCATGGTATCTGGAAGAAGAAGATACCACGGACTTCAAGGACTATCGCAAAGGTTACTAATGTCCTAAAGGCACTAGCAATTACTATCAACATGAAGTAGGTAGAGTGAATCTCGGGTTCAGAACCCAGGAGTAGAATACCTATTACTAAGTAGCATCACGGGATGCTTTCGAGAATGATGGCCAGAATCATCACACTGGGAACACAAATCATGGCTAAATTACTAGATGATCCCCTAAGACACCTAGGGTCATAATAATATCTCCAACATATATGTCAAGGTAACGGAGTACCTCAACTCACTGATTAGTGTGGTTAATCTGGCCCATGGGAATATTGAAACGGGAAGAAAGGATTTGCAAATGCATCAGACTACTTAGAAACCTGGGATGACTCGGACAGCATAACGGCTGTAAATGCTCAGAAAAGATTTGAGACATTCACAAAAATGGTGGCATAACCACTCAGAAGCACAATATCAAGGTTTTGGAGATCAACAGTTAACATACAGAAGATAGTAGGAACTGAACTCAAGCTTAATCCAACAATCTTATAAGTCTACGGATTAGTAACACGTGATCCTGATAGAAAGAAGAGATAGCCTAGTTCTTAATCCTCGTAGGAAAGATAAGATGACTCAGATCAGAAGGCATGAGGTATAAGGAGTAAAAGGAGCCTTACGTTCCATCCCACAATCAATTCCCTTACATAACTAAAGAATTTCTAGACTCAACTTCGACCAGTTTGGCTTGGTAATCCTACAGGCAGTCAAGCTCTGATACCAACGCTGTCAGGACCCTGACTCAATGCCACATCGATCTAGCATGTAACACCTCATATCACTTTGCGGCCTCACGCACGGTATTCCCACGGGTGTCGCCTTACATTAGCCCGGGACCGTTTGCGCCTTTTGGCACACGTATATGACAGTGTCGCTAGCATCCATATGATAAGGAGCCCGGGCTGACATGGCTAGTCGTAAACCCAAAGTGGCACAGACTTACACGGACAGGCATCCATGACCCAGCATCGAACATGTCGGTCATCAGCGAGTGAATCCAGGCTGTAGCACTGGGCTAGCAGGACTCCGGTGAACCGGGCTGTAGCAGGCTAACAGGACTCCGGTATTCATCGCGTGACATTTCCCCGAAGGGACAGACACAGGAACGAAGAAGGACACATGCTGGCCAGCCTAAGTGTTCCGGAGCAGTAGCAAGCTACCATGGCTCGGTGGAAACACTAGGAGACATTTCCCGGTAAGAGAGGCTACTAAAGATAAACAGCAGCTATAAGTTGTTCTAACATGCATGAAAATGGTACAGATGGATTCCTTGAATTTTTCTGATAATTTTTCATATATAAATTATTTAATTTGGAGTCACGGTTAATTTTCTATGATTTATTGAAGTTTTAGGCATTTTCTGGAATTTCCTGAATTATAATAAATCCAGAAAATCAATTACTGCGTCAGCCTGACGTCAGTGTGACGTCAGTGGTCAACGGGACATGGTCCGGGTCAAACCTGACAGTGGGTCCCGCGTGTCAGTGTGATTAGCTTAACTAAAATTAATTAAAACTAATCCTAATAGTTAACAGGGCTGGGCCCCACCTGTCATTGACTCAGGAGAGTCAACCGGGGCCCACCCGTGGTCAAAGTCAAAGTTGGCTGCCGGCGTTTAGCCGCCGGCGAGCCCGACGCGGCGGCGAGAGTGGTTTTGGCCACTCCGGCGACCAAATGGGCCGCGGAGGGCATCTAGGAGGAGCTGGGGACGAGCCGAAGCTCTTGGTGGAGTCAGTTGCGCTCGGGGCGGCCGGAATCGGTGCCGGCGGCGACCTAGGCGGCCGCCGGAGCTCGGGCGACCACGGGTTTGATGCTGCAGAGAGCAAGCGGGCTAGTTTTTGCGCTAGGCATGCTCTATGGGATACTACGAACGCGCAGGGCTCGCCGGGGTGACCAAATGGTCACCGGAGCTACGCCGGCGGCGAGCTCGGCGGAGGTGAGCTTCGGCCATGGCGGAATCGGTGCTAGAGGACGCGCTAGAGGAAGGGAACAGGGGGGAAATGGAGAGGAGCTCACGTAGGGACTAGCAGAGTCGACGACGAGGTCGGGGAAGCTCTGGACGACGCGAATTTACGGCGGCGATCTCCGGGCACCGGAGATGAAGACGACGACGTTGGCGACGAAGCAAAGCCCTCCGGCTCGTTTCCTTAAGCTTGGGGATGTGGTGCTCGATTGCGGAGCTGCTGGGCACGGTCACGGGACGAGAGGTGGTCGGTGGTCATAGCTACGGCGAGCGGCGCTCTCAGGTGCGTTCGGTGACGAGAGGGAGGGAGAGCAGAGGAGGAGGAGGGGGTCCAGAGAGCGAGGGAGAAGTGAGAGGG
>NC_041384.1:604722966-604791605 GCF_002162155.2 Triticum dicoccoides
CTCTCTTTTTCTGTTTTAATTCTGTTTTCTATTTTGCAGGTTTGTTTTGAATTTGGTTTTGAAACCAATTCAATTTATTTTGCTTCTGACAATATTTTTAGGAGCTAAAAGAATTAAAACAATGCTCCACAAAAATATTTCAGAATTATTGGACCTATATTTATTTAACAGTAGATATAAGTCCAATTCAAATAGCTATTGATTTAATTCAAATACCCAAAATAAATGTTTCTGAGATACCGAAAATATTGGTTTGGATTTTACCTCTTGCCAATATTTCCAGAGGATAACAAGAACATTTTCTTGGACTTATTTGAAGCAATTTTTATCTTGATCATTTTTTTTAAAGGATTCTGAGGCTTTGAAAATTCCTCAATTCAAATTTCATTTGAATTTAACCATGATGCAGCAACCAAGCTAGTCCAAGGCCAGGGTAAAGCTAGGGATGTGACAGTCGCCGCCTTGCCCCGCACGCCGCCGCGCCGGATCTCGCCGCCCGAGTGCGCACCACCGTCCGCCATCGATGGCCTGTGCCGGAGCTCACCGCCTCAACTCCGCCGCCTTCCACCGCCCCGTCGCCCGACCTCGCCGTCGCCGGTCGCCGCCACCACCGCGCCCCGCCTCGTCGATCACCCTCGCCGGAGCGCCCCTCCCCGACCAATGTCGGCTGAGGGAGTCCTGGATTAGGGGGTGTCCGGATAGCCGGACTATAACCTTTGGCCAGACTCTTGGACTATGAAGATACAAGATTGAAGACTTCATCCCGTGTCCAGATGGGACTTTCCTTGGCATGGAAGGCAAGCTTGGCAATACGGATATGTAGATCTCCTCCCATTGTAACCGACTCTGTGTAACCCTAGCCCTCTCCGGTATCTATATAAATCAGAGGGTTTTCGTCCATAGGACGAACAACAATCATACCATAGGCTAGCTTATAGGGTTTAGCCTCTTTGATCTCGTGGTAGATCTACTCTTGTACTACCCATATCATTAATATCAATCAAGCAGGAGTAGGGTTTTACCTCCATCGAGAGGGCCCGAACCTGGGTAAAAACATTGTGTCCCTTGTCTCCTGTTACCATCCGCCTAGACGCACAGTTCGGGACCCCCTACCCAAGATCCATCGGTTTTGACACCGACATTGGTGCTTTCATTGAGAGTTCCTCTGTGTCGTCACTTTTAGGCCCGATGGCTCCTCCGATCATCAACAACGATGTGGTCCAGGGTGAGACCTTTCTCCCCGGACAGATCTTCGTGTTCGGCGGCTTTGCACTGCGGGCTAATTCGCTTGGCCATCTGGAGCAGATTGAAAGCTACGCCCCTGGCCATCAGGTCAGATTTGGAAGTTTGAACTACACGGCCGACATCCGCGAAGACTTGATCTTCGACGGATTTGAGCCACAGCCGGGCGCGCCGCACTGTCACGATGGGTATGACCTAGCTCTGCCGCCGAACAGTACCCTAGAGGCCGCACCCGCATCAGCTCCGACCCTTAGCTCGGAGCCAACTACGCCGATCGAGGACGGGTGGCTAGACACCGCCTCGGGGGCTGCAGTCTCAACGGTGATCGAGCCGAACACCAGCCTCATCCTCTGCGAAGCCCGTGACTCCAAGGTGCCGGACTCTTTTCCGGACTCCGAACCTTTCGCGCCCCTGCCAATCGAATCCGATTGGGCCCCGATCATGGAATTCACCGCCGCGGATATCTTTCAGCACTCGCCCTTCAGCGACATTCTGAATTCACTAAGGTCTCTCTCTTTGTCAGGAGATCCCTGGCCGGACTATGGCCAACAGGATTGGGATGCGGACAACCAATAAATTCGACGCCCACCCACCACCCACTTCGTAGCCACTGTCGATGATTTAATCGACATGCTCGACTTCGACTCCGAAGACATCGACGGTATGGACGACGATGTAGGAGACGAACATGAACCAGTGCCTATAGGGCACTGGAAAGCCACCTCGTCATATGACATATATATGGTGGATACACCCAAAGAAGGCAACGGCGACGGAACAACGGGGGATGATCCCTCCAAGAAGCAACCCAAGCACCGGCGTCAGCGGCGCTGCTCTAAGTCCCGCCAAAGCAAAAATGGTGATGCCGACATGGGAGATAATAACACCTCGGACAGTGCCAAAGACAATTCCCTCCAGCAAGATTCATCGCAGGAGGATGGAGAAGCCAGCCCCCCTGAGAGAGGGGCAGACAGAGAAGAAGAGGATGATAATTACATGCCTCCCTCCGAAGACGAGGCAAGCCTCGTCGACGACGAATTTGTCGTGCCTGAGGATCCCATCGAACAAGAGCACTTTAAGCGCAGGCTTATGGCCACGGTGAGTAGCCTTAAGAAAAAACAGCAACAGCTTAGAGCTGATCAAGACTTGCTAGCCGACAGATGGACGGAAGTCCTTGCGGCCGAGGAATACGAACTCGAACGCCCCTCCAAGAGCTACCCAAAGCGCAGGTTGCTACCCCGTTTAGAGGAGGAAGCACTTAAGCCTACATCACCAGCGCATGATGCGGCTGACCAACCACCTCACGGCCGCGACAGAGAGTCCTCCCGACCCTCCACTCAAGCCGCACCCCGGCGTCGCTAAAAAAATACCAAGGCACAGGGAAATGTGCTAGACCTGCGAGATATGTTGGAAGACAGGGCAAGGCAAACAAGATCGATCTACGGATCGCGCGGGCGCCCCACGACACGAGACGATAACCGTCACGCCGGATACAGTAAATCCGGCCGGGCCGAACACAGCAGACAAAGCTCATTTGAGCTATGTCTTGATATAGCCCAGTATAGAGGTGCCGCACACCCACTATGCTTCACAGATGAAGTAATGGATCATCAAATCCCAGAGGGTTTCAAACCCGTAAACATTGAATCATACGATGGCACAACAGATCCTGCGGTATGGATCGAGGACTATCTCCTTCATATCCACATGGCCCGTGGCGATGATCTACACGCCATCAAATACCTCCCACTCAAGCTTAAAGGACCAGCTCAGCATTCGATTAACAGCCTGCCAGCAGAATCAATTGGTTGTTGGGAGGACCTGGAAGCCGCATTCCTCGACAATTTCCAGGGAACTTATGTGCGACCACCAGACGCCGATGACCTGAGCCACATAATTCAGCAGCCAGAAGAATCTGCCAGACAATTCTGGACACGGTTCCTAACCAAGAAAAATCAAATCGTCGACTGTCTGGACGCAGAGGCCCTAGCAGCCTTCAAGCATAACATCCGTGACGAGTGGCTTGCCTGGCACCTTGGACAGGAAAAGCCGAAATCTATGGTAGCCCTCACGACACCCATGACCCGCTTTTGCGCGGGAGAAGATAGCTGGCTGGCTCGTAGCAATAACAGGACCAAGAGCCCTGGTAATTCGGATACCAAGGACAACAATGGCAGGTCGCGTCACAACAAGCACAAGTGCCGCATTAACAGCGACAATGCTGAAGATACGACAGTTAATGCCGGATTTAGAGGCTCTAAGCCCGGTCAACAGAAAAAGCCATTTAAGAGGAACACTCCGAGCCCGTCCAGTTTGGACCGTATACTCGATTGCTCGTGCCAAATACATGGCACCCCCCAAAAACCAGCCAATCACACCAACAGGGATTGTTGGGTGTTCAAGCAGGCCGGTAAGTTAAATGCCGAAAATAGAGACAAGGGGCTGCACAGCGACGAGGATGAAGAACCCCAGCCGCCGAACAATAGTGGACAGAAGGGCTTCCCCCCACAAGTGTGGACGGTGAACATGATATACGCAACCCACATCCCCAAAAGGGAGTGGAAGCATGCACTCAGGGACGTATACGCGTTGGAGCTAGTCGCCCCAAAGTTAAACCCATGGTCCTCCTGCCCGATCACTTTTGATCAAAGGGACCACCCCACTAGCATCCGCCATGGCGGATTCGCCGCATTGGTTCTAGACCCAATCATTGACGGATTTCACCTCACTAGAGTCCTTATGGACGGCGGCAGCAGCTTGAACCTGCTTTATCAGGATACAGTGCGGAAAATGGGCATAGACCCCTCAAGGATTAAACCCACAAAAATAACCTTTAAAGGCGTCATACCAGGTGTAGTGGCCAACTGTATAGGCTCAGTTACACTTGAAGTGGTCTTCGGATCCTCGGATAATTTCCGAAGCGAGTAGTTAATCTTCGACATAGTCCCGTTCCGCAGTGGCTATCACGCACTGCTCGGGAACCGCATTTGCAAAGTTTAATGCGGTGCCGCACTACGCATATCTCAAGCTCAAGATGTCAGGCCCTAGAGGAGTCATTACAGTCAATGGAAACACCGAACACTCTCTCCGAACGGAGGAGCACACGGCGGCCCTCACAGCGGAGGTACAAAGCAGCCTCTCAAGGCAATTCTCCAGTCTGGCTATTAAACGTCTGGACACCGTCAAGCGCGCCCGGAGTAACCTACAACAAGACTGCCTGGCACGTTCCGAGCAAGTGTAGCAATACGGCCCCAACCCTAGCCCTCGCAAAACTACGAAATCAGTACTACACGTACATAACTACGCTCTGAAAATACCATGGGCACAGGGGGAGGGGCATGACCACGGCACGCCCAAAAATGCGGCTCAACCGCACTAGGGGATCCCGATTTTGTCATTATTTCCTACTTTCAGGACTCCACTCTTCGGAAGGCCTGTCTGGCAGTACAACCGCCGAACACACGATGCAACAACCAAGGAGGCAGAAAGCTACATCGAATTCCCAGGTGGTCTCTATAACGAGCAAAATACATGTCTTACATACCGTCTCGCAGCTCGCCCCTGGAGGGGGACATGTCAAATAGTCCCATCTCTTGCTTATCACACTATTTGTATCGTTCTGCTTTCACAGCAGCCTTTTAAAATAAACAATGCTTAGCTTCAGCTTATTATTGCATTCTCTATTCATTTCTTTTTCAATACATATGTTCAGTTATGACATTTAGCACCCATACACTTTGGTACGGTCCATACGCCAGGGGCTCAAGCACCCCATAATACGGCATGAGAAGTCCGAACACTTTCACAAAGTGCGGCCCTCCGAACTTATAGCATTATATGCATCAGCTCCGAATCATGTCTTTGGTCAATAGTTGGGTTTGCCCGGCTCCCATGTTTTGGTACCTTACGTTCCGCTATATCGGCTAAGGTAGCGCTGGGAGAACTACTGCGATTGTGCCCCGGTTGAGCTGGGCTAAGCACCTCAATAGAGAAAGCTAAAACTGACTGTCATGATAGGGCGAGAGCTGGTCGCTGTTCGGGAGGTTTCGAGTCCCTAAAGACTTATGCCGCTTAGAGCGAGGAGTCAGCTTTGTCCGGCCTAGGCGTGTATAGCGCCCCGAACTCGGTCTTCCAAACACTAGGGGCTTCACCGAAATTTAAAATTATAGAATTCTCTGGCTAAGTGAGAGTGATAACGCATTATAGTCTGATTGCCTTGTTCGTTGTGCTGAGCACCTCCCTCAAAGGACCCAAGAATGGGAAAAAGAGTGCTCAGGTTTATCCCGAACACCCCAACACTCGTGGCATGGGGGCAGAAGCCGACGACTCGCCATCTCTCAGGCTCGACAAACGGCCGCATAGAAGGTAATATTTTAAATTAAAACAAGCGTTGCATAGCGCATATGAACAAGTTTTCAGCGCACAGGATAAAATGAACAAGTTCACTCAAATATTACATATTTGGAACATTCGTCCGCCACAAGGCGGGCGCCCTTCAGGACGCCCTCATAATACATCTCGGGGTGGCGATGCTCCTTGCCCTGCGGTTGCCCGTCCTTCACAAGCTTCTCCGCATCCATCTTGCCCCAGTGCACCTTAGCACGGGCAAGCGCCCTACGGGCACCTTCGATGCAGACGGAGTGCTTGACGACTTCAAGCCACAGACAGGCATCCACCAGCCACCTCACCAGCCCGAAGTAGCTCCCAGGCAGGGCCTCTCTAGGCCATAGCCGAACTATAAGGCCCTTCATGGCCTGTTCGGCCACCTTATGGAGCTCGACTAGTTGCTTCAGCAGGTCACTTAAGGGCACCGAGTGTCCGGCCTCAGTATGCTGAGACCATAACACCTTCTCCGTCGAGCTGCCCTCCTCAGCCCGGTAGAAGGCGGCGGCATCTGACACGCTACAGGGCAAATCTGCGAATGCTCCTGGAGAGCTCCGGATTCGGGCAAGTAACAAGTAATTCACTTTCACGTGCTTGCTTTGCATAAAGAATGCCTTACCCGCCACTATCTTCTTCATCGCCTCAACTTCCTGGAGGGCTTTCTGGGCTTCGGCCTTGGCAGACTTGGCGCTTTCAAGGGCCGCCGCGAGCTCGGACTCTCGCGTCTTTGATTCAAACTCCAAACTCTTATGTTTTTTCATGAGAGCCTGGAGCTCTTGCTGCACCTCGCCAACCCGCGCCTCATGTTTCTCC
Organism: Triticum dicoccoides; assembly: GCF_002162155.2. Lineage (NCBI taxonomy): Eukaryota > Viridiplantae > Streptophyta > Magnoliopsida > Poales > Poaceae > Triticum > Triticum dicoccoides. The sequence continues at coordinate 604,729,405 of NC_041384.1, forward strand.
CGCTCGGTGCGCTCCATGGCCGCCTTCTTTTCGGCCTCGGAAAGCACTTGCTTAAGGGTCGCCACCTCAGTCGTGGCCCCTAGGACACCAATAGCGATCCTGTCATTTTTTGCAACTGCATCTTTTTAAATATACTCCACAAGGTATTACTTACCTTCTTTTTCCTCGAGCTCCTTTTTAGCAAGGCTGAGCTCTTTCTCGGACCGCTCGAGGCTCTGCTTCAGCGCATCCACCTCCGCAGTCAGTGCGGCAGAGGCCAGCAGCGAAGCCTGCATACGCATATTGACTTAATTATGTTAGACTCCCGCGAATGTTGTTAGATCCTCTATTCGGCTTTTCTTTCTGAATGCCAAATAGAGCATTAGGGGCTACTATCTATGCGGTAATATTTTCACATATTTTTCACATACCTCAAAGCCTGTTAGCAGGCTGGGACAGGCTTCAGTCAGCCCGCGTTTGGCGGACTGAACCTTCTGGATCACCGCACTCATAATAGTGCGGTGCTCCTCGTTGATGGAGGCGCTGTTAAGCACCTCCAGCAAATTATCCGGTGCCTCCGGTTGGACGGAGGTCACCGGCGTCGTAGGCTTGCCCTTCTTACTAGGGGGCCGCCTGCCGGACTCCAGAACCATTGAAGGTTCCGGTGCGGTGTCCGGCCCAGGGCCGGACTTGAAGCCCCTGGGTTTTTCCCCTTTGCGCCAGGAGTCCGGGAGGTCGCCTTGGGGCGCCTCCAGGACCACCACCTCCTAGCTTCGAACCTTTTGGGACAACACCTCGGCGTCGTCCGTAGGGCGGGGGGAGGTAGCGGTCGGAAGTGAAAAACTATTCACATCCGATGAATCCAGGGAGCCGCTCGACGACACGTCGAGCCAGGCTTTGGGCGGACTGCATAATTATATTCGGCGTCAGGAGAAGCTGTGCAATAAAGGAACGCCATGAGTCACTCAGGTATCCGAATACTTATGATTTTGCCAGGGGCTTGGCCCTGAGCGGCCACTCCTCTTCGCCGTCGTTGGCGTTGGTGGAGTAGTCCGTAGGGAGGGTCCTCCCTTTCTTGGACCCTCCGGCCTCCCCAGTTGGGGCGACCTTCCTTTTCTTTTCTCCCCCTGCTGGGGAAGAAACCTCTCTTTCCTCCTACTCGTCTTCGTGGGAGGAGTGCGCCACGGAGTCATCGGACGATGAGTCCGACTCCACCGGGCGCCGGGAATTCTTCCGGGTTCCCGTGGCCTTCTTCTTGGCCTTCTTATCTGTCACCACGTAAGATGCCGGAACCAGCAACTCCGCCAAGCGGGCGTCCGCTGGGTCTTCGGGCAAAGGAGCTGGACAGTTGATCTGTTCGGCCGTCCTCTGCCAGTCCTGTCAAAGGCATGGGGGCTTAGATCCCGCATAGAGTCAAACTATGAAAGACAAATATCCCGTAAGAGGTAAAAACAACTTACCGTGTTGGCTTGACGCTGCGCGCTGAATCCGCGATGCTCGGTAGCGGATGCAGGAGCCTCGGCACCCTTGAATAGCACCTTCCAGGCATCTTCGTACGTTGTGTCGAAGAGCCTGCTCAGAGTTCGGTGTTGGGCCGGGTTGAACTTCCACAAGCTGAAATCCCGTTTTTTGGCACGGGAGGATCCGGCGGATGAGCATGACCTGGACTATGTTAACAAGTTTGAGCTTCGTGCTCACCAGGTTTTGGACACATGTTTGGAGTCCGGTCAGCTCTCCTTTTTACCGCATGGCAGGCCCTTCTCTTTCCAGGAGGTGAGCCACGTAGGGATTCCGGATCGGAACTCGGGGGCTGCGACCCATTCAGGGTCACGCGGCTCGGTGATGTAGAACCACCCCGATTGCCACCCCTTTATGGTCTCCATGAAGGAGCCCTTGAGCCATAGGACGTTGGGCATCTTGCCCACCATGGCGCCTCCACACTCCGCCTGGCAGCCGCCCACTACCTTTGGCTTGACATTGAAGGTCTTCAGCCATAGGACGAAGTGGGGCTGGATGCAAAGGAAGGCCTCGCACACGATGATGAACGCCGAGATGTTGAGGATGAAGTTCGGGGCCAGATCATGGAAGTCCAGGCCGTAGTAGAACATGAGTCCCCGGACAAATGGGTGGAGAGGGAAGCCTAGTCCATGGAGGAAATGGGTGAGGAACACCACCCTCTCATGGGGCCTGGGGTGGGGATGAGCTGCCCCTCGTCTGGGAGCCGGTGCGCGATGTCGTCAGACAAGTACCCGGCTTTCCTCAGCTTCTTGATGTGTCCCTCCGTAACGGAGGAGACCATCCACTTGACTCCCGCTCCAGACATGGCTGGAGAAGGTCGAGGTGGGGAATGCGTACTTGGGCGCTGGAGCTTGAGTGCGCGAAAATGGATGAGCAAAGGAGGAAGAAGGCGTGGATGGAAAGGCGGATCCTTATCCCCTTATATGGGCGGACGAAACTATGCATCCCCACCAGCCTGGTAAAACTCGCTTATCTCCCAAGCGTCATAATCAATGGCGTGGTTGGGTTACCCACGCCCATATTGATGAGAATCCCGGGATAAGGGGACACGATCTCTGCTTCGACAAGACGTGCCAAGGAAACCGCCTCGCAAAACGCGCTGAGGTGGGACAGTAAAGACGATTCAAATAAAGGCTTGGTTGTGGCGTGATGACACGCTACGGAATACGTCAGCAGATTAGATTTGTGTAAATATTATTCTCTCTACGACAGTATGTGGAACTTATTTTGCAGAGCCGGACACTATCCTTGTGTTCAAAATCTTCTATGGAGTATTCGGAGGAGTAACCCGCCTTGCAATGCCGACGACAATCTGCACGCCGGACTCGTCGTCATTGAAGCCTGGTTCAGGGGCTACTGGGGGAGTCCTGGATTAGGGGGTGTCCGGATAGCCGGACTATAACCTTTGGCCGGACTCTCGGACTATGAAGATACAAGATTGAAGACTTCTTCTCGTGTCCGAATGGGACTTTGCTTGGCGTGGAAGGCAAGCTTGGCAATACGGATATGTAGATCTCCTCCCATTGTAACCGACTCTGTGTAACCCTAGCCCTCTCCGGTGTCTATATAAACTGGAGGGTTTTAGTCCATAGGACGAACAACAATCATACCATAGGCTAGCTTCTAGGGTTTAGCCTCTTTGATCTCATGGTAGATCTACTCTTGTACTACCCATACCATCAATATTAATCAAGCAGGAGTAGGGTTTTACCTCCATCGAGAGGGCCCAAGCCTGGGTAAAAACATTGTGTCCCTTGTCTCCTGTTACCATCCGCCTAGACGCACAGTTCGGGACCTCCTACTTGAGATCCGCCGGTTTTGACACCGACACCGGCCATCTCCCTCATCTCTGGCGACGTCACCGTCGAACCTCGGTTCGCATGCCCGGGTCAACCCTAGATCTGGAGGTGAAATTTTCTTCCAAGTCCCTGCAAATTTAATCTCATGTGTGCTACTTTGCCATGTCATATCTCCATGCTCGTAGCTCCATTTTGCGTGCATGATATACCGAAATGTTCCTCTCTGAGTGCTCTACATGCTAGTGTCATTTGCATGCATGTTACTGTCCATATTGATGCCCTAATCTTCGTTGCAAAAGTGCTAAATGATGTTGTCTACTGGAATCCATCATAACTTGCTGATTTGTCTTTTTCATAGAATTTTGTGTGTTCATCTTTTGCGCATAATGTCTACATGTTTTATGAGCATCTTCATGCCATCTTTACAGTGGTGCAAGCCTTGTATTTTATGTGCCCTGTGGTGACTAGCACAAGCATGCCAAGTAGGCCACTTGATGTTGCTGATTTCAGCCACTTAGTATTTCTACTGTCTTTTCCTGTTACATTAGGTTGCTATGTTGACTTGTTGCCACAAGTAGATCCATTCATATTTTGATGAAGTTCAGTAAGAGTATTTTGAAGATATGGTTATGCTCTATCCATTCATTCTTTTGGTTGTAATTATGGGGTACTGTAGCTTGTCATTACCATGCTCTCCTTTTGCCAAATATTGTTACTGTCAGTCTGTTAACAGGAAGTGCATTTTTGCCATGTGTTTTGCTAGTGATCCATGCACCCTATGACTATGCTATTTTCATGTTTAGCTTCATAACTGTGTCTTCTTACTGTTGGTTACCTTGTTATGCCATGAAATGCTTTGTGGTGAGTGCCACGAGCTTGCAAAGTTGCTATCATGAATCTGTTTCTGCCATGTATGTTTTCCTCCAAGTCTGAAACCTGCTTCATATCAGTTGCCATGTTTGCATTGATGCTACCATCTTTTCTGTGCATCTTTGGCTCAAGTTAAGTAAGAGAGTTTTGTTCATTGCCTTGAGTATTTGCATGCCATGCCCTTGTTTGCCATGATATGATCCTGTATCATGTAGTTTGCTAACTCTAAACATTGCTACCTGATGCTGTTTCTGTCAAGATCAGTGAAAAACTGCGGAGTCTGTAACCTGATTGTCATTTGCTGTTTTAGACTTGTTCTATGAGTTATAGTAGGAGCTCATTGTTCATGATTTGTAGAGCTTCACTGGTACTTCACTGCCATGTGTTTTTTTTTATGTTGGAGTGTTGTAGCATATTTGCATGATGTATCTTAAGTGCTATGATGCTTTTAAGCACAGTGTTGCATTGTTCTTGTTTTGCTCGTCATTTGCAAACCGTGCATCCGTTTACGGTGATCTTTATATCGATTTCGATCGAAATCTCCTAATCTTTCCAGTGGCATGCTTGGTTTGCCAAGTTGATGCCATGATCATCTTTTCCCTTCCGGAGTACCCATATGCATTGCACATCATATCTTGCATCCCATGCCATGTCTTGCATCATGTTGCTTGTGCATTGCACCGTGATTGATTGTTGTTTCGTTGCTTGTGTTCTTGCTTTGGGTAGAGCCGGGAGACGAGTTCATAAATGAGGATCCTGTTGAGTACGTTTACAAGGAGCAAGCTTTCAACAACCCTGAGAACTTTGTAGGCAAGATGATCATTACCCCCGATATCACTACTATCTTTGCTTGCAAGTTGTTTCGCTCTATCGCTATGCCGCGCTACCTACCACTTTTTTATCATGCCTCCCATATTGTCATGTCAAGCCTCTAACCCACCTTCCTAGAAAACCATTGTTTGGATATGTTACCGCTTTTGCTCATCCCCTCTTATAGCGTTGCTAGTTGCAGGTGCCTTGTAGGTTGTTCCATGTCGAAACATGGATATGTTGGGATATCACAATATCTCTTATTTAATTAATGCATTTATATGCTTGGTAAAGGGTGGAAGGCTTGGCCTTTTCTTGGTGTTTTGTTCCACTCTTGCCGCCCTAGTTTTCATCATACCGGTGTTATGTTCCTTGATTTTGTGTCCCTAACACGGTGAGGGTATATGGGCCCCTCTTGATAGTTCTCTTTGAATAAAACTCCTCCAGCAAGGCCCAACCTTGGTTGTACCATTTGCCTAATAACAACTAAAAACTTGCATAGGGACTCTCCGGACCCCGTGGACTTAATCAACCCCAGGGCCAGTGCTCCACATGAGTGTTAGTCCAAACTAGAGCACCGTGCGGGGCCACCCCTAGGCAACTTGGGGTATTTGGTATATAGATGTACGCTTCCCTCATCCAGTGTACCCTGAGAACGAGATATGCGCAACTCCTATCAGGCTAGGTCGGTGCATCGGGAGGTCTTGCTGGACTAGTTTTACCATTGTTGAAATACCTTGTGCACCGGGGTTCCAAGTCTGATCGGAGGGTCCCGCGATGGAGGATTGTCTCCGCGGATCCTGAGCTTCTCATGGGCTAAGTTGGGACACCCCTGCAGGGTTTAAACTTTCGAGAGCCGTGCATGCGGTTATGTGGCAGATGGGAATTTGTTAATATCCGGTTGTAGAGAACTTGACACTTGACTTAATTAAGATACACCAACCATGTGTGTAACCATGATGGTTTCTTTACGATGAGGTTTGGGAAGAGAACATGGTGGGGTTATGTTTGAACGTAAGTAGTTCAGGATTAGTTCTTGATCACTTCTAGTTTAAGACCGTTGCGTAGTTTCTCATCTTACTCTTGTACTCGTATGTTAGCCACCATATTTGCTTAGTGCTTGCTGCAGCTCCAACCACATCCTACCTATAAGCTTAAATAGTCTTGATCTCGGGGGTTTTGAGATTGCTGAGTCCTCGTGACTCACAGATACTACCAAAACAGTTGCAAGTGCCGATGATACCGATGCAGGTGATGTCGCCGAGCATAAATGGGAGTTCGACGAAGACCTTGGCCGTTACTATTTTTCATTTCCGGATGACCAGTAGTGGTGCCCAGTAGGGACGCGATCCGGATTTAGCATTTGGGGTTGTCTAATTTTCATTTGGATTCGTCCGTAGTCGGTCCTTGTGTGTACTCTGTTTTATGTATGAATAATTTGATATTTGTGTGACGTGGCGATTGTAAGCCAACTATTTACTTCCTTGTTCATTACATGGGATTGTGTGAAGATGACCCTTCTTGCGACAATACCAAAATGCAGTTATGCCTCTAAGTCGTGCCTCGACACGTGGGAGATATAGCTGCATCTTGGGGTTACAGTATAAGCCATGGTAAAGTTGGAATATAGTAGATATAATGCAAATGCAAAAATAAAATATGAATGGGTTTGCAACAATACTTAGAGTAGTGATTTGCTTTGTTATAGTAACAGATCTCACGAAGGTTTTGTTGAGTTTTGTGTGATCGAAGTTTTCAAGTTTTGGGTGAGATCACGATGGATGAAGGAATAAGGAGTAAGAAGAGCCTAAGCTTGGGGATGCCCCGTGGCACCCCAAGTTATTATCCAAAGAGGAACAAGCAACTAAGCTTGGGGATACCCCCGAGTGGTATCCCCTCTTTCTTCTAACGACCATCAGTATTTTACTTGAAGCTATATTTTTATTCCTCACATATCATGAGTTTTGCTTGGAGCGTCTTGTATTATTTGAGTCTTTGCTTGTTTTGCTTTTTGATTTGATTCAACTATCCTTGCTGGACACACCTATTTGAGAGAGCCAAAATTATCCTATGATTTGTTAGAATTGCTCTATGTGCTTCACTTAATTTTTTTTGAGCCGTGGAATTGCTCTAGTGCTTCATTTATATCTTTTTGAGCATGGTGTGCTTTCATATTTTTGAAGAAATACTCTCATGCTTCACTTAGATTTACTTGAGAGTTAGTAAAATTTTGAAGAAATTCTCACATGCTTCACTTAAATTATTTTGAGAGAAGAAATTTTTACGCTCATATTCTTCACTTAAATTTGTTTGAGCTATCAAAAGCAACATATGAAACCAGTCTCAAAGTGATAGATATTCAAGAGGGATATAACAAAAACTTTCATGAAGATATTGGACAAAATAAACTTGATTCTTTTCAATAGTTTTGCGATATGATGATATAATATGTGAGTCATGTTGATGAGTAATTATGCTTTAGTAAGAATATTGGTATTAAGGTTTGTGATTCCCTATGCGAGCACGAAAATCAATAGTTTTGCAATGAAATTACATCATACTTGTGGTGCATTATTCGGTGTTAGTTATGCTTAATGCTCGCTTATGAGATTTTGCGTTTCTTGGTTGGATGCTTCTCAATCTTTTGCTAGCCTTCACTTGTACTAAGTGGGATTACTACTTGTGCATCCAAAATCCTTAAACCTAGTTTTTGCCATATGAGTCCACTATACCTACCTATATGCGGTATTTCCATGTTGTTCTGAGCAAATTTGTATGTGCCATCTCTAATTTTCAAAATAAATTTCCTTTTTGTGATGTAGAACGAACCTCGATGCCGAGATCCGATTTGTTGTTGCGGCCCAATCTTTCATGAACTCCACCACCAATAGCAGGAACCTCTCACCCGCGCACACGATGTACACGAAATAGAGGGTTGGAACCTTGCGGCTCATCACGAGAAAACCAATCTCGACGACGATACTCACGCGCAAAACAATTTCCTCACAGAGAAATTGCAACACAGAGGTTTTCTAAAGCTTTCTCCAAAACTTAGGGATTTTTAGACAGCTTCCCCCAAAACTCGATACAGGTATTTACCCTAAAAACACATCGTGTCTATTCATAAAAATATATCCTCCCTTTACCTGGAACGTGATCTGGTTATTTATACTAGTATAGCCGACCCACCTAACAATGATTAAACACACGCAAGCTTTCGTATCTATTCCTGACTTCCAAACAAAAACAACTAAAGATAGGAGCTAACTTAATATTTTTCCTAAACAAATCTCTAAACTTGACACAATATCTTGCCGATCTCTATGGGGTGAGCCCCAGCCAACAGAACACAATGAAAGATATTCACGCACGTCAGGACTCCTCCTGGAAGCTTCACGTGTCTTCTCTTTCCATGGTAGAAAAATAAATAGCTCTCTATTTTTAATCCTCTTGACCGAACCAGACCAATCTGATCTCGTCTTAGTCTTTGTATCATAGTAGGACTCCTTTTATTTCCATGATCTAATGCACGTTAGTATTGCCTTGCAAAACTCAACACATCCATCAGAGTAATTCGGCCAACATGCAGACTTGCATGCATGTACATCTACAAGCAGTAATATTCTACCAAACTCTTCCTCACGTGACATATTTAGTTGTTGGTTTCTCTATTTAAACTAAACAAAGCACATCTCTTTTAGTGTCTCATCACCTGTACAAGTTACATTATCTAGCTCATGCTCATCTTCATAGATCTGTAATATTTTGGGCACATATATATTTGCGATCTTAAGCGGTACAACAGTGTGTGTGGCCATATCATTTTGTGTGCTCGTACCGCTCAAGAAACGGTAGGGGGTGACTGATATTTTTCCATGCTAGATGTGTTATTCTCAAGATGAGTGTTTACTCACTTGTCATTGCACAAGAGTACGACAAAGATATTAGGGATAACTAGTCCTAAAATGAAAAATGAGTTTACTTTATGTTGTCAAATTATAAATTCCATGGGAAGTGTTGGTATATATGGACGGTACCCGTGGATTCGGTTAGCCATGGAATGTGAAAGTATGGTGCAAAAGGCAATACAATTTAATTTTTGTTTGGGAACCACCTATGATATATCTAGCATGGAAAGTATTGGGAACTACTCAATCGTTTTTGTTGACAGGAAAGACATGCCACCCAAAATGTTTTATCTCTATCTTTTTCCGCTTTGAGCTCTCAAATCCCTACTTCCCTCTGCGAAGAGCCTTTCTATTTACTTTATGAAATTTTTGTTTTTATTTGAGTCTTCATCTTCTCTTATGAAGCACAACCTAAGGGGCACTATAATCATACTTGAGCATTGGGTGTAGCTAATATGCGAGTGTGTTTCATGAATGGATCAATGATTGAGCATAATGGGTTAGGGATAACTTGCTTTAGTGTTGATATTTTGAAAGACGTGGTTGCTTGTTGATATGCTTGAGTATTGAAATCTTCATGTCAAAACCAGACTATTGCTTTGAATCATACAAAAATCCAAATGTCCATGCCACAAAAGAAAAGATTATGTGATGAACATGATCGGCAGCATTCCACATCAAAAATTCTGTTTTTACCATTTACCTACTCGAGGATGAGCAGGAATTAAGCTTGGGGATGCTGATACGTCTCCAACATATCTATATTTTTTTTATTGTTCCATGCTATTATATTATCATTCTTGGATGTTTTACAATCATTTTATAACAACTTTATATCATTTTTGGGACTAAGCTATTGACATAGTGCCCAGTGCCAGTTGTCATTTTTCCTTGTTTTTTACTTTGTAGAAAATCAATACCAAACGGAGTCCAAATGCAGTGAAACTTTTTGGAGATTTTTTCTGGACTAGAAGACACAAGAAGGGCCAAAGAAGTACCAGAGAGGTGCCCCGAGGGGGGAACAACCCACCTGGGCGTGCCTGGGGGGGCAGGTGCGCCCTGGTGGGTTGTGCCCACCTCGGCCGCCTCCCGCACCGCATCTTTGCTCTATAAATACCCCGAAAATCCAAAAACCCTAGGGGAGTCGACGAAACACAATTCTAGCCACCGCAAGTTCCAAAAACCATTGATCCAATCTAGACACCATCAAAGAGGGGTTCATCATCCTCATTGGTGCCTCATCAATGATGCGTGAGTAGTTCATTGTAGACCTTCGGGTCCGTAGTTAGTATCTAGATGGCTTCCTCTCTCTCTTTTGATTCTCAATACAATGGTCTCTTGGAGATCTATTTGATGTAACTCCTTTTGCGGTGTGTTTGTTGGGATTCGATGAACTTTGAGTTTATGATTAGATCTATTTTATCCATGAAAGTTATTTGAGTTTTGATCTCTTATATGCATGATTGCTTATAGCCTCGTATTTCTTATTCGAACCTTTGGTTTAGTTAGACCGACTAGATCGATTTTTCTTGCCATGCGAAGAGGTGCTTTGTGATGGGTCTGATCTTACGATGCTCAATCCAAGTGACGGAAGGGGACATGACACGTATGTATCGTTGCTATTACGGATAACAAGATGGGGTCTATTCCTACATGAATAGATCTTGTCTACATCATGTCATCGTTCTTATTGCATTACTCCGTTTCTCCATGATCTTAATACACTAGATGCATGCTGGATACCGGTCGATGTGTGGAGTAATAGTAGTATATGCAGGCAGGAGTCGGTCTACTAATCTTGGACATGATGCCTATGTAATGATCATTGCTTGGATATCGTCATAATTATTTGAAGTTCTATCAATTGCCAAACAATAATTTGTTTACCCACCGTTTGCTATTTTTATTGAGAGAAGCCACTAGTGAAACCTACGGCCCCCGGGTCTATTCTTTATCATACTTGCTTTGAGATCTATTTTTATTCGCTTTTATTTTCAGAACTATTATTACAAAAAGCTAAAAATACCTTGCTACACTTTTTATTTGAATCTTTTATTTTGCATTTATTCGAGATCTATTTATCCAATCTATCACAATTTTATCCCGTCAACTTGACAATTTCTGGCGCCGTTACCCGAAGAAGGGATTGACAACCCCTTATACGCGTCGGGTTGCAAGTATTTGTTCTTTGTGTGTGCAGGTAGCGTTTACATAGTGTTGCTAGGTTCTCCTACTGGATTGATACCTTGGTTTCATAACTAAGGGAAATACCTACCGTAGTTGTGTTGCATCATCCCTTCCTCTTTGGTGAAATACCGACGTAGTTCAAGCGATACCAACGTCCAGCCTTGGCCCCTCCTTCAAGGAGAGGGGGCGGCGGCCAGGGGGTGGAGTGCCCTCCAAGCTAGGTGGAGGCACCTCCACCCCTAAGGTTTGCCTCCCCTAGCACATGGGACTTAGGGGGTTGGTGCGCCTGGGCCAAATAGGCCAGGGCGCCCCCTACAACCCATGCATGCCCTTGGGGCTGGTGGAACCCACTGGTATACTTTCGGACCCCTCCGAAACCTTCTCAAAGCTTCCCGGTACAATACTAAAAAATACTGAACTTCTTCCGGAACCCCGACAACAACTTTCCATATATAAATCTTTACCTCTAGACCATTTTGGGTGGGTTCGGAGCGTCGGACACGTGCATGGAAGTGGTTTGGATGCCTGCAAATCCCCTCCCCTTCGGTTTGCTTCCGGATTGTGAGAAAACAAGCATCCGGACCAGTCCGCGGACGAATATGGGACCACTTTGGATGGCAAAACACGTCCAGACTGCACGGTCCTAACGAGTGTGGGTGTTTGAGGGTCAGTGTTGAAGATGCCCTAAGCTCTCCGAACATCTATTGCCACATTTCATGCTTGGATGAATTACATACAACCAAATTGAACTGTTACACAAGCACAACTGAGTTCATGCATTAGTTTCACACCCTTCAGGAGAGCTAGTCCTGCTGGGAGGGTCATGGTTAACTGCCTTTATGGAAAAAGGCTTTCGCCCCGCTTTATAAATAAATCAATCACCAACCATAGCGTACCAAGAAACAACACAACACATAACCACACGACGCCACCGCAGGCAAGGTCTCACACACACGCACACACAGAGACAAATATACCTAAGTTCAGCTATGGGCACAGCAAAACAAGCCCAACACAGGCGCTCGACAATACAACACATAGACGGCGGTGACGAAGTAAAGACGACGACGATCTAATCAGGTTCCAGTGGTGGCGGGGGAAGCGGAGGAGCCAGCCGGAGAGCCATCACGCAAAGCTGGGTGATGATGGAGGTGATGGCGTCTCTCTCCCTGGGATGGCTAAGCGGCCGCCAAAGCTGCAAGTTACCAGACCATTTGAATAAAGTGTCAGTAGCACGACGAAGAGGAATACGCTGAATCACAAGTTTATTCCTAACATTCCACAGCGTCCAGGCAAGCACCCCAATGGTGAGCCACCTAATGTGGCGCACCGCAGATGGAATTGCTTGGAGTTGGGCAAAGAGAGCGGGGAAGTTGTTGTGGTCGCAGCTTCCACCCACTATCTCACGGAAACAACTCCATAGGAACTGTGCGAACACGTAGGTGAAGAAGATATGGTTCGAATCTTCTTCAGGCCCATAGAGCGGGCAACGCCCATCACCAGGGCCATTGCGCTTTAGGACCTCAACTCCCGTTGGGAGGCGACCACGAATCCATTGCCATAAGAAGATCTTAATTTTCAGAGGGAGGCGAATCTCCCAGATGGAGGTGAGCGCCTCATGGCCAAGCGAGGAAGCGATGGCCAGGTAGAGATATTTGGTGGAGAATTGCCTAGAAGGCTCTAGTCGCCATCTAGATCGATCATCGTCAGTCCTGAGATCAGGCTCGTGAAGTGCAATGCAGTCTAGCAACTCTTGCCAGTCCGCGTTCTCAGCCGGGCCTAAGGGCCTCCGGAATGAAAGTTGCCCTAAGTCAATAAGGGCTCGATGCGGTGCTGGAGCTTCCCCATCGTGGGGCGCAGCTCGGCCAATGTGAGCCTGGAGTCGCTAATAGGTATCCCCAGATTAGTCGTGGGAAAGCACCCGAGCTGGCAGTTAAGCCGATCCGCTATGATGTGTCTCTCATCCTGGGAGTAGCCCAAGACCATCACCTCACTCTTGTCAAAGTTGATCCTAAGGCCAGACATCTGCTGGAAGCACAGCAGGAGGAACTTAAGGTTCGTGACATCACTCGCCGAACCTTCCACCATGACAATGGTGTCATCCGCATATTGGAGAAGGGAGATCCCGTTTCCCCCAATCCGCCCCAGAGACTCCACCTGGAGAACGGCGGCTGGCGGAGAGGGTGGAGCAGGCGGAACCGGGTCGGCCCAGGCGGGCGAGGAGGCGAAGACGCCAAGGGTGGGAGCATTGGCGGAGCGGGGCGACAACGCCGGGAAGACCTAAAGGCTTGCGTCCGAGGCGTTGAGGTTGTCAACGGGCGGCGGGGGAGCAGCAGCGCGCGCATGACCTAACCCAGCACAACCCTGGTAACCGGAGCATGCTGCTGGTCGTGGGGGGGGGGACTGTCCTCGGAGTCGTCTTCCTCCTCCTCCGAGCCAGACGGGTGACCGTGGCGGGGGTCCCGGTCACGGCGGTGGTCTCTGGCACCTCCCTCATCCGGGCCATCCCCCAAGAAGCTGTCGTCGGGGATGCGGGGGCGACCTATGTGGTTGGGCGGTGATACGTCTCCAACGTATCTATAATTTTTTATTGTTACATGCTATATTATATCATGTTTTGGACATTATTGGGCTTTATTATACACTTTTATATTATTTTTGGGACTAACCTATTAACCGGAGGCCCAGCCCAGAATTGCTGTCTTTTGCCTATTTCAGAGTTTCACAGAAAAAGAATATCAAACGGAGTCCAAACGGAATGAAACCTTTGGGAACGTGATTTTCGGAACGAACGTGATCCAGAGGACTTGGACCCTACGTCAAGAAAGCAACCAGGAGGGCACGAGGTAGGGGGGCGCGCCTACCCCCCCAGGCGCGCCCTCCACCCTCGTGGGGCCCATGTTGCTCCACCAACGTACTCCTTCCTCCTATATATACCTACGTACCCCCAAACTACCAGATACGGAGCCAAAACCCTAATTCCACCGCCGTAACTTTCTGTATCCGTGAGATCCCATCTTGGGGCCTTTTCCGGAGCTCCGCCGGAGGGGGCATCGATCACGGAGGGCTCCTACATCAACACCATAGCCTCTCCGGTGAAGTGTGAGTAGTTTACTTCAGACCTTCGGGTCCATAGTTATTAGCTAGATGGCTTCTTCTCTCTTTTTGGATCTCAATACAAAGTTCCCCCCCTCTCTTGTGGAGATCTATTCGATGTAATCTTCTTTTGCGGTGTGTTCGTTGAGACCGATGAATTGTGGGTTTATGATCAAGTTTATCTATGAACAATATTTGAATCTTCTTTGAATTCTTTTATGTATGATTGGTTATCTTTGCAAGTCTCTTTGAATTATCAGTTTGGTTTGTCCTACTAGATTGATATTTCTTGCAATGGGAGAAGTGCTTAGCTTTGGGTTCAATCTTGCGGTGTCCTTTCCCAGTGACAGTAGGGGCAGCAAGGCACGTATTGTATTGTTGCCATCGAGGATAACAAGATGGGGTTTATATCATATTGCATGAGTTTATCCCTCTACATCATGTCATCTTGCTTAAAGTGTTACTCTGTTCTTTTGAACTTAATACTCAAGATGCATGCTGGATAGTGGTCGATGTGTGGAGTAATAGTAGTAGATGCAGGCAGGAGTCAGTCTACTTGTCTCGGATGTGATGCCTATATACATGATCATACCTAGATATTCTAATTGTGCTCAATTCTATCAATTGATCAACAATAATTTGTTTACCCACCGTAATACTTATGCTCTCGAGAGAAGCCACTAGTGAAACCTATGGCCCCCAGGTCTGTTTTCCATCATATTAATCTTCCGTCAACAAGCTATTTCCTTTTCCGTTTATTTTGCTTTCTTTACTTTGCATCTTTATCATAAAAATACCAAAAATATTATCTTATCATATCTATCAGATCTCTCTTTCGTAAGTGATCGTGAAGGAATTAACAACCCCTCTATTGTGTTGGTTGCGAGGATTTTATTTGTTTGTGTAGGTGCGAGGGACTCGTGCGTGGCCTCCTACTGGATTGGTACCTTGGTTCTCAAAACTTAGGGAAATACTTATGCTACTTTGCTGCATCACCCTTTCCTCTTCAAGGGAAAACCAACGCAGTGCTCAAGAGGTAGCAGGCGGCTCGAGGGAGATGCGGAGGTCGAAACCCTGGTCGTTGAAGAACACACAAACCGTGGCGCAGAGCCGGGATGAGTCGAGGGATTTAACCTTGACCGAGACCTCCTCCTCTTTGCGGAGGGAGAGCTCGCCGACCACCACCACCTTGCCGATGATGCGAGACAAGTTCCGGATTACCCACTCCGACCGGGCGATGTCGGGGAGGCCACCGATGAGGATCCAGGCCGTGTCCAGGACCGCGACCGCCAGGGGGTCCCGCACCGGCACGGAGATGTCCACCACTAGCTTGTTGAGGGCTAGGGTGATGTCTCCGCTGCGAGTGCCATAGTCGTGGCTAACCACGTCCGAGAAGACGACCGAGAACTGGCCATCAGCCAACATGATGACCTGTCAGTCCCAGGAGCAGTGGTAGATGTGGTTGAGCTCGGCGTCGATCATCTCCGGCGGGGCCACCCCATCCTTGACGGTGACAATGGCCAAGAGCGATGGTGAAGGGCCGGGGATGTCGGGCACCTCGATATGGAAGTATCCGAGGCCCTCAATCCCATGCTCGTACATCATCAGCTCCTCCGCCACTGGACGGTCGGGGCAGAGGGAGGCCGGATACCCGGGGTCCGAACATACGTAGCAGCACTGCGGGCGCGAGCAGGCGATCTAGGAGTGTCCGGCGAGGCCGCAGTTGAAGCACTTGACAAGGTTGGAGGAGCGGTCATCGGGGAGCAACTCAGCCGAAGCGGAACCCGACGGCGCACGGGGAGGGCGGGCCGGCTGGGTTGAGCCATTGCCCCTGCCCAGCCCTCGCTTCTTCTTCATTTTGGAGCCCTGTCGGCCCCGCCCCACCCCATTGCCGGCGGGTGGGAGGCTTGGCTCGCCACTGGGTGGCTGGTAGCGGCGGATTGGCGCAGGGGCGGTAGGTTGTTGGGGCTGTTGCGGGAGACGAGGCGGAGAACGCGAGCGGCCGCCACGGCCGGGGGAGCGGCTCCTGTCCCGACGGCGACTCGGGGACGGGGAGCGGCGCCAGTGGTCGGGCCAGTCAGCAGCCGGGAGCGGGATCATGAGCGACCCCGCCAATCCTCGCGTCCAGGCGACCGACGGTGGGGCGGAGAGTGGCGAGCGTCCCGAGGAGGGGAGCGACGGTCATCATGCGGCGGAGACCGCCTACTGTCACGGGAAGAGAGCTCCCGGCGAAGATCTACCGCGCGCCGGGCCGCATCCGGGGAGGGGCGGGCATGCTCACGCCGGTCGAGCGTGCGACGCTTGGGCCGCGACCCAGCGTCGTCCCACTTCCGCGGCATGGGGGTCCAGGGCAGAGGCGCAGGCAGGGGGCCGGAGGGGTTGGCGGTGGGGGTGGAGGAGAGTACGAGGGTTTCTGTCGGGGTGGGAGGCCCAAACGCGCTGGAGAAGGCCTGCGGGTAACCATATGGACCGAGCGACCGATCGGGCCGGCCCAACAGGAGGCCTTCGCGGAAAGGCCATGCCCCTGAGAGATCCCAACGGCCCACAGGAGACCGGCCCAGGAGGACCAGGCCCAACCGCGCGCGGCCCATCGGATCATGGCCCAGCCAGCGGGACGGGGAAGCGGCAGGTAGGGTTTCCCCTGCCGCCGTTGCCACCGTCGCGGCCGGTGCCGTCGCGAAGAAGACGCCACAGCGAGCCATGACTGCCGTGAGGGAGCGTTGGGGGACAAGCGGAACGCGGAAGACCCAAAAGCAGCAATGAATGGCCGAAACGGGGAACGACGGAGC
This sequence comes from Triticum dicoccoides, assembly GCF_002162155.2. Classification (NCBI taxonomy): domain Eukaryota; kingdom Viridiplantae; phylum Streptophyta; class Magnoliopsida; order Poales; family Poaceae; genus Triticum; species Triticum dicoccoides. Next base: position 604,746,361 of record NC_041384.1, read on the forward strand.
GTCGCCGGTGGCCACGACGGTGCGGGAGCGGGGAGCAAAGGCGACGGTCGGGGACCGAGAACCCCAGCGGCAGGGACGGCGGCGCGCCACAAACGGCGGGCCCAGCCTTGGTCGGACCGCCCCGCGACGCCCCATGCCGAAGCGCGGTGGCGGCGAGCGTTCTCCGACCCAAAGGTGGCACCTTGGCGCGGCGTCGGCGGAGGGACTGCCACGGCACGCCGGCGAGGCCGCGAGGTGGTTAGGTAGTCACGACGAGGCGACCTCCCAACCTCCCTGCTGGACACAACCGAGCTCGCCGACGGCTCCCTGCGAACAACGGGCCGGCCCACGGCAACATCGTCGTCCTTCGCCAGGTCCGCCCAGCGGAAGGCCGGCCCCAGCGAGACACCCGGGGATCCGGGGGAGGGGGATCCCGACGGCGAGGCCGCACCGAGCACGGAGGGGGAAGGGCACGCCGGGGCCGGGGCGTCAAGGGCGGGGCATGCCGGGGCCGGAAGCGCTGGAGGCGGAGACGCGGCGGCTGAGTCGCCCGCGGGGTCGCAGGAGCATGGCATTCTCCTCCGTCGCGTAACCCTCGGTTAACTGCCTTTTCTGTTGGTTGAGTTTAATAATAGATGGGGAGGGAGAATGGCGAGGCCTTCATTTTTGAAAATTTTAAATTCAAACTTTTATGTTTCAAAAAATTCTGAAAAAATATGCATGTATATAAGGATGTAACCCACATGTGTGTAAATTTTTATGATGAAATACGTTGAAATGCGACCTCTACAAAAGAAGACAAATTCATGGCCTAAGAGGATTAATAGTATCATGTGTTAAATAGCTCCAGATTTGTCTTTTTTGCACAGCCCTCACTTCAATATATTTTGCCCTGAAAATTTACACACATGTGTGTTATGCCTTCATGTATATATGTACTTTTTAAAAAAAAATATAAAAATATGAATTTCAATGAAATTTGAATTTTGAATCTGAAGGTCTCCAGTGAGCTCGGTCACCAAAGGCATTTTCCGATGGGGAGGTGCTAATTCACCTCTGTAACTCTCACTTGTAACGCCTGTTTGTTGCTTATCAAAAAACTGACACACTAAAATTTCAAAGGGTGGTCGAATATATTTTGGTGGCTTTGAAATAGCTATTTGCTTAGTTGATAATGACATACAATTCCCGCAAAAAAAAAGATAATGACAGACGAACAGCCATGATCTTCTCATCCTTTTCGATATCAATGGTCAACAGATCAAGATATTCACATCCTTCTGATATTGATATCGATAGCCACCGATCGAGATATCATATTCTTTTCTACTTGCACGAGTCTAGATGTTTATATCGAACAATTTGTAGTGTTGACTCGAAAATGTTATTTTCCATTCGCCGGGGAAATGGCAAAAACCCCTGAATTTTATATTATGCGGATCCATTTTATTTTGGATAAAGAAAAAATGATAAAGATTGTCCATCTAGAAATTGGTATTTCTCATCCAACTTAGAAATAGTCAATACCAGACACGTAAATCTAGCACAACAATTCCTCAATAAAAAAATCTAGCACAACCATACTAGATAGCTGCACAATTATAGCACAAGAACGCAGTGAATTTCATTTTTCTTGCAGGAAAACGAGAGCTTTATTAATTTGCGAATAGAGTTATTACAATCGATTACGAATAATAGCTAACTCCAGCACACAAGGAGCCCCATTCGTGCAACATATCACAAAGTAAGACACATTGAAGGGCACGGTGCTGAGCTCAACAAGACGAATCACCCGCTCTTTTTCGGCCTGCTAAGTCTCCTCCTGACAGAGCCCTGCGTAATTTCATAACACAGTGAACTTTGTCTTGGCTGATAGTTTCCCACCGATAGATTTGAAGGCAATGCGACGGGCGGCTGAGAGAGCAGCTGCTTTAACATGACCAGTGTGTCCAGCATGCCGCCTGATTGGGTCTACTATCAAAACCTCCAAAGCAGGGGCATTTTCCACAATATGTACCATAACTCCTACTTGACTCTTTGTACCTGTGAAATTACGAACTCTCATCCTCTCTAGGCACTTGTATTTGCACTGACCGTGTGCGAAGCTGCTTAGAGGCTGTTCACAAAGATTCCCTTCACCAGCAGACCTGTAGCCAAATGCAATGAACTCTGCATCTAATTCCTTAAGGAACGGAGCAGCCTCTAAGACGCTTGCGATGGAGAGGATGCTACTGACATGTCGACCGGTGATGGTGAAAAACAAGTGTAGGTGCGTGAGATGAGAAAACCTGGAAATGCTCGCTGGTCTCCAGGGAAACTTTGGGTACTATATGAGTGTACAGAGACATTCGTTGCCCCGCTGGGAACGCATGGGGCAATGGGCCGAGAACGTGTTCCAGTGTTAACATGTAGCAATGAATATGAACACTCTGAAGTTCTGAAGCTTCACCAAGGTTGATGTTAGGCATAGGCAGAGCAGGAGTAGACATAGGCACCTGACTCTCCTTGAATATAAAACTTGTAAGCTTGCTAGCATTGAGGCGCAGGTATTTCAGGCGGCACAGCGGTCTATCCACTTTAAGTCCATCCTTGAGATAGACCATGCACAAATCCAGCCACTCCAAACTTGAGCAATTTGACATAGACCAAGCTTCCTTAGGTTTGGAAAACGTATAGACTGAGGCACTTTGAGCGACACATAGGAAAGCTGGACATGTTGCAGGCTGGACATACCGCCTCCGGCGTCGAGCAGTTGCAAGGGAAACACGTGTTGTTCATAAGAAGCTGCTTGAAAGCGGGCCACCGGCGGCACGTGAAGAACTAGGCCCTTGGTCTGCGAAGAGACCGCGAAGCGAACCCAGTCATCCAGATGGTGCCCGACCTGGGCAAGCGCTTCGACGTCAAGCCTGAGCTCGAGCTGTTGGACCGGGTCGCCGAGGCGCTGATGCAGTATCCCGTTGACGGCGTCGATGAATCGCTGGACATGCCGCCGCCTGTCGAGAAATGCGCGGTACTGCCGCTCCCCCCTGCCTATGCACGACTCGTACGGGCCGTACTTGTATCCATCAACGGACATGGCGAAGATGTCGAACGTCAGCCTGGGGGAGAGTTTCCAGGCGTGCCTCCATGCGCTAGACAGAGCACTGGTCATCGCGGCCTGCTTCGTATCCAGCTTTGACAGGATCATGGGCAGCAGTTCCTCCGGAAGGTCTCCGAACGGGTCTCCAGATTTCCTCCTTGAACTGCCGCGGGTTGGTCTCCGACGGCCGACGGCGCCGGAGGGGTCGGCGGGGGCCGCTCCCGGCGCGGTTTCTTCATCCCAGAGCCGCACCGTGACTCCATGGCCCCGCGCCTTGCGGTGGCAGACCAATCTTGGGTTGCAGCGGCAGCTGATGAGAACGGTGGCTACTCCTTCTCCGCGTGCGTCGTCCGAGATCCGTCCGGGACGGCGACTCAGATGGTTCCCCATCAAATCTTTCCGGCAACCGCTAACCGAGGCCTGAGGTGCTGTTTTGAGCTATTCCACCACGAAATGAGGTAACGGCAGTGGACACGATCGAAACAACTTCCATGTTTATCCTTCCTTGATTTTTTTATAGATTTTTTTTCAAAACTATGACGTATTTTGTAGCAATTTCGGAAACTATAGCACAGAATGAAAAAAAATGCAAAACTATGACCCTGTCGGCCACGTGGAGGCCGAAAAGGTAGTTTTCGGCCAACTGTTGGCCGAAGTAGTGTTTTCGGCCGTGCCATGGCCGAAAAGTGCTTGAGCTGGCCGAAATGGCTGTTTTCGGTCTACACTAAGCCGAAAAATACTTTTTGGTCTACTCTAGGCCGAAAAGTACTTTTTGGTCTACACTAGGCCGAGAAGAACAGCAGCGACACAGGAGGAAGAAGCCACCGCTCGGGCTTATCCAGCCTTTTCGGCCTACGGGTGGCCGAAGTACACTTCGGCCTGGGCTGGGCCGAAAAGGGCCCATTTCGGCCACCAGCTAGCCGAAGCTACTATTTTCGGCCGGGCCACCACCGGCAGCAACTCTTCGGCCCACCACAGCCCGTTTTCGGTCAACCGCGGGCCGATGTCCTCTTTTCGGCCGAAGGCTGGCCGAAAAGTCCCTTTTCGGCCCAAGCGAGGCCAACAGGGTCATAGTTTTGCATTTTTTTCATTCTGTGATATAGTTTTCGAATTTGCTTCAAAAAAGTGATAGTTTTGAAAAAAAATCTTTTTTATAGGGGTATTTTATTCTTCCTTGATCGTCGCGGTGTTCGTTCCCTCGGTAAAAAAACGTATGACTACCTATATAGTACGTTCTTTTAGGGGTATAACGGCCCATATATGTTTTATTTTTGAGAAATTATAATGGCCGATATAGGTAGGCCAGTGGACGACGTCTTGGGTTTAGGTCTGCGAATAAGAAGGACTAGCACTTATGCCCGTGCATTGCAACGGGTGGAAAAATATCATACATTTTTAACTCGGTTAACCCTTCCTTCCAAAGGTCCACGTCCTCTATGTCAACACGGTATCACACTCGTGTTGCCACTTATCCTTTCCTTGTCCTCACCTACATTGGCCGTAGTGTTCGTATGATCATAATATGTTCGAATATGGTCAATTCAATAACAATTAGTTGGGACACAAACATGACACACCTGTCATTAAATTGCGCCTGTGCAAGTGAAAATTTAGGACTAATAAAACCAATATCATCGAGCTAGACGTGAGTGCTACCCTTGCGAGTTATGCTTCGCTACCGAATAAACGTCAGTTGCCATCAACCAAGATTGACCAGGTGAATGAACTGGGTCGTCGACCGCCGTTCCTGCGGGATGATATTATGAGCATTGAACAAAGAGCCTCCATTATTTGAATGATATAATAGAAAAAGTGAGGATTTTTGCTATAGTACAAAACATAGAATGTGGCAGCGTTGAGGTAATAAAGCTTTTTTGGTGGGGAAGAGGAAATAAAGCATTTATTTTCCAAATTTTTATGAATATGTAGTGTGGAACCTCGTGTTTTCTTCAATATTTGTTAAGCTTCTAATTTTTTTTCATCACCAACGGTTTGTGGATCTGGAAATTAATCGCATGTGTATTTTCGGTTCCAAGGCGCAGCCATAATTGAATGAATGTATTTAGGCTTTTCTTAGGATCAACCATACTTTATTTAATTAAAATCCCACACCAGGAATCTCGTCTGACAAAACATGTAAAATGCAACCATAATTTAATGCATGCATTTAGGCTTAATTTGTTGACATGCATTTAGGAAGAGTCGCATGGAGAACTTCAGTCGGATGCCTATTTTCTTGACTTTGAAGCATATTGTTCGAGAGTTTATTACTAATTCAGAGGATTTTCATAGATGCCTATTGGCAAATCATATCATACTGGGACATTAACCATCATACTCACAATAAAAATATTGTACACGAAGCACTTCTATTGAGTTACTGATATCAATAAAAATGTTGTATACTTCGTTGGGTGTCCATGCGTATATGCATGTTGTTTGTGTGCTAACCATGAAGTCCTTGTCGTATAGATGTACCAACTTCCTCTTCTGTTGCGATATATGCATGGTTAATCATCGCAATTGACTCTTTGCATGGTGTGTTGCGCTTCAACTCACGGTTAGCTGCAATTTGCTTTATTCTAGGAAAAAGTCTAAAATAGACCTTGAAGTTGTAGACGAAAGCTAAATCGAACCCTGAACTTTGAATCCCGGAAATTGGCACTCTGAACTTGTAATCCCGGTCTATTTTGTACCCTAGACCTGTTTGGCACACTGGGAAGAATACAATCCCGGCCGGGATTCCAGCTACTCTCACGGACTAGAATTTGGGCCAGCCCAATATAACACAACAAGAATTCGTGAGGTTTAAAAAATGTTCGCACATTTCTAAAATTGTTCAAATGTTAAAAATGTTTCTTTTTTCTATTTTTCGCACAAATTCAATTCGTTGTGTGTTTTCAAAAACTGTTTGGAATTTCGTGTTTCACACAAAATCAACTCTATTAGTATTTTAAAAAACTGTTTGCGATTTCAAAAAAATCACATTTATCGAAAAAAGTTCAGAATTCAAACAGTTTTTCACATGCTATGAAAAATATTTCATATTTTCAAAATTGTGTCACATTTTTAATACTGTTTTTGGAATTTCGTAAATTATTTCAGAAATAATGTATTTAAAAAATGTTTCGGATTGTTGGCAGTGGACTCGACTGGGCCAGCCCACCAGACATGAAGCGAGTTTTTTTCCTTAACACGCGACGTAAAAAATTCTTTTCTTTCCTTTTCTTAACGGGCGACGTAATAATTCTGAAACAAAAAAAACATGTTGTGGAGTCGAACTTGGGACCTGGTAGCCACTACACCAGACGACTATGACTGACATAGCAGAGGCCCGAAATATTTAATCAGAAACCAAAGCGCCGAACATTGTAAAGATTTTTTAGGGGCAAACAATTATTGAAAACGTATTTATTTATGAAATCTTTGAACATTTTATAAAGTGCAAGAACTTTTTGAAAATTTCTAATACTTTTAGAAAACCAACAACTTTGAAAAAGCGATCACCTTTATAAACATTTTTTGAAACCTGAACAAAATTTTAAAGTGCAAACGCTTTTTGAAACATAAATTTTTTCTGCAACCTGAACAAAATATTAAAGTGCGGACACGTTTTGATACATAAACATTTTCTGAAACCTGAAAATATTTTGTGACATCTAAAAAATATCACAAATTTTAAAAAATGTCCCGAGCCAATCCAAATGTTTATACATTGTATAATAATATTTGTGTGATTCAAAGAACTGTTTTATACATTAAAAAAAGTAACATTTCAAGAATGATCACGAGTTCCAAAAAATGTGTTTGTGACATTTTTAAAAGAATGTGTTTACAATGTAAAAAAAATGTTTGCATGATGTAAAAAATGTGTCAAAACCTTAACAGAATATATGTGGCATGTCCTTGAAAAAAGTGTATGCAAATTTAAAAATGTTGAACCACGTAAAAGAGTGTTGTGTAGTTTTATAAAATGTTTATCATCATTAAGAAAATTTAAAACATGTAGTTGAAAAAATATTACCATGTATTCAAAAAGTTTTGAAAACATGTAATTTATAAATGTACATAATATATCTGAAAATATCAAAAGTTTATCCAAAAATATTTAATGTGTGCGTTAAAAATGTACATTGGGTACTGAGAAAATTTAGACATGTGTAAAAATGAAAAAAGAAATGAAAATGCAAAAGGAAGAAACTAAGAAAAAACCATATTAGTGCGCGCGCGCGAGCAATTGCGCTACTGGGCCGGCCCAATTTAGCAAATTCCGGCCATGTTCTGTCAAGTTTTAAAATAGACCGGGATTAGAGAGTTTGGTGTGCTGATTTCAGGGATTGAGAGTTCGGGATTTGATTTAGCTTTCGCCTACAAATTGAATCTTTATTTTAGCATCCTTTTGTTCTGGCGGCATATTTGCATATTTTTGTCTTTCTCGTGCACATTTTTTTGCCTTTATTCTAGCATCCTTTTGTTCTGGCGGCATATTTGCATATTTTTGTCTTTCTCGTGCACATTTTTTTGCCTTTTGTGTTGGCTCCATATTTGCATATTTCTTCCTCCCTTGTGTGTATTTTTTGCAACTTTGTTGAATCTTTATTTTTTTGCATTGTTGATATGCTTCACGACGCTGTTTTAGTTTTTCTTGTTTTGCTTCATTGGTTATCCGTGCATACCGTCGCTCTCTGTCTTTTCTTCTTCTTTGTTCCTTGGCATCCATGACTGGAGACCGTGCCCCCACTTGCTTGTCTGCATGAGAGCTTTTTATATTGTATGAATATGTTGTTCATTAAAAAACAGATTATATTTTGCATCATAAATAGAACAGAGGAGCTACCTACAAGTTACATCAAGTACTGGACATTAGCACGAGAATATATGTGTTTATATAGTGTCATGTTATTCCTAGATCCAATTTAGAAAATAGAAAAATGAGATTGAAGAGCACAGATATACACATGAATTTTTTTTGTCTAACTTCGGTACGACAATGTAGATCAGACGTTTATAAATAATGACAAAAACATATCATACTGGCATTAACCATCATAATGAGTTATTAACATTGGTTAACAAAAATACTATGTAGACCAGACGTCTATAAATAGTGACAAAGCATATTACATCGGGAGATTAACCATCCTAATGAGTTACTAACATCGGACAATAAAAATATCATAAACGCAACACTTTTGTTGAAGTTATTTTACCTTGACGCAATTGTTCCTCCATATATACAATCTTCAGCATGTCCATCTTCAAGCATGGCATCTTGTTTCTTGTCCAGAACAACTTCACTGAGATCAGACTCTATGGCCATGACTTCTATTCCCTCCGTCCCATAATATAAGAGCGTTTTTGGCACTACAATAGTGCCAAAAACACTCTTATATTATAGAACGGAGGAAGTAGTAAATTGCATGTATATAGGCGAGATCAACAGTGTCCTAGGACGTTCTATGAATACCGGACCATATATGATTTTTTTTCCTGAGCCAAACGACCCATATAGTTTTTTTTTGAGAAAACAGACCTATAGGTACCCCAGTGAGCGACGTCTTGGGTTTGGGCCTGCAAATAACGTCTTTCCGCAGGACAGGCGCTGCTCGTTCGCAAGAGCCGGCCCAATAAGGGCAGTCGAGGACCGCGCGTGCGTTCACTGGCCTTGATTTTGTTTTCTTTTGCTCTCCCTTTTTTCCTTTTTCTAGTGCTGCCGTACTTTTAGAAAATACAACAGATGGTTTTCTAAATTAAAAATGTGTTTGTACAAATAAAAAATGTTCGTGAATTTTAAAAAATCATGGATTTCAGAAAATGCTTGGGGACTTGAAAAAACTTCGTGCATTTGGGAAAAGTTCATAGATTTACAAAATCATCAATTTTAAAAAACTTTATAAATTTAAAGAGTTTATAAACTCTAAATTTTCATAAATTTGGGGAAAATCATAAATTTGGAAAATTCCGCAAAAAATGAAAAGTTCATGGATTTGGAAACAAGTTTATAAAATTTGGAGAAACACAAAATTGAAAAAATATCACAAAATAAAAAAAAACAAGAATTTGGAAAAAGGACCTAAATTTTAAAAATCTCATAACTTTGGGGAAAATCCACAAAAAAAAGTTCATCAATTTTGAAAAAAGTTCATGGATTTTGAAAAAGTTTCACCGAAATTGGAAAGAAAGTCTGCAATTTTCAAAAAAGTGCACATATTTGGGAAAAAAAGGTTCATCGATGTGAAAAAAGTTCATTGAATTTAAAAAAAATCATCAATTTTGAAAAAAGTTCATGGATTTTGAAAAAGTTCCATCAAAATTGAAAAACAAATTCTGCGATTTAGAAAAATGCACATATTTGAAAAAAAAAGGTTCATCGATATTAAAAAAGTTCATTGAATTTCAAAAAAAGTTCGTCAATCTATAGAAAACAACCATGTATTTGCAAATAATTCAATGAACTAGGAAGAAAGAAAGGAAAACATAAAACGAAAAAGTAAAATTAAAAAAGGAAAGCAAAAAAGGAAAAAGAATAAAAAAATGAAAAATGAGAAAGTTGAATCTCACCAGATCCTGCTGGATGGCGCAGTGGTTACACAACTAAATTGGTCGGCCCAACGCGGTGCGCTTCAAGCACCCGTTTGTAAAATACATAATAATGGACGTCTGAAGTGCCAAATAGGAATCGCCTGAAATCACTAGTTGAGGAGTGCTCATTGCAAAGATCACTCCAGCAGACTAAGGCATAACCTAGTGGTGAGAAAAGGCTGATGCCTTCCCACCCACCCAGGTTAAAGGCATGGTACTTGCAATTTGCGTTTGTTGCACCAATTATACTGTATGGGGTTCCCTTACAGTCTTTCTGTCAAAAAAAAGATCACTCCAACTTCTCAGGTTGCGACAAATGGCACACATGCAGCGCCACTTGTCGCGACCTGTGAGTTTCCCTTTTTTTCGTAGAACTTTTTATTAAAAATGATTTATCTCTCAAATCATGCGTCCAAATCTCGAACCGCTTTCACCGTTGGATTCTTCGCATCGAGATCTTCAAAATTAGATCTCATGTCGATAGGTTTTGACGAACTATTTTTTCAAGAAAAAAGCGGACGAAAAAACTGAATTGGGAGCACGGGTTTTTTCCCTTTCCAAAAGAGGCACGCCCGTGCCTCTCACTAAATCACAACCGTGCCTCTCGCGGAAGCAAAATCATGACTCTCGCGGAAGGAAAAAAAAGAGAAAATATGTTTTTTCCGTTTCCGAGGATGCACGGTCGTGCCTCTCTTGAAAGCACAACCGTGTCTCTCGCGGAAGTAAAACCGTAACTCTCGCGAAAGGAAAAAAAACAGAAAATGCATTTTTTTCGTTTATGAGAGGCACGGCCGTGATTCTCGCAAAAGCACAACCGCGCCTCTCGCGGAAGCAAAACCGTGACTCTCATGAAAGGAAAAAAAATAAAAACGCGTTTTTTTTTCGTTTTCGAGAGGCACGACCGTGACTCTCGGTAAAGCACAACCGTGCCTCTCATGGAAGCAAAATCATGACTCTCGCGAAAGAAAAAAAAACAAAAAATGCATTTTTTCGTTTCCGAGAGGCACGGCCGTGACTCTCGCGAAAGCACACCCTTGCCTGTCGCGGAAGCAAAACCGTGACTGTCGGGAAAGGAAATAAACAGAGAACGCGTTTTTTTCGTTTTTGAGAGGTACGGCCATGACTCTTGCGAAGCAAAACCATGCCCCTCACGGAAGTAAAACCGTGACTCTTGCGAAAGGAAAAACGAAAGAAAACATGTTTTTTGCGCAATTTTTTTTCGATTTTTTTGATCAAAAAGCTAAGGAAGACCGGTGAAAAATCAAAACGTCGAAAAAACCCGTAAAAAGCCGAAAACGTGTGCAAAAGAAAATCCAGAGGGAGCGCCCAGAGCGCGACATGTGGCGAATGGCTGAGAGCGCGCGAAGTGGCACTGATCGCTATGAGTCTCCCGAAGGAGCGCTCGTTAATTAGTTTTTTTAGACAACCTCACATGCTTTATTCATCGTCCACAATGTTTACAGGAGGAAAAATCAAGTTCCCCCGGTTGGCCGAACCAAACATGACGGCCAAACCCTAAAGACAAAGCATATCTAGCGAGATTGTGAGCCTCGAAATTCGAACTCCTGAACTCATGGACTACTTTACATGAAATAAAAGAGTTTGCACGAAGTATAATCTCCTGCACTATAGCTCCATATCCAGCCGCCGAGTTCTTCTGGACATGTTCTACCACCCTCTTGCAGTCCGTTGCAATCTGAATTGAATTTTCATATAGATCCTCGGCCAAAGCTTGGCCTTCCCGCACGGCTATTGCCTCAAGTGTGCTCGAATCTTTGATGTACTGATGTTTTAGAACCGAAGCACCCAAGAATCTCCCCTTGTGGTCTCGGCACACCGCTGCACTGCTCCACACTCCCCTTGCATTTACACTGCCGCATCCACATTCATCACCCTTAGGCGGTGGTGACCACGTATACTGTCTAAAGCTGGCTCGCCTTGGGGATTTTCTCACTCCTTTATCTAACATCTCCAGGTCTCTCAAGTACGAGTTTATGAAAGCGTTAGTAGTAAACGGACTATCAAAAAGCTCTTCATGAATAGTCCTCCTTCTAACTCGCCAGACTGCCCAAAGAGTCACCACCATCCGAGTGAATTCCAACTGCGGCAGCGATTCGTGCATTGTGAATATCCAATTCTTCGCGTCAAGGGAGAGATTACCAAGCATTGCCTCCACTATCTCCTCTGAACAAAGTGACCAGATGCTCCTAGCCATCACACAGTCTACAAGTGCGTGCTTCCAGTCATCTTGCACAGAACAAAAAGCGCACACACTCGTAGTTGACATGTTCCGGTGATGTAACACACCGGCTGTTGGGCCGGCCGAACAAGTGTAGTTGAGGCCCATGTGTTACGTTCACTCGCCTTGATTTGCTTGTTTTTCACACTCCCTTTTTCTTTTTCTGGTGCTGCTCTACTTCAAATAAAACAAGCTGTCAGTTTTCTAAATTAAAAATATGTTTGTGCGAATAGAAAATGTTCGTGAATTTAAAAAACTTCATGGATTTGAGAAAATGTCTGTGGACTTGAAGAAAGTTCACACGTTTGCAAAAGTTCATTTATTTGAAAACAAAATCATAAATTTGAAGAAAAAAATCATGACGTTCAAAAAATAGTAAATTTCAAAACATTCGCAAAAAATTAAAAGTTCATGAATCTGATTTTTTTTACAAAATTTGGGGAAAACACGAATTTGGAAAAAGTCAAATTTTTTGAAAACATCATGAATTTGGAAAATTTTCCTAAATTTGAAAAAGCTCGTAACTTTGCAAAAAGTCCACAAAAATGAAAAGGTTCATGAACCAGAAAAAAAGTCCACAAAAAATTTGAAAACAAGATTGTCGTGAAATTGTCACGGCTGATGTCCTAGTATGAGGACTTAGTCGTGGAGCCATCGCAACAAGGTTAGCTTAAAGGGGTTAATCAGGACAAAGGACACGAGGAGTTTTATACTGGTTCGGCCCCTTGCGGTGAAGGTAAAGGCCTAATCCAGTTGGAGGTGGTATTGCTAGGGTTTTGATAACCAGGGAGCGGATACGCCTAACGTGTCTCTCGATCTGTTGTTTCTTGCCCTAAGCCACCGCCGGCTCGTCCCCTTATATACATGGGTTGACGCCCTGCGGCCTACAGAGTCCCGACCGGCTCATACAAACGTGCCCGGCTCGGTGACTTATCTTACATGCCTTATAATACAAGTTTACATATACACGGCAGTTTACATCCATGGGCCTTAAGCTGCCTTTCGGGTTTGGGCCCTCTACTAAGCCTATCTATGAACCGCCATTGTTAATATGCTCTTGGGCTTCATTGAGATGAACCGCCATAGGGATGACCCGGCCCCTCCTGGGCGGGTCATACCTGATAGCCATATCCCCAACATTAGGCCCCAGGTTGATTTGAACTTGTTCATGTCAATCTTCAATACTTAGAAAAATCCTTCCTCCTCTTACTGTGAAATATTGTAACCCGCCATGACATCATCTCCAAGAATTGTGATAACCCGCCATGACGTCACCTGTGATTAATGCTACACAGAATCCAAATCTTAATAAATCTTTTTTTTACTGACCCTCCGAAAATCGAGGCCTCGTGCCGTCACATATCCATTTTACTGTTCCTCGATTCCTGCGCCCGCCGTTTGTACTTCCAAGCCTATAAATAAGACCACATAGTCACCTTTCATTCTTCTCCTTCCCCTTCTCGCTTTCTTCCTCCTTGTGATGCACCAACCCGCACAAGCCCCGCCGCCGTCGACCTTCGTCTCCGACCTCAACTCCGGCCGCTGCATCACCCTGAACGGACCAGAAAACCGCGGCGCCACTCTGCTGTCCTATCAGCATCAGTAAGCCCTCCTTCCTTTCGTCATAGATCTGTCATTAGGATTCATCGGTGTTCGTCGGTGTTCATCACCGCCCTACTTTCTCCTTGTTTAGATCCATGGATTAGATCCAAAAACCACATAAATCTTGCGTTTTAGTAGTTTTAGCGCCTGTTTTTGATACTAGAATATATCCTCATCGCGATAGATCTCCTCTAGGGCACCTCTGCTTTTCCACTGTCAGCTGTCACCTCTGTAGGTTTTGAATGTATTCCCTTTTCTGAAAAACGGTAGATCCGAATTTATATCCTCAACCCGTGGAACCTGTTTGTCCTAACACTTAGCAAATTTTACTCTTGATAGATCTTGAATATCTTAGTCATGGCGGCTTATTCTGCCGGCTTATCATTACTTCATATATCATTAGCCCTCGCTTTAAGCGACCATCCTGAATATGCACTGCAATTGTTAACTTGTAATTTCACCAACTAACTTGAGCCGGCAAATTATTTCCTTCCTTTAGGTTGTCCTTTCACTATGCCACCAAAGACAGTTACTACATGTAACTGGGTTCCCTCCATCGTCACCGAGAGCACTTTAAAGGACTTTGTTACCGTTGGATATTTGCCAGAGAAAAGTGTCATGCATTACCGTGCTCCTGACCCGAGCGAAGAGAGACCTCAGCCAAAGGACGGTGAAGTTATTGTATTCACAGATCATATGAACCGGGGCTTCTCGCCGCCCGGCTCTAAGTTCTTTAGGGATGTCCTGCACTTCTTCAAACTCCATCCGCAAGACATTGAACCCAACTCCGTATCAAACATCTGTAACTTTCAAGTTTTCTGTGAGGTATACCTTCAAGAAGAGCCTAGCGTTAAACTTTTCAGGGAATACTTCTACCTGAACCGGCAAAATGAGTTCACAAACGGGCCTAGCTTGGAACTTGGTGGAATTTCAATTCAGCGCAGAAGAGATGCCATCTTCCCTCAAGCAGCTCTGCCGAGTCATCCCAAGGACTGGAATCAAACATGGTTCTATTGCAAAGATATCTCACCGTCTGATGAAAATCCATTGCCGGGTTATCGTGTTGAACGTCTTGACTCAAGTTATCAACTCCCTGAGAAACTTACCCCCGCCGAACCCAAGAAACGTGTTCCTACAATCAGAAAAGTCCAAGCCTTGCTAGGCAATGGTTTAACTAGAGTTGATTTAATCCGCTGCTGGGTCACATGGCGGATCATACCCTTAAGCCGCCGATCTGGCTTGATGTGTACTTATACTAGAGGAACAGACGACCCCTTGCGCCATAGCTCTCTGCGTCTGACTGAAGAGGGTATCATTGAAATGGCAACGATACTTGTAAATAGCAAATTTGAAGACTGCAGCAAAGTGGGTCTGAATCCGTTCTGCAAGCTTAACCTGTTGGAAATATGCCCTAGAGGCAATAATAAATTAAGTTATTATTATTATATTTCATTATTCATGATAATCATTTATTATCCATGCTAGAATTGTATTGATAGGAAACTCAGATACATGTGTGGATACATAGACAACACCATGTCCCTAGTAAGCCTCTAATTGACTAGCTCGTTGATCAATAGATGGTTACAGTTTCCTGACCATGGACATTGGATGTCGTTGATAACGGGATCACATCATTAGGAGAATGATGTGATGGACAAGACCCAATCCTAAGCCCAGCACAAATATCGTGTAGTTCGTATGCTAAAGCTTTTCTAATGTCAAGTATCATTTCCTTAGACCATGAGATTGTGCAACTCCCGGATACCGTAGGAGTGCTTTGGGTGTGCCAAACGTCACAACGTAACTGGATGGCTATAAAGGTTCACTACAGGTATCTCCGAACGTGTCTATTGGGTTGGCACGAATCGAGACTAGGATTTGTCACTCCATGTAATGGAGAGGTATCTCTGGGCCCACTCGGCAGGACATCATTATAATGTGCACAATGTGACCAAGGAGTTGATCACGGGATGATGTGTTACGGAAGGAGTAAAGAGACTTGCCAGTAACGAGATTGAACAAGGTATCGGGATACCGACGATCGAATCTCGGGCTAGTACAATACCGCTGGATAAAGGGAATTGAATACGGAATTGATTGAATCCTCGACATCGTGGTTCATCCGATGAGATCATCGTGGAACATGTGGGAGCCAACATGGGTATCCAGATCCCACTGTTGGTTATTGGCCGGAGAGTTGTCTCGGTCATGTCTGCATGGTTCCCGAACCCGTAGGGTCTACACACTTAAGGTTCGATGACGCTAGGGTTATTAGGAAGACTTGTATGTGATTACGGAATGTTGTTCGGAGTCCCGGATGAGATCTCGGACGTCACGAGGAGTTCCGGAATGGTCTGGAGGTAAAGATATATATATGGAAAGTTGTTGTTCGGGTTCCGGGAAAAGTTCGGTTTTTTCCGGTATTGTACCGGGAAGCTTCCGGAAGGTTCCGGAGGGGTCCGGAGGTCCGGAAAATGTTCCACCACGTCCAATTCAGCAGCATGGGCTGTAGGGGGGCGCCCTAACCTTAATGGGCCAAGGGCACCAGCCCCCCAAGGCCCATGCGCATGGGAGAGGGGAAACCCTAAGGGGGAGGGCCTCCACTTGACTTGGGAGGCACTCCTCCCCCCCTTGGCCGCCGCCCCCAACCCTAGATGGGATCTAAAGGGGGACGGCTGTTGGGGAACGTAGTAATTTCAAAAAAATTCCTACGCACACGCAAGATCATGGTGATGCATAGTAACGAGAGGGGAGAGTGTTGTCTACGTACCCTCGTAGACCGAAGCGGAAGCGTTGATGCAACGTAGAGGAAGTAGTCGTACGTCTTCCCGGTCCAACCGATCCAAGCACCGTTACTCCGGTACCTCCGAGTTCTTGGCACACGTTCATCTCGATGACGCTCTCCGGGCTCCGATCCAGCAAAGCTTCGGGGAGGAGTTCCATCAGCACGACAGCGTGGTGACGATCTTGATGTTCAACCATCGCAGGGCTTCGCCTAAGCACTGCTACAATATGATCGAGGTGTAATATCGTGGAGGGGGCACCACACACGGCTAAGGAACGATCATGAAGATCAACTTGTGTGTGTATGGGGTGCCCCCTGCCCCCGTATATAAAGGAGTGGAGGAGGGGAGGGCCGGCCCTCTCTATGGCGCGCCCTAGGGGAGTCCTACTCCCACCGGGAGTAGGATTCCCCCCTTTCCTAGTCCAACTAGGAGTCCTTCCATGTAGTAGGAGTAGGAGACAAGGAAGGGGAAGGGAGAAGGGAAGGAAGGAGGGGGCGCAGCCCCTCCCCCTAGTCCAATTCGGACTAGGCCTTGGGGGGGCGCGCGGCCTGCCCTAGGCAGCCCCTCTCTCTTTCCCGTATGGCTCAATAAGGCCCAATACTTCTCCCCCCGTATTCCCGTAACTCCCCGGTACTCCGAAAATACCCGAATCATTCGGAACCTTTCCGATGTCCGAATATAGTCGTCCCATATATCGATCTTTATGTCTCGACCATTTCGAGACTCCTCGTCATGTCCCCGATCTCATACGGGACTCCGAACTCCTTTGGTACATCAAAACTCATAAACTCATAATATAACTGTGATCGAAACCTTAAGCGTGCGGACCCTACGGTTCGAGAACAATGTAGACATGACTGAGACACGTCTCCGGTCAATAACCAATAGCGGGACCTGGATGCCCATATTGGCTCCTACATATTCTACGAAGATCTTTATCGGTCAGACCGCATAACAACATACGTTGTTCCCTTTGTCATCGGTATGTTACTTGCCTGAGATTCGATCGTCGGTATCCAATACCTAGTTCAATCTCGTTACCGGCAAGTCTCTTTACTCGTTCCGTAATACATCATCCCGCAACTAACTCATTAGTTGCAATGCTTGCAAGGCTTAAGTGATGTGCATTACCGAGAGGGCCCAGAGATACCTCTCCGACATTCGGAGTGACAAATCCTAATCTCGAAATACGTCAACCCAACATGTACCTTTGGAGACACCTGTAGAGCTCCTTTATAATCACTCAGTTACGTTGTGACGTTTGGTAGCACACAAAGTGTTCCTCCGGCAAACGGGAGTTGCATAATCTCATAGTCATAGGAACATGTATAATTCATGAAGAAAGCAATAGCAACATACTAAACGATCGGGTGCTAAGCTAATGGAATGGGTCATGTCAATCAGATCATTCAACTAATGATGTGATCCCGTTAATCAAATAACAACTCTTTGTCCATGGTTAGGAAACATAACCATCTTTGATTAACGAGCTAGTCAAGTAGAGGCATACTAGTGACACTCTGTTTGTCTATGTATTCACACATGTATTATGTTTCCGGTTAATACAATTCTAGCATGATTAATAAACATTTATCATGATATAAGGAAATAAATAATAACTTTATTATTGCCTCTAGGGCATATTTCCTTCAGTCTCCCACTTGCACTAGAGTCAATAATCTAGATCACATTGCCATGTGATTTAACATCAATAGTTCACATCTTTATGTGATTGGTTCACATCTCCATGTGACTAACACCCAAAGGGTTTACTAGATTTAATAATCTAGTTCACATCTCTATGTGATTAAGACCCAAAAAGTGATCATGTTTTGCTTGTGAGAGAAATTTAGTCAACGGGTCTACCATATTCAGATCCACATGTATTTTGCAAATTTCTATGTCAACAATGCTCTGCATGGAGCTACTCTAGCTAATTGCTCTCACTTTCAATATGTATCCAGATTGAGACTTAGAGTCATCTGGATCAGTGTCAAAACTTGCATCGACGTAACCCTTTACGATGAACCTTTTGTCACCTCCATAATCGAGAAACATATCCTTATCCCAGTAAGGATAATTTTGACCGCTGTCCATTGATCTACTCCTAGATCACTATTGTACTCCCTCTCTTAACACAGTGTATGGTATACAATAGATCTGGTACACAGCATGGCATACTTTATAGAACCTATGACTGAGGCATAGGGAATGACTTTCATTCTCTTTCTATCTTCTGCCGTGGTCGGGCTTTGAGTCTTACTCAACTTCACACCTTGTAACACAGGCAAGAAACTTTTTCTTACTGTTCCATTTTGAACTACTTCAAAATCTTGTCAAGGTATGTAATCATTGAAAAAACTTATCAAGCGTCTTGATCTATCTCTATAGATCTTGATACTCAATATGTAAGCAGCTTCACCGAGGTCTTTCTTTGAAAAATTCCTTTCAAACACTCATTTATGCTTTGCAGAATAATTCTACATTATTTCCGATCAACAATATGTCATTCACATATACTTATCAGAAATGTTGTAGTGCTCCCACTCACTTTCTTGTAAATACAGGCTTCACCGCAAGTCTGTATAAAACTATATGCTTTGATCAACTTATCAAAGCGTATATTCCAACTCCGAGATGCTTGCACCAGTCCATAAATGGATCGCTGGAGCTTGCATATTTTGTTAGCACCTTTAGGATTGACAAAACCATCTTGTTGCATCACATACAACTCTTTTTTAATAAATCCATTAAGGAATGAAGTTTTGTTTATCCATTTGCCAGATTTCATAAAATGCGGCAATTGCTAACATGATTCGGACAGACTTAAGCATAGATACGAGTGAGAAACTCTCATCGTAGTCGACACCTTCAACTTGTCGAAAACCTTTTGCGACAATTCTAGCTTTGTAGATAGTAAGACTACTATCCGTGTCCGTCTTCCTCTTGAAGATCCATTTATTATCAATGGCTTGCCGATCCTCGGGCAAGTCCACCAAAGTCCACACTTTGTTCTCATACATGGATCCTATCTCAGATTTCATGGCCTCAAGCCATTTATCAGAATCTGGGCTCATCATCGGTTCCTCATAGTTCGTAGGTTTGTCATGGTCAAGTAACATGACCTCCAGAATAGGATTACCGTACCACTCTGGTGCGGATCTCACTCTGGTTTACCTACGAGATTCGGTAGTAAGTTGATCTGAAGTTACATGATCATCATCATTAGCTTCCTCACTAATTGGTGTAGTAGTCACAGGAACAGATTTCTGTGATGAACTATTTTCCAATAAGGGAGAAGGTACAATTACCTTATCAAGTTTTCTACTTTCCTCCCACTCACTTCTTTCGAGAGAAACTCCTTCTCTAGAAAGGATCCATTCTTAGCAACGAATGTCTTGCCTTCGGATCTGTGATAGAAGGTGTACCCAACTGTCTCCTTTGGGTATCCTATGAAGACATATTTCTCCGATTTGAGTTTGAGATTATCGAGATGAAACTTTTTCACATAAGCATCGCAACTCCAAACTTTAAGAAACGACAGCTTAGGTTTCTTGCCAAACCATAGTTCACACGGCGTCGTCTCAACAGATTTAGATGGTGCCCTATTTAACGTGAATGCAGCTGGCTCTAATGCATAACCCCAAAACGATAGTGGTAGATCGGTAAGAGACATCATAGATCGCACTATATCTAATAAAGTACGGTTATGCCATTCGGACACACCATTACACTATGGTGTTCCAGGTGGCGTGAGTAGTGAAACTATTTCACATTGTTTTAATTGAAGGCCAAACTCGTAACTCAAATATTTCACCTCTGCGATCATATCGTAGAAACTTTTATTTTCTTGTTACGATGATTCTCCACTTCACTCTGAAATTCTTTGAACTTTTCAAATGTTTCAGACTTGTGTTTCATCAAGTAGATATACCCATATCTGCTCAAATCATCTGTGAAGGTCAGAAAATAATGATACTTGCCGCGAGCCTCAACACTCATCGGATCGCATACATTAGTATGTATTATTTCCAATAAGTTAGTTGCTCGCTCTATTGTTCCGGAGAACGGAGTCTTAGTCATCTTGCCCATGAGGCATGGTTCGCAAGCATCAAGTGATTCATAATCAAGTGATCCCAAAAGTCCATCAGTATGGAGTTTCTTCATGCACTTTACACCGATATGACCTAAACGGCAGTGCCACAAACAAGTTGCACTATCATTATTAACTTTGCATCTTTTGGTTTCAATATTATGAATATGTGTATCACTACGATCGAGATCCAACGAACTTGTTTCATTGGGTGTATGACCATCGAAGGTTTTATTCATGTAAACAGAACAACAATTATTCTCTGACTTTAATGAATAACCGTATTGCAATAAACATGATCAAATCATATTCATGCTCAACGCAAAAACCAAATAACACTTATTTATGTTCAACACTAATCCCGAAAGTATAGGGGAGTGTGCGATGATGGTCATATCAATCTTGGGACTACTTCCAACACACATCGTCACTTCACCCTTAACTAGTCTCTGTTTATTCTGCAACTCCTGTTTCGAGTTACTATTCTTAGCAACTGATCCAGTATCAAATACTGAGGGGTTGCTATAAACACTAGTAAAGTACACATCAATAACATGTATATCAAATATACTTTTGTTCACTTTGCCATCCTTCTTATCCGCCAAATACTTGGGACAGTTCTGCTTCTAGTGACCAGTCCCTTTGCAGTAGAAGCACTTAGTCTCAGGCTTAGGACCAGACTTGGGCTTCTTCACTTGAGCAGCAACTTGCTTGCCGTTCTTCTTAAAGTTCCCCTTTCTTCCCTTTGTCCCTTTACTTGAAACTAGTGGTTTTGTTTACCATCAACACTTGATGCTTTTCTTGATTTCTACCTTCGTTGATTTCAGCATCACGAAGAGCTTGGAATCGTTTCCGTTATCCCTTGCATATTATAGTTCATCACGAAGTTCCACTAACTTGGTGGTGGTGACTAGAGAATTTTGTCAATCACTATCTTATCTGGAAGATTAACTCCCACTTGATTCAAGCGATTGTAGTACCCAGACAATCTGAGCACATGCTCACTGCTTGAGCGATTCTCCTCCATCTTTTAGCTATAGAACTTGTTGGAGACTTCATATCTCTCAACTCGGGTATTTGCTTGAAATATTAACTTCAACTCCTGGAACATCTCATATGGTCCATGACATTCAAAACGTCTTTGAAGTCCCGATTCTAAGCCGTTAAGCATGGTGCACTAAACTATCAAGTAGTCATCATATTGAGCTAGCGAAACGTTCATAACGTCTGCATCTGCTCCTGCAATAGGTCTGTCACCTAGCGGTGCATCAAGGACATAATTCTTCTATGCAGCAATGAGGATAAACCTCAGATCATGGATCCAATCCGCATTATTGCTACTAACATCTTTCAACACAATTTTTCTCTAGGAACATATCAAAATAAACATATGAAAGCAACAACGCGAGCTATTGATCTACAACATAGATATGCTAATACTACCAGGACTAAGTTCATGATAAATTAAAGTTCAATTAATCATATTACTTAAGAACTCTCACTTAGAAAGACATCCCTCTAATCTTCTAAGTGATCACGTGATCCAAATCAACTAAACCATGTCCGATCATCACGTGAGATGGAGTAGCTTCATTGGTGAACATCACTATGTTGATCATATCTACTATATGATTCACGCTCGACCTTTCGGTCTCCGTGTTCCGAGGCCATATCTGTATATGCTTGGCTCGTCAAGTATAACCTGAGTATTCCGCGTGTGCAACTGTTTTGCACCCGTTGTATTTGAACGTAGAGCCTATCACACCCGATCATCACGTGGTGTCTCAGCACGAAGAACTTTCGCAACAGTGCATACTCAGGGAGAACACTTCTTGATAATTAGTGAGAGATCATCTTAAAATGCTACCGTCAATCAAAGCAAGATAAGATGCATAAAAGATAAACATCACATGCAATCAAAATATGTGACATGATATGGCCATCATCATCTTGTGCCTTTGATCTCTAACTCCAAAGTATCGTCATGATTTCCATCGTCACCGGCATGACACCATGATCTCCATCATCTTGATCTATATCAATGTGTCTTCACATGGTCGTCTCGCCAACTACTGCTCTTGCAACTATTGCTATCGCATAGCGATAAAGTAAAACAATTATTTGGCGCTTGCATCTTATGCAATAAAGATACAACCATAAGGCTTCTGCCAGTTGCCGATAACTTCAACAAAACATGATCATCTTATACAACAACTTATATCTCATCATGTCTTGACCATATCACATCACAACATGCCCTGCAAAAACAAGTTAGACGTCCTCTACTTTGTTGTTGCAAGTTTTACGTGGCTGCTACAGCCTTAAGCAAGAACCAATCTTACCTACGCATCAAAATCACAACGATAGTTTGTCAAGTTGGTGCTGTTTTAACCTTCGCAAGGACCGGGCGTAGCCACACTTGGTTCAACTAAAGTTGGAGAAACTGACACCCGCCAGCCACCTGTGTGCAAAGCACGGCGGTAGAACCAGTCTCGCATAAGCGTACGCGTAATGTCGGTCCGGGCCGCTTCATCCAACAATACCGCCGAACCAAAGTATGACATGCTGGTAAGCAGTATGACTTATATCGCCCACAACTCACTTGTGTTTTACTCGTGCATATAACATCAAACCATAAAAAACCTAGGCTCGGATGCCACTGTTGGGGAACGTAGTAATTTCAAAAAAATTCCTACGCACACGCAAGATCATGGTGATGCATAGCAACGAGAGGGGAGAGTGTTGTCTACGTACCCTCGTAGACCGAAGCGGAAGCGTTGATGCAACGTAGAGGAAGTAGTCGTACATCTTCCCGGTCCAACCGATCCAAGCACCGTTACTCCGGTACCTCCGAGTTCTTGGCACACGTTCAGCTCGATGACGCTCTCCGGGCTCCGATCCAGCAAAGCTTCGGGGAGGAGTTCCGTCAGCACGATAGCGTGGTGACGATCTTGATGTTCAACCGTCGCAGGGCTTCGCCTAAGCACCGCTACAATATGACCGAGGTGTAATATCGGGGAGGGGGGCACCACACACGGCTAAGGAACGATCACGAAGATCAACTTGTGTGTGTATGGGGTGCCCCCTGCCCCCGTATATAAAGGAGTGGAGGAGGGGAGGGCCGGCCCTCTCTATGGCGCGCCCTAGGGGAGTCCTACTCCCACCGGGAGTAGGATTCCCCCTTTCCTAGTCCAACTAGGAGTCCTTCCATGTAGTAGGAGTAGGAGACAAGGAAGGGGAAGGGAGAAGGGAAGGAAGGAGGGGGCGCAGCCCCTCCCCCTAGTCCAATTCGGACTAGGCCTTGGGGGGGGGGGGGGCGGCCTGCCCTAGGCAGCCCCTCTCTCTTTCCCGTATGGCCCAATAAGGCCCAATACTTGTCCCCCCGTATTCCCGTAACTCCCGGGTACTCCGAAAAATACCCAAATCACTCGAAACCTTTCCGATGTCCAAATATAGTCGTCCAATATATCGATCTTTACGTCTCGACCATTTCGAGACTCCTCGTCATGTCACCGATCTCATCCGGGACTCCGAACTCCTTCGGTACATCAAAACTCATAAACTCATAATATAACTGTCATCGAAACCTTAAGCCTGCGGACCCTACGGTTCGAGAACAATGTAGACATGACTGAGACACGTCTCCGGTCAATAACCAATAGCGGGACCTGGATGCCCATATTGGCTCCTACATATTCTACGAAGATCTTTATCGGTCAGACCGCATAACAACATACGTTGTTCCCTTTGTCATTGGTATGTTACTTGCCTGAGATTCGATCGTCGGTATCCAATACCTAGTTCAATCTCGTTACCGGCAAGTCTCTTTACTCGTTCCGTAATACATCATCCCGCAACTAACTCATTAGTTGCAATGCTTGCAAGGCTTAAGTGATGTGCATTACCGAGAGGGCCCAGAGATACCTCTCCGATATTCGGAGTGACAAATCCTAATCTCGAAATACGTCAACCCAACATGTACCTTTGGAGACACTTGTAGAGCTCCTTTATAATCACCCAGTTACGTTGTGACGTTTGGTAGCACACAAAGTGTTCCTCTGGCAAACGGGAGTTGCATAATCTCATAGTCATAGGAACATGTATAATTCATGAAGAAAGCAATAGCAACATACTAAACGATCGGGTGCTAAGCTAATGGAATGGGTCATGTCAATCAGATCATTCAACTAATGATGTGATCTCGTTAATCAAATAACAACTCTTTGTCCATGGTTAGGAAACATAACCATCTTTGATTAACGAGCTAGTGAAGTAGAGGCATACTAGTGACACTCTATTTGTCTATGTATTCACACATGTATTATGTTTCCAGTTAATACAATTCTAGCATGAATAATAAACATTTATCATGATATAAGGAAATAAATAATAACTTTATTATTGCCTCTAGGGCATATTTCCTTCACCGGCCCCCTCTCTCCCCACCTATAAATAGTGGAGGGGTGGGAGGGCGGCCACACCCTTGAACCTGGCGCAGCCCCTCCCCTCCAATACCTCTCCTCCTCCGCGTGAGCTTGGCGCAGCCCTGCCGGAGAACTGACATTCCATCACCACCACGCCGTCGTGCTGCTGTTGGACTCTTTTCCTCAACCTCTCCCTCCTCCTTGCTGGATCAAGGCGTGGGAGACGTCTCCGTTCCGTACGTGTGTTGAACACGGAGGTGCCGTCCATTCGGTGCTACGATCATCGGTGATTTGGATCACGACGAGTACGACTCCATCAACCCTGTTCACTTGAACGCTTCCGCTTAGCGATCTACAAGGTTATGTAGATGCACTCTCCTTCCCCTCGTTGCCAGATTACTCCAAAGATTGATCTTGGTGATGCGTAGGAAATTTTAAATTTCTGCTACGATCCCCAACAGTGGCATCATAAGCTAGGTCTATGCGTAGTTTCTATACACGAGTAGAACACAAAGCAGTTGTGGGCGTCGATATTGTCAATTTACTTGCCGTTACTAGTCTTATCTTGATTCGGCGGCATCGTGGGATGAAGCGGCCCGGACCGACCTTACACGTACTCTTACGTGAGACTGGTTCCACCGACTGACATGCACTAGTTGCCTAAGGTGGCTAGCGGGTGTCTGTCTCTCCCACTTTAGTCGGACCAGATTCGATGAAAAGGGTCCTTATGAAGGGTAAATAGAAATTGGCATATCACGTTGTGGTTTTGGCGTAGGTAAGAAACGTTCTTGCTAGAAACCTATAGCAGCCACGTAAAAACTTGCAACAACAATTAGAGGATGTCTAACTTGTTTTTGCAGCATATGCCTTGTGATGTGACATGGCCAAAAGGATGTGATGAATGATATATGTGATGTATGAGATTGATCATGTTCTTGTAATAGGAATCACGACTTGCATGTCGATGAGTATGACAATCGGCAGGAGCCATAGGAGTTGTCTTAATTTATTTATGACCTGCGTGTCAACATAAACATCATGTAATTACTTTACTTTATTGCTAAAGCGTTAGCCATAGTAGTAGAAGTAATAGATGACGAGACAACTTCAAGAAGACACGATGATGGAGATCATGGTTTCATGCCGGTGACAACGATGATCATGGAGCCCCGAAGATGGAGATCAAAAGGAGCAAAATGATATTAGCCATATCATGTCACTATTTGATTGCATGTGATGTTTATCATGTTTTACATCTTATTTTCTTAGAACGACGGTAGCTTAAATAAGATGATCCCTCACTAAAATTTCAAGAAAAGTGTTCCCCCTAACTGTGCACCGTTGCGCAGGTTCGTTGTTTCGAAGCACCATGTGATGATCGGGTGTGATAGATTCTAACGTTCGAATACAATGGGTGTTGACGAGCCTAGCATGTACAGACATGGCCTCGGGACACATGCGAAACACTTAGGTTGACTTGACGAGCCTAGCATGTACAGACATGGCCTCGGAACACGGAAGACCGAAAGGTCGAACATGAGTCGTATAGAAGATACGATCAACATGAGATGTTCACCGTTGATGACTAGTCCGTCTCACGTGATGATCGGACACGGCCTAGTCGATTCAGATCATGTTTCACTTAGATGACTAGAGGGATATCTATCTGAGTGGGAGTTCATTAAATAATTTGATTAGATGAACTCAATTATCATGAATATAGTCTAAATTGTCTTTGCAAATATGTTGTAGATAAATAGCTCACGTTGTAGCTCCCTGTTTCAATACGTTCCTAGAGAAAGATTAAGTTGAAAGATATTGTAAGCAATGATGTGGACTGGGTCCGTAGTCCGAGGAGTGTCCTCACTACTACACAGAAGGCTTACGTCTTTGATGCACCGCTCGATGTGCAAACCCCTACAACATCGTCTGTGGATGTTGTGAACACCTGACAGACACATCCTGATGACTACTTTATAGTTTAGTGCACCATACTTTACGGCTTAGAATCGGGATTCCAATAACGTTTTGAACGCTATAGAACATATGAGATGTTCCAAGAGCTGAAATTGGGATTTCAGGCTCATGCCCGTGTTGAGAGGTGTGAGACCTCTGACAAGTTCTTTTGCCAACAAGATGGAGGAGAATAGCTCAGCTAGTGAGCATGTGCTCAGAATTTTCGGGTGCTACAATCACTTAAATCAAGTGGGAGTTAAACTTCCAGATAAGATAGTGATTGATAGAGTTCTCTAGCCACTATCACTAAGCTACTAGATCTTCGTGATGAACTATGACATGCAAGGGATGGAGTTGATCCCGGAGCTGTTCATGGTGCTTAAGACCGCAAAAGGTAGAAATCAAGAAGGAGCATCAAGTGTTGATGGTTTAACAAGACCATTGGTTTCAAGAAGGGCAAGGGCTAGAAGGGAAACTTCATGGATGGCAAACTAGTTGCTGCTCTAGTGAAGGAACCCAAGGTTGAACCCAAACCCGAGACTAAGTGCTTCTATTGTAAGTGTAACGGTCACTGGTAGCAGAATTACCCCAAATGCATGGTAGATAAGAAGGCTGGCAACTTCAACAAAATTTATACGTGTTATTAATGTGTACCTCACTAGTACTCCTGGTAGCACCTGGGTACTGGATATCGGTTCAGTTACTATTATTGGTGACTTGAAGCAAAAGCTACGGACTAAACGGAGACTGGCTAAGGGAGAGGTGACGATGTGTGTTGGAAGTGTTTCCAAAGTTGTTGAGATCACCATCGCACGCTCCATCTGCCTTCGGGATTAGTATTGAACCTAGATAAATGTTATCAGGTGTCTACGTTGAGCATGAATATGATTAGATCATGTTCATTGCAATACGGTTATTCATTTAAGTTAGAGAATAATGGTTATTCTGTTTACATGAATAATACCTTTCATGGTCATGCACCCTATGTGAATGGTTCATTGAATCTCGGTCGTGGTAATACACATGTTCACGCCAAAAGATGTAGATTTAATAATGATAGTACCACTTTCTCGTGGCACTGCCGCTTAGGTCATATTATCGTAAGATGCATGAAGAAACTCCATGTCGATGGATGTTTGGAGTCACTTGATTTTGAATCACTTGACACATGCGAGCCATGCCTCATGGGCAGGATGACTAAGACCCCGTTTTCAGGTACAATGAAATGGGAAAGTGACTTGTTGGAAATCATGCATGCTGATGTGTGTGATCCAATGAGAATTGAAGCGTGCGGTGGATATCGCTATTTTCTCATCTTCACTGACGATTTGGGTAGATATAGGTATATCTACTTAATGAAGCACAAGTCTGAAACGTTTGAAAAGTTCAAGCGATTTCAGAGTGAAGTTAAGAATCATCATAGCAATAAGATCATGTTCCTACGATCTGATCAAAAGGGGATTTTCTGAGTTATGAGTTTGGCAATCACTTAAGACATTGTGGAATTGTTTCACAGTTGAAGCCACCTGGAACACCACAAGGTAATGGTGTGTCCGGACGTCGTAATCAACCCTATGAGATATGGTGCGATCTATGATGTCTCTTACCAATCTACCGTTTTCATTTTGAGGTTATGCGTTAGAGACAGCTGCATTCACTTTAGATAGGACACCATCTAAGTTCGTTGAGACGACGTCATGTGAACATTGCTTTGGCAAGAAACCAAAGTTGTCGTTTCTTAATGTTTGGGGATGCGATCCTTAGGGCTTCAGCCGGAGAAGCTCGAACCCAAAGCGGACAAACACATCTTCATAGGATACCCAAGGGTGACGGTTGGGTATACCTTCTATCTCAGATCCGAGGGCAAATTGTTTGTCACTAAGAACGGGTCCTTTCTCGAGAAGGAGTTTCTCTCGAAAGAATTGAGTGGGAGGAAGATAGAACTTGATGAGGTCGTCGAACCTTTACTTCAACCAGAGAGTGATGCAACACAGAAAGATGTTTTCTGTGGCGCCTACGTCTGTTGAAGAGGAGGTTAATGATAGTGATCATGAAGCTTCGGATCAAGTTGCTATCGAACCTCGTAGGTCGACAAGGATATGTACTACTCCTGAGTGGTATGGTAATCCTGTCTTAGATATCATGTTGTTAGACAACAATGAACCTACGAGCTATGGAGAAGCGATGGTGGGCCCGTATTCCGACAAATGGTTAGAAGCCATGAAATCCGAGATAGGATCCATATATCAGAACAAAGTATGGACTTTGGTGGACTTGCCCGATGATCGGCAAGCCATTGAGATAAATGGATCTTTAAGAAGAAGATGAACGTGGGCGGTAATGTTACCGTCTATGAAGCTCGACTTGTGGGAAAGAGTCTTTTCACAAGTTCAAGGAGTTGACTACGATGAGAATTTCTCACCCGTAGCAATGCTTAAGTCCGTCGGAATCATGTTAGCATTAGCTGTATTTTTTGATTATGAAATCTTACAGATGGATGTCAAAACAAGTTTTCTTACCAGTTTTCGTAAGAAAAGTTGTATGTGATACAATAAAAGGTTTTGTCGATCCTAAGGATGCTAAAAGGTATGTTGGCTCCAGCAATCCTTCTATGGACTAGAGCAAGCATCTCGGAATCGGAATATATGTTTTGATGGAGTGATCAAAGCTTTTAGGTTTATACAATGTTTGCTAGAAACTTGTATTTACAAGAAAGTGAGTGGGAGCACTACAACATTTCTGATAAGTATATGTGGATGACATATTGTTGATTTGAAATGATGTAGAATTTCTAGAAAGCATAAACGGTTGTTTGAAGAGTGATTTTCAAAGGAAGACCTGGATAAAGCTGCTTACATATTGGGCATCAAGATCTATAGAAATAGATCAAGACGTCTAATGATACTTTCAAAGAACGCACACCTTGACATGTTTTTGAAGGAGTTCAAAATAGACCAGTCAAAGAAGGGGTTCTTACCTGAGTTGTAAGGTGTGAAGTTGAGTAAGACTCAAAGCTTGACCACAGCAGAAGAAAGAAGAAGGACGGAGGTCGTCCCCTATGCTCTTGTCATAGGCTCTATACGGTATGCCATGCTGAAGTACCACACCTAATGTGTGCCTTGCCACATGTCTGGCAAGAGGGTACAA
The DNA here is from genome assembly GCF_002162155.2 of Triticum dicoccoides. Classification (NCBI taxonomy): domain Eukaryota; kingdom Viridiplantae; phylum Streptophyta; class Magnoliopsida; order Poales; family Poaceae; genus Triticum; species Triticum dicoccoides. Next base: position 604,776,251 of record NC_041384.1, read on the forward strand.
AGGTGATCTAGGAGTGGATCACCAGATAGCAGTCAAAATTATCCTTAGAGGAATACGGAAATGTTTCTCGGTTATGGAGGTGATAAAGAGTTCGACATAAAGAGTTACGTCGAGGCAAGCTTAACACCTATCCGGATAGCTCTGAGTAGAGATACCGGATACGTATAATGGAGCAATAATTTGGAATAGCTCCAAGTGGAACGTGGTAGCAGCATCTACGATATAAAGTTTTGCGAAATACATAGGGATCTGAATATGGCAAGACCCGTTGACTACAACCTCTCTCACATGCATAACATGATCAAACCCAGAACTCATTGAGTGTCAATCACATAGTGATGTGAACTAGATTATTGAGTCTAGTAAACTCTTTGGATGTTGGTCACATGGCGATGTGACCTATGAGTGTTAATCACATGGCGATGTGAACTAGATTATCGACTCTAGTGCAAGTGGGAGACTGTTGGAAATATGCCCTAGAGGCAATAATAAATTAAGTTATTATTATTATTATATTTCATTGTTCATGATAATCGTTTATTATCCATGCTAGAATTGTATTGATAGGAAACTCGGATACATGTGTGGATACATAGACAACACCATGTCCCTAGTAAGCCTCTAATTGACTAGCTCGTTGATCAATAGATGGTTACAGTTTCCTGACCATGGACATTGGATGTCGTTGATAACGGGATCACATCATTAGGAGAATGATGTGATGGACAAGACCCAATCCTAAGCCTAGCACAAAGATCGTGTAGTTCGTATGCTAAAGATTTTCTAATGTCAAGTATCATTTCCTTAGACCATGAGATTGTGCAACTCCCGGATACCATAGGAGTGCTTTGGGTGTGCCAAACATCACAACGTAACTGGGTGGCTATAAAGGTTCACTATAGGTATCTCCGAAAGTGTCTGTTGGGTTGGCATGAATCGAGACTGGGATTTGTCACTCTGTGTAACGGAGAGGTATCTCTGGGCCCACTCGGTAGGACATCATCATAATGTGCACAATGTGACCAAGGAGTTGATCACGGAATGATGTGTTATGGAACGAGTAAAGAGACTTGCCGGTAACGAGATTGAACAAGGTATCGGGATACCGACGATCGAATCTCGGGCAAGTACAATACCGCTGGAGAAAGGGAATTGAATACGGGATTGATTGAATCCTGGACATCGTGGTTCATCCGATGAGATCATCGTGGAACATGTGGGAGACAACATGGGTATCCAGATCCCACTGTTGGTTATTGGCTGGAGAGTTGTCTCGGTCATGTCTGCATGGTTCCCGAACCCGTAGGGTCTACACACTTAAGGTTCGATGACGCTAGGGTTATTAGGAAGACTTGTATGTGATCACCGAATGTTGTTCGGAGTCCCGGATGAGATCCTGGACGTCACGAGGAGTTCCGGAATGGTCCGGAGGTAAAGATTTATATATGGAAAGTTGTTGTTCGGGTTCCGAGAAAAGTTTGGTTTTTTCTGGTATTGTACCGGGAAGCTTCCGGAAGGTTCCGGAGGGGTCCGGAGGTTCGGAAAATGTTCCACCACGTCCAATACAGCAGCATGGGCTGTAGGGGGGCGCCCTAACCTTAATGGGCCAAGGGCACCAGCCCCCAAGGCCCATGCGCATGGGAGAGGGGAAACCCTAAGGGGGAGGGCCTCCACTTCACTTGGGAGGCACTCCTCCCCCCCTTGGCCGCCGCCCCCAACCCTAGATGGGATCTAAAGGGGGCCGACCCCCTCTCTCCCCACCTATAAATAGTGGAGGGGTGGGAGGGCGGCCTCACCCTTGAACCTGGCGCAGCCCCTCCCCTCCAATACCTCTCCTCCTCCGCGTGAGCTTGGCGAAGCCCTGCCGGAGAACTGCCACTCCATCACCACCATGCCGTCGTGCTGCTGTTGGACTCTCTTCCTCAACCTCTCCCTCCTCCTTGCTGGATCAAGGCGTGGGAGACGTCTCCGTTCCCTATGTGTGTTGAACGCGGAGGTGCCGTCTGTTCGGCGCTAGGATCATCGATGATTTGGATCACGACGAGTACGACTCCATCAACCCCGTTCACTTGAACGCTTCCGCTTAGCGATCTACAAGGGTATGTAGATGCACTCTCCTTCCCCTCGTTGCCAGATTACTCCATAGATTGATCTTGGTGATGCATAGAAAATTTTAAATTTCTGCTACGATCCCCAACATAACCCGCCGCTAGATGTAAGTCTCTTGATTTCTCTTACATTACTTCATCACCCAAACATTGCGTGAACTCAAATATATTACTATTCCACAGGCTAAATCTGACTTCTGGAAGGAAAAATATGACCACGAGGCTGCCAAAAAGGCTAAAGCTGTCGCAAAAGCCGCCAAAAAGACTAGCAAGAGATCTAGGAAGAAAACAAGCGCCTCTGATCCACTTAAGCTGGATGATTACTCTGAGTCGGAGGTAGCCCTTGACTCTCTTGGTTCGCTTTTTAACCACCTTATTGACACTGACTATTGCAGGGATGACACGAGGGCCAGCCAAGCAGTTGAAGAAGAGGTAACTATTATTTCCTCCGACTCAGAACCTTTACCAAGGCAGAAACTTCGGCGGGTAACCCGGAAAGTAAGGTTTTCACACCCCTTGGCTTATTTAGACCCTCACTTTCTTTTGAAACGACAGCAACACGAGAGCCGCCGCCAGACCCGGACCAGTGGAGGTGAAGATTTATCCTCTGGCTTACCAAACACTCGAAAACGCAAAAATGAGGTTCTTTTTAACCTTAACTCTTTTATTTACCGGCGGGTTTCTTTCATTAACCCCTCAATTCCTTTGATTCAATTTTGCAGGAGATTTCCCATTCTTACTTTGGCGATTCATCACAGGCTCAACTGTCGGCTTTCAAGACTATCCCTGGGTAAGAATAATTATCTTTCTTCTGTACCTTTATATCTTCATCATTATGCTGACTTGTCCAAATTCTTTTTAGCGGTCAAGCAAAGCCCAGCAAGAAAGCGAAGGTGAAAAAACCGGCCGAGGATCCTAAAGCCGCTGAACCGGACCAGCCAACCTTTGCACCAGAAAACTCTGAACAACCAGAAGATCCTGCTCCCAATACTCAACCTAATATGCCTGAGTTGCCTGTTAATGAAACCAATATTGACCTGCCAACGACTGAACCGTCAAGCTCTCTTAACCCGCTAGAGAGTCATGCTGATGACGTTTTAATCACTGTCACTGAGTTTACTGAACCGGGGAATCCAACTATACTAGCGAGACATTCTGCTAAACAGGAAGTCATGGAAAGACGGAAAGTGAGGTTTGATGTCTCACACTATGCTCAATTGAGTAATAGTGGAGTATTATTTGGCTAACTCAGTCAAGTACACTTCAGCCGTGACTTGGAGATTGAGATGGTTAAACAGATGCACCAGAAGTATGAGGTACGTCATCCGGCTTATATAAGTTATACATATCCTGCCACCCCCCAAGTCTTCTGATTATGATAAAATTGAATAATCTGTAGACTTTAAATAGTGACAAGCTTCTGTCCTAGACTCCTTCCAAGTCCGGTTTAAAACTAAACCCGATGCTGATAATAGCATAACTTTGCATTTGTAGTCCCCAAGGGCCGGTTTAATCAGTATGAATTAGCCGGTCCTATTGATCATTGTGTAAAAGAACAGAACTTAACTGCATAGCCCCATGAGTCGGCTGAGACTGTTGATAGCACCCCAGCTCATCCTTAGGAAGAAGACAAGCAATATGCATTAGCCCCCAAGTGCCAAGTGTTGTTGCATGCAAAGCACTTGGGACTTTAGAAAAGTCGTTTCTATTGAAAAATTGTGTTGACAGACATTAGCCCCCAAGTGCCAAGTGTTGTTGCTTGCAAAGCACTTGGGACTTATATTGTTATAATCCACAATGAAATTTGAAAAACTTGTGATGTATGCAGGCTCCTATTGCTGAACTAGAGTCTCAACTGAACGATGCCAAGACTCGGCTGGCGACTCAAGAAAATGAGACCCAGAAAGCTGAATCAATATTCTAGTCCAGTGTGTCTGAGTTAGAAAAATTGAAGACCAGTCTTGCTGAGGATAAAATGGCTTGGGCTGAAGAAAAAACTACCTTGATACAACATGCTGAGAAGGCAGAGGCGGCTCTTGAGGAAGCTACCACTGGACTCATCTGTTTAAAACACCATGTGTCTCAGATGGTTTCTGCTATCTTCAGTAAGTCCCCTTGTTATTTATCCAAAGTAAGTATTTGTCGTCATAATGTAAGCCGCCACTTAACCAATCTTTGAACTTTTTCAGGTCCCAGAAGCAACAACCTTAGCCAAGACACACTGGTGAAGCTCAAGGCGGTTTATACTCTTGTTGAGCAATTATACACTGGAGCTCAGCGAACTCTCGCTACTATCTCCCCAACGAATCAAGGACCAAACCTGTTAATTGATGTTTTGAAGAAACTGTCCATCTTACCCACCAGGTTTCAAGAAATCAAACGGTCTTGTGCTAGAGCCAGAGCTGTAGCAGCCTTGAGCCGTGCCAAAGCATGGGTACCAGAACTAGACCCGGCAGATGTAGCTAGTGGGTATCCTAGTCTGAAGGAAGATGGAACCTCTTTTGACCAGCAAGACTTTGCCGCCTGTGTCAAAGAGATTCATCCGCATGCAACAGTCATCGCTGAAGAGACCAATCTCTCCAAGTACCAGCTGGCTTACGATGCAGATAATCAGAAGATGCAGACTCCTTCGTATATATAAAGTGATGGATTTAATTCTGCCGATTCGTAAGAACACTTTCGCCCCTGATATTGACCCGTCTGATCTGATTGACGACGAAGCTGAATTCTTCACCTTGCGTGGCTTTGATTGGTCCAAACTAAACTTCCAGACGGTGGAGGAGGAATACGAACTGGCAAGGGATAAATCGCAACCTTCAAGTCAGCCAGGCCAAGATTCATGAACCGGGGCCAGTTTATCATATGCTTTCTGCAAGACTTAAAAACAATTATTCTTTTGGGCACCAAGCGCCTTGTAATAGGCTAGCTTTAAACTCTTATTCTTCTATGCCATCGCGCATATTTGCTATGCATGACACTGTTCATCTGCCATGTTAAGATATGCCATATATACTTTATGATATTAGCAATTTTGAATCTATTTCTGCATACAACAGGTGAAAAGTGTCCGATATAAACCATAAGAGACTATCACAGTTTATAACCAAGGTTGGACTGAATGATAACCATATATGATTAAAAATATGTCATACCTGTGATATTTGATCACACTGTTGGTTTACCAAGCCAGTGCAGTAAGGGTGATAATCCAAAATTTGAGCACTGGTAATTATCAGAGATTGCTAGTTTATAAACAAAGTCGGGCCGGGTTAATAAACACCGGATATTATCTTATCTCAAACTAGCGACTTATAGTCAAAAGCCAGGCCGGGTTAATAAACACCGGATAGTATCTCATACTGGCGACTTATAGTCAAAAGCCAGGCCAGGTTAATAAACACCGGTGAATTCTAATCATAAAGGCTTATAAGCCTCATCAAATAAACCTCAAAAAAGAAAATCTGTCGAATAAAAACAAACAAAAAATGAGGCTTTTCATGGGCTGTCAGGCCGAAAATCGAGGGCTTTCACGGGCCGCACAACCACTGAGTTAAACCTATATACAAACCTTATAAGATGGACCTCACATAACCAATCATCGTTTTAAGTTTGACAAGTTCAGTGTCTGCATAAGATTGACTTGTCAAACGTTTCGGCGGGTCATTCCAAGATTACCTGGGTAGAGTGGCTTACTTAAAAAGGCAGGATAACCCGGTGTTTTAGGTGAATACACCTGGCTTCCAAGCCTATTACAAGGGTTATAAAAACTCTTTGTTCTTTAGAACAAAAGAGCCCCCAAGCAATATTTTAAGTTGTGCTCAAGGGGCACCTATGTTTGAGTTGTGCTTTTGCAATAGACTCTCTTTGGTCCCTGTTAACCTGGGTATAAGCCCCAAAGCTTTTCTTTGTGGCCAATAAGCCAGATCAAAGGGTAATCATAACTTCGCTCTATAAAGCAAAAGCCCCCAAGTGACCAAAAACTCATTATTTAAAAGAAAAAACGACAGAGGCCCTGCTTTAGCAGGGATGCCGGTTTATTATATTGATCATAATATATACATTGTCAAAAATATGTACATCATAAGAGCCAATGGCTCAAGTGTAGTAAGGCCGAAGATGAGCAATATTCCACGGCCGACGGGTCTCTTCCTCCGACGTGCGTGAGTCCTTGTGGTCTCAAACATCGATAAGGTAATACGACCCGTTGTTCAGATTCTTGCTGACCACAAAGGGTCCTTCCCAAGGTGGGGATAACTTGTACATATCAGTCTGATCCTGGATAAGCCGGAGCACTAAATCGCCTTCTTGGAAAGCTCTGGTTTTAACCCGGCGGCTGTGGTAACGGCGCAGATCTTGCTGGTAAATCGCCGAACAAGCCGCCGCGATGTCTGATACATCTCTGTCGTATCTACTTTTCCAAACACTTTTGCCCTTGTTTTGTACTCTAACTTGCATGATTTGAATGGAACTAACCCGGACTGACGCTGTTTTCAGTAGAATTGCCATGGTGTTATTTATGTGCAGAAACAAAAGTTCTCGGAATGACCTGAAACTTCATGGAATGTCTTTTTGGAAATAATAAAAAATACTTGCAAAAGATGAAGACCAGGGGGCCCACACCCTAGCCACGAGGGTGGGGGCGCACCTGCCCCCTGGGCGCGCCCCCCTACCTCGTGGGCCCCCTGGAGCTCCTCCGACCTCAACTCCAACTCTATATATTTGCTTTCGGGGAAAAAAATTAGGGAGAAGGATTTGTCGCGTTTTACGATACGGAGCCGCCGCCAAGCCCTAAAATCTCTCGGGAGGGCTGATCTGGAGTCTGTTCGGGGCTCCGGAGAGGGGAATCCGTCGCCGTCATCATCATCAACCATCCTCCATCACCAATGTCATGATGCTCACCGCCGTGCGTGAGTAATTCCATCGTAGGCTTGCTAGACGGTGATGGGTTGGATGAGATTTATCATGTAATCGAGTTAGTTTTGTTAGGGTTTGATCCCTAGTATCCACTATGTTCTGAGATTGATGTTGCTATGACTTTGCTATGCTTAATGCTTGTCACTAGGGCCCGAGTGCCATGATTTCAGATCTGAAGCTATTATGTTTTCATGAATATATGTGAGTTCTTGATCCTATCTTGCAAGTCTATAGTCACCTACTATGTGTTATGATCCGGCAACCCCGAAGTGACAATAATCGGGACCACTCCCGGTGATGACTGTAGTTTGAGGAGTTCATGTATTCACTATGTGTTAATGCTTTGTTCCGGGACTCTATTAAAAGGAGGCCTTAATATCCCTTAGTTTCCATTAGGACCCCGCTGCCACGGGAGGGTAGGACAAAAGATGTCATGCAAGTTCGTTTCCATAAGCACGTATGACTATATTCGGAATACATGCCTACGTTACATTGATGAATAGGAGCTAGTTCAGTGTCACCCTATGTTATGATTGTTACATGATGAACCGCATCCGGCATAATTCTCCATCACCGATCCAATGCCTACGAGCTTTTCATATATTGATTCTTTGCTTATTTACTTTTTTGTTGCTACTGTTACAATCACTACAAAACACCAAAAATATTACTTTTGCTACCGTTACTTTTGTTACCGTTACCATTACTATCATATTACTTTGCTACTAAATACTTTGCTGCAGATACTAAGTTATCCAGGTGTGGTTGAATTGACAACTCAACTGCTAATACTTGAGAATATTCTTTGGCTCCCCTTGTGCCGAATCAATAAATTTGGGTTGAATACTCTACCCTCGAAAACTGTTGCGATCCCCTACACTTGTGGGTTATCAAGACTATTTTCTGGTGCCGTTGCCGGGGAGCATAGCTCTATTCTTTGAGTCACTTGGGATTTATATCTGCTTATCATTATGAAGAACTTGAAAGACGTGAAAACAACAATTTATCCCTCAACTACGAGGGGAGGTAAGGAACTGCCATCTAGCTCTGCACTTGATTCACCTTCTGTTTTGAGTAAGCTTGCGACACATAAACCTGATTCTGCTATTCGTTCTGATATGTCGCATGTTATTGATGATGCCACTTCTGCTATGCATGATACTTATGATGAAACTACTTCTATGCTTGATACTACTGTGCCCCTTGGTGAATTTCTTGATGAACAAATTGCTAGGGTTAGAGAGAATGAAATTATTGAAACTGATAACATTGATGAAAGTGATTATGAAGACTCTCCCCCTAATAAATATGAATTGCCTGTTATTCCAGAGGGTTATGTTTTGGAAAAAGAAGCTGCTTTAGCTATTTTAGCTTGCAAAGATAGATACGAGCTCAAGAGGTTATTAGCTAAATGGAAGCAACAATCTCTTAATGCTAGAATGAAACCTGACCCTGCTTTTGCTACTTCACCTATCTGTGTTACTGATAAGGATTATGAATTCTCTACTGATCCTGATATAATTACTTTGGTTGAATCTGATCCTTTTCATGGCTATGAATCTGAAACTGTTGTGGCACATCTTACTAAGTTAAATGATATAGCCACCCTGTTCACTAATGATGAGAAATCTCGCTACCTTTATATCCTTAAAATATTTCCGTTCTCATTAAAGGGTGATGCTAAGATATGGTTTAATTCTCTTGATCCTGGTTGTGTGCGTAGTCCCCAAGATATGATTTATTACTTCTCTGCTAAATATTTCCCTGCTCATAAGAAACAAGCTGCTTTAAGGGATATATACAACTTTGTGCAAATTAAAGAAGAGAGTCTCCCACAAGCTTGGGGAGGCTTCTCAAGTTACTTAATGCTTTGCCTGATCATCCTCTCAAGAAAAATGAAATACTTGATATCTTTTATAATGGACTAACAAATGCTTCCAGAGATTACCTGGATAGTTGTGCTGGTTCTGTTTTTAGCGAAAGAACACCGGATGAAGCTAAAATTCTATTGAATAATATGTTGACAAATGAAAATAATTGGACACTTCCTGAGCCAGCTCCTGAGCCTATTCCTAAACCAACTCCGAAGAAAAGAGGTGTTCTATTTCTCAGTCCTGAAGATATGCAAGAGGCAAAGAAATCTATGAAATAAAAAGGTATTAAAGCTGAAGATGTTAAGAATTTACCTCCTATTGAAGAAATACATGGTCTTAATTTACCGACTGTTGAAGAAACATATGATCTTAATCCATTACCTATTGAAGAAATACATGGTGTTGATAACCCGACACAGGTAGTAAAGGTAAATTCTCTCTATAGATATGATAAAGTTGAAATCCCTCTCACTAAGTTTGCTAGCCAATGCTTAGATGAGTTTGATAATTTTATGGTGAAGCAAGAAGATTTTAATGCTTATTTTGGTAGACAATTGAAATACAATTCAAATATGCTTGAACACTTGGGTGATTATATGGCTAATGTCAAAGGTGAACTTAAACTTATTAGTAAACATGCTTCTATGGTTACCAATCAAGTAGAACAAGTACTTGATGGGGTTATGTACCTAGGGTAGGGTCATGGACCTGATCCAAGTAACTTACCCCAAGACATCCTTAGAAGAGGTCGCCTTCCAGTCGACCAACGAAGATTCACTCGACTGGCCTGAAGGACTCGACCACGAAGACTCACTCGACCACCAGGAGGTCAAGAGGCACTCTGCACTGCAACGGCCTGTAATCAAGTAGACTTTATGATAGTAAAGGCCTTTATGTGGGGCGTTACCAGTAACGCCCCAGACTTAACTCACCTTAAACCCTCTCCTACGTGGGCTGGCTGGGGTCCTGGCACACTCTATATAAGCCACCCCCCTCCACAGGCAGAAGGGTTCGGCACCTTGTAGTTCATACACTCATAATCCACTCGACCGCCTCCGGGCTCCGAGACGTAGGGCTGTTACTTCTTCCGAGAAGGGCCTGAACTCGTACATCCTTTGTGCTTACAACCTCTCCATAGCTAGGACCTTGCCTCTCCATACCTACCCCCACTCTACTGTCAGGCTTAGAACCACGACAGTTGGCACCCACCGTGGGGCAGGTGTTTTAGCGATTTTGTGGAGAAGTTGCGATTCTTCCGAGTACTTTCATCATGGTGTCTGCTGGAGTTTTGGTCGAGGGTCAAGAGATCCGTCTCGGCACTCTCACCTTCATCGCCGACGACTCCGCATGGCTCCAGGAGGCTCCACTCGACGTAGATGCGCTCCCCGTCCGCGGTGCGACGCATTTTCGCGCATGTGTCCGCGGCGTTCTGCTGCGGCAACCGTCGACCCAGTATCGGTCGGCTCCTCCATCGTCCACCCTCCCGGTCTCCCGCCAGCGCAAGCGCTCAGGCCGGTCGAGGCTTCAGCGATGGGTGAGTCACGCGGTGGCTCGCCAATCGGCCACTACCCAAGTTGCGGCAATCGAGCCCAACGAATCTCCCTACAGCTTGTTCGATCAGTCGACTGGCTCCGTAGAGACTCCATCCGAGTGCGGAAGCAGTGATCCAGCGGCGGAAATCTTGATGGTCGACGGGCCCCACAGCCCTCCTGGCTTCGCCTGTGGTGGTGGAGCAGGTGACGGCGGCGACCCTGCACGAGGCTACGAAGAGTACCAGCCCGAGCCACTCGACTCTCTGCAAAGAGAGGAACTTCGCCGCAGGAACGAGGATCCCCTGCGTATTCCCATCGCAGGAGAAACCCCCGAAGCTCGTGCCTTGGAGGAGGCGCGTCTGGCCAATTTGGCCGAGCGCACTCGACTGGAGAACCTTCAGCGAGCACTCGACGAGCGCGCGCGGCAACGAGTTCCCGACACCAGTCGACGTCAACTCTTCCCGCCGACTCAGGTATATCGAACCCCAATTCAGAATTTAGCAGCTGCGACCCGTATAGCAGAGTCCATCCAGCCTTCGCAGTCGGAAGCTGGCAGAGGTTTGCTGCAGATCAGGGATCTGCTCCGGGCAGCAGGAGATCAGAATTCAGCCGTGTCTCAGTCGCGCAACAGAATTCACAGTCGATCCGTCACTGTGAATACGGTTCAGTCGGCTCACAGCCCCAGATCGCCTCCGCGGCGCGAAGGGCGTGAGAATCGGCGAGATCAATATGGCGACAGACTCGACCGAGATGATAGGCGTCGAGTGCCCTATTCCCCTCCGAGGGGTGGGTCTTACGCTCCTCGGCAGCCAGATGATAGGCGTCAGTACAGTACAGGGCGTAGGGTTCCAGTTGACCCCAGAGAGCCAGGCTTCGACGCGCGATCCATTATCGTGCAAGGGTTGGTCGACCGGAACAGAGCCCATCGAGGCGCACTCGACAGAGATGTACCCACAAGCAGTCGAGTGCATGTTTCTGGTCCTGAATGCTTCAGTAGAGCTATCAGAGCCGCAGTTATTCCCCCCAATTTCAGGTTGGCAACAGGAGTCAGCAAGTTCACTGGTGAGTCTAAGCCTGAAACTTGGCTTGAAGACTACCGAGTGGCAGTTCAGATTGGTGGTGGAAACGACGAGGTGGCCATGAAGCATTTACCCCTCATGTTGGAAGGTTCTGCCAGGGCATGGTTGACTCAATTACCTCCTAGCAGCATTTACACTTGGGAAGATCTGTCCCGAGTGTTCGTCAGAACGTTTGAAGGGACTTGCAAGCGACCAGCTGGATTGACAGAGTTGCAAGTCTGCGTGCAGAAAGCTAATGAGACTCTCAGAGAGTATATTCAGAGGTGGATCACTTTGCACCACACTGTGGAAAATGTCTCTGATCATCAGGCAGTATGCGCCTTCAAAGACGGCGTCAAGAACAGAGAACTGAGTTTGAAATTTGGTCGAACTGGTGACATGACCTTGAGTCGGATGATGGAGATTGCTACCAAGTACGCCAATGGCGAAGAAGAAGACCGACTCCGAAGCGGCAAGCACAAGCCGAGTCAGTCGGAAAAGGGAAACACCAGTCGGAAACAGAAGCGGAAGGCTGAACCGGCAGCTCCTGGAGAGGCTCTGGCCGTGACTCAAGGAAAGTTTAAGGGGAAACCAAAAGGATCCTGGAACCCCAAGAAGGTAAAGGATAAAGAAGGGAACGACGTGTTGGATATGCCATGTCACATTCACACGAAGAAAGACGAAGAGGGGAATATCATTTACCCAAAGCACACCACTCGCCAATGTCGACTCCTGATCCAGCAGTTTCAGGGAAAACAGTCTAAGGACAAGGAGAAGGAGTCGGACAAGGCTGAAGACAAAGAGGACAGTGAGGGAGGATATCCGCATATCAACTCCACTCTGATGATCTTTGCAGATGTGGAAAGCAGAAGTCGACTGAAAGTGATTAACCGAGAGGTGAACATGGTAGCCCCAGCAAAGGCAAATTATCTGAAGTGATCTCAAACACCCATCACATTCGACCAATCTGATCACCCGACTCATATTGCCACCCCTGGGAGGCAAGCTTTGGTGGTCGATCCAGTTGTCGAAGGCACTCGACTGACAAAGGTGCTGATGGATGGTGGAAGTGGGCTGAATCTGTTATATGCAGACACATTGAAAGGTATGGGCATTCCGATGTCCCGACTGAGCACTAGTAACATGAGCTTTCATGGAGTTATACCAGGGAAGAAGGCCGAGTCACTCGGCCAGATAGCTTTGGACGTAGTGTTTGGTGATTCGAAGCATTTTCGCAAAGAAAAGTTGACGTTTGAGGTCGTGGATTTTCAAAGTGCATATCATGCCATTTTGGGGAGACCAGCCTATGCACGGTTCATGGCTCGACCATGTTACGTGTACCTCAAATTGAAGATGCCCGGTCCCAAAGGTGTGATCACTGTCACCGGCGATAGGAAAAAGGCAGAGGAGTGCTTTCAGAAGGGCTCCAAGATTGCCGATTCCCAAGTGACAGCGGTCGAGTTCGAAGAATACAAGCAAAACGCAGATCCGAGTGACTTGCTGCGATCCAAGAAGCCCGCCACAGAGTCTGCATTCCAGTCGTCCGGTGAGACGAAGCCTGTTCACATTCACCCGACCGACCCCGAAGCAGCTCCAACCCGCATCTCCACAACACTCGACCCAAAATAGGAAGAAGCGCTCATCCAGTTCCTCCGTGAGAACTGGGACATTTTTGCATGGAAGCCCGCTGACATGCCAGGTGTTCCCAGGGGACTGGCTGAGCATCGCCTAAGAGTCGACTCGTCTGCAAAACCAGTCAAAGAGCATCTTCGGCGGTCCGCCGTCCAGAAGAGAAAGGCCATCGGTGAAGAAGTGGCTCGACTGTTGGCGGCAGGATTTATCCGAGAGATATACCACTCCGAGTGGCTCGCTAATGTCGTCATGGTACCTAAGAAGGACAAGTCGCTCCGAATGTGCATTGATTTCAAGCACATCAACCGGGCCTGGCCAAAAGATCACTTTCCTCTCCCTCGCATAGATCAAATTGTTGACTCGACCGCGGGATGCGAGAGGTTGTCTTTTTTAGATGCTTACTCCGGGTACCACCAGATCCGTCTGTACGGGCCCGATGAGGTAAAAACAGCTTTCATCACTCCATTCGGGTGCTTCTGCTATATCACCATGCGATTCGGCCTCAAGAATGCCAGAGCCACATTTATGCAAATGATTCAGAAGTGTCTACTCACTCAAATCAATCGGAATGTGGAAGCTTATATGGATGATATTGTTGTCAAGTCACGAAAAGGTTCTGACCTGCTCGCTGACCTCGCCGAAACATTTGCCAACCTCAGAAGGTATGATATCAAGCTCAATCCATCAAAGTGCACATTTGGAGTTCCTGGTGGCAAGTTACTCGGTTTTCTCGTTTCCGAACGGGGAATCGACGCTAACCCAGAGAAGATTGGCACTATTCTCCGAATGAAACGCCCTATGCGAGTGCACGATGTCCAGAAGCTTACTGGATGCTTGGCCGCATTAAGTCGATTCATCTCACGACTCGGTGAGAAGGCACTGCCTCTTTACCGACTGATGAAGAAGGCTGACAAGTTCGAGTGGACTCCAGAAGCTGATGCAGCATTTGCCGAGCTAAAAGCTCTGCTCTCCACCCAGCCGGTGCTTGCTGCTCCAATCAGCAAAGAGCCTCTGTTGCTCTACATCGCAGCCACAGGACAAGTCGTCAGTACTGTGCTAACGGTCGAGCGGGAAGAAGAAGGAAAAGCTCTCAAAGTTCAGTGCCCAGTGTATTATTTGTCTGAAGTCTTGACTCCATCCAAGCAGAGATATCCTCATTATCAGAAGCTTGTGTATGGAATATACATGACCACAAAGAAGGTTGCTCATTATTTCTCTGACCATTCCATCACAGTCGTCAGCGACGCTCCACTATCAGAGATTTTGCACAACAGAGATGCAACTGGTCGAGTGGCCAAATGGGCGATTGAACTTCTTCCCCTTGATATCAAGTTTGAGGCAAAGAAAGCCATTAAGTCCCAGGCGATAGCAGATTTCCTCGCCGAGTGGATTGAACAACAGCAGCCGACTGAAGTTCACTCGGAGCATTGGACCATGTTTTTTGATGGCTCTAAGATGTTGAATGGTTCCGGTGCTGGGGTTGTCCTGATTTCCCCCAGAGGAGATAAGCTCAGATATGTGCTCCAGATTCACTTTGATTCCTCCAACAATGAGGCAGAATATGAGGCCCTCCTATATGGGTTGCGCATGGCCATTTCACTCGGCGTCCGTCGCCTAATGGTCTATGGCGACTCGGATTTAGTGGTCAATCAGGTGATGAAAGAGTGGGACGTGAGAAGCCCAGCCATGACTGGATACTGCAGTGCAGTAAGGAAGCTGGAAAAGAGGTTCGAGGGGTTGGAGCTCCATCATATACCCCGACTGAAAAATCAAGCAGCTGATGATCTAGCAAAGATAGGTTCCAAGAGAGAAGCCATTTCGAGTGGTGTGTTCTTGGAGCATATACACACTCCGTCAGTCAAAGAAGATCCTTTCACCGAAGAAACTCCGCAGCCCAAGAGCGCAACAGATCCGACTGAAGTTGAAGTCCCAGCGGTGGTCGACTTGATCATGGAGGTTTTGGTGGTCATTCCCGACTGGACGATTCCGTATGTCGCATATATCTTGAGGAAAGAGCTTCCGGAGGATGAGGAAGAGGCTCGACAGATCGTCCGTCGATCTAAGGCTTTTACCGTAATCAAAGGACAATTATACAGAGAAAGCGCGACTGGAGTCGGTCAGAAGTGCATAACACCAGAAGAAGGTCGACTCATCCTCAATGATATTCACTCGGGGACCTGTGGTCATCATGCGTCCTCTCGGACCATCGTGGCCAAAGCATACCGAGCCGGATTTTA
>NC_041384.1:604796516-604829802 GCF_002162155.2 Triticum dicoccoides
CATCCATCTTTCCAGAGTGACATCGTCGACTGCTTCTGGGTGGACTCTAGTCTCGTCTTCGGTCCCACAGTACAACCACATGCAGTGGCTCCGGAACTGGAGAGGCTGGATGCGACGCCTGAGGAAAACCTCCAGGAGGTCCATGCCCGTCACTCCCTCCCGAACCAACTGCACCACGCGCTCCATCAACATCTTCACGTCAGCTTTCTCCTCCGGAATCAGCTTCAGAGGGGAAGGCTTGCTCACTCGGTCCATGGTGAACGGAGGGAGTCCACTCGACTGCCCTGGCGTCGACTGGACCTGGCAGTAGAACCAAGTCGACTGCCAGCCTCTGACGGACTCGGGAAAGGTCATGGGCGGGAAGGTGCTCTTATTCCTCACCTGAATCCCCAGGCCTCCGCACATTTGGATGACTCGGGTTCTCTCATCACCTGGGCTCGCCTTCTTCACGGTCTGAGATCGACACGTGAATATACGTTTGAACAAACCCCAGTGCGGTCGACAGCCCAAGAAACCCTCACACATGGACAAGAACGCGGCAAGATAGGCAATGGAGTTTGGGGTAAAGTGGTGGAGCTGCGCTCCGAAGAAGTTCAAAAAGCCACGAAAGAAAACACTCGGCGGCAAGGAAAACCCGCGATCAACATGGGTGGCCAAAAGCACACACTCACCCTCTTCTGGCTGGGGCTGCCACTCCTTCCCCGAAAGCCTCGCAGCTTCGTGGGGGATCAAGCCCTCGTTGGCCATGTCGAGGAGGTCATTCTCCGTGATGGTCGACTGGATCCAGTCTCCTTGGACCCAGCCCTTCGGCAGGCGGGATCTGGACGAGGACCCTCCGCGGCTGGTGGATCTCCCCTTCGCCTTCTCCGACGCCGACGCCTTCTTTGCACGCTCCAGCGCCGCCGTCTTCTCCTTGGCCATGATCGCCGGCGAGATGCGCGAAGGGAAGTGGTGCGGGGGCGAGAGCGAGCACGCTGAGCAGGGAGGAAGGAAGCAGAGAGAGGGGGAGAATGCTAAGGCGCAGCACAGAAATCCTCGCCGGGCACATTTATAAGGTCCCTTCCGAGTGGATGACAGGTGGGCCCGGTTGATCTAATCATATCTGGAACAGTTATGCAGACGGGATACGTGGCGAAAAAGGCGGCGCGGAGATCGAGGCGTCCATGCCCGTCCCATCCGAACGCCGCGGTCCGCCCCGCTTCGCGCGCGCCCCAAAATTTCGCATCCCGCGGAATCCGCGAGCAACAAATCAGTCTGTCAGGCACGGTGTTTCCGGCGATCCGTCGCTCGGAGATCGTCGGAGCCTGAAAGATCACTCGACGCAAAAACAGAATGGATCAAGTCGACTGAAGGCAAGTTGTTTCCTGTCCACGAAGGGATTCTTTGGTCCAGAACAGCGCACAACCGGAGCGCAAAGGTTAATCGGAAACGACATCAACTCCTTCTTCACTCGAAGCCTCAATCCATTCAGGGGCTAATGATGGGGTTATGTACCTAGGGTAGGGTCATGGACCTGATCCAAGTAACTTACCCCAAGACATCCTTAGAAGAGGTCACCTTCCAGTCGACCAACGAAGATTCACTCGACTGGCCTGAAGGACTCGACCACGAAGACTCACTCGACCACCAGGAGGTCAAGAGGCACTCTGCACTGCAACGGCCTGTAATCAAGTAGACTTTATGATAGTAAAGGCCTTTATGTGGGGCGTTACCAGTAACGCCCCAGACTTAACTCACCTTAAACCCTCTCCTACGTGGGCTGGCTGGGGTCCTGGCGCACTCTATATAAGCCACCCCCTCCACAGGCATAAGGGTTCGGCACCTTGTAGTTCATACACTCATAATCCACTCGACCGCCTCCGGGCTCCGAGACGTAGGGCTGTTACTTCTTCCGAGGAAGGGCCTGAACTCGTACATCCTTTGTGCTTACAACCTCTCCATAGCTAGGACCTTGCCTCTCCATACCTACCCCCCACTCTACTGTCAGGCTTAGAACCACGACAGTACTTAAGGCTTAAAATGATTTGCTCAATGAATTGAATAGTAAGAATAATGACCATGCTGTTAGAGTGGCTACTAGAACCGGTAAAATGACTCAGGAACCTTTGTATCCTGAAGGCCACACTAAGAGAATTGAGCAAGATTCTCAGAGAAATAATATTGATGCACCTAGTCATTCTAAAAAGAAGAAAAATAAAAATGATAGGACTTTGCATGCTTCTAGTGAACCTATTGCTGAACCACCTGAGAATCCAAATGATATCTCTATTTCTGATGCTGAAACACAATCTGGTAATGAACATGAACCTAATGAAAATGTTAATGATAATGTTCATGTTGATGCTCAACCTAGCAATGATAATGATATAGAAATTGAACCTGTTGTTGATCTTGATAACCCACAATCAAAGAATCAACGTTATGATAAGGGAGACTTTGTTGCTAGGAAACATGGTAAAGAAAGAGAACCATGGGTTCAGAAACCCATGTCTTTTCCTCCCGAACCATCCAAGAAAAAGGATGATGAGGATTTTGAGCGTTTTGCTGAAATGATTAGACCTATCTTTTTGCATATGCGATTAACTGATATGCTTAAAATGAATCCTTATGCTTAGTACATGAAAGATATTGTTACAAATAAAATAAAGATACCGGAAGCTGAAATTTCCACCATGCTTGCTAATTATACTTTTAAAGGTGGAATACCAAAGAAACTTGGAGATCCATGAGTACCTACTATACCATGCTCCATTAAAAGAAACTATGTTAAAACTGCTTTATGTGATCTTGGAGCCGGTGTTAGTGTTATGCCTCTCTCTTTATATCGTAGACTTGATTTGAATAAGTTGGCACCTACTGAAATTTCTTTGCAAATGGCCGATCAATCAACTGCTATACCTGTCGGTATTTGTGAGGATGTGCCTGTTGTGGTTGCAAATGTTACTATTTTAACGGACTTTGTTATTCTTGATATTCCCGAGGACGATAGTATGTCTATTATTCTTGGAAGACCCTTTTTGAATACTGCAGGTGCTGTTATTGATTGCAACAAAGGCAATGTCACTTTTCATGTTAATGGTAATGAGCATATGGTACACTTTCCGAGGAAACAACCTCAAGTTCATAGTATCAACTCTATTGGAAAAATTCCATCGATTATATTTGGAGGTTTCGAATTTCCTCTTCCTACTATCAAGAAGAAATATGATATTCTTATTATTGGGGATGTGCATATCCCCGTTGAGGTAACATAATGTTATTCGAAATTTCTCCGGTTCCATGTTGTTCGGAATGAGTTTGTTAACAAGAGCTGATCAACCTTGTTAGTGGATTCCTTTTGATGAGCATGAGATGGATGAAGTTAGAAAACACAACTCTCTATACCCTCCTTTTACTTTCTGTTATTTATATCAAATTAAATAAAAATAGTATTTTCTGTCTGTTATCTGAATTATACGTGCAATATAAAAATACCCCAAAAATAAAAGTTCCCCAAATGCCCTGAAATTTAAATATGATTTTTTCTGGAATATTTGAGAATATTTGGCACTAAGAACACAGCAGGGGGGCATCCACCTGGCCACGAGGGTGGAGGGCGCGCCGTACCCCCTGGGCGCGCCCCCTGCCTCGTGGGCCCACGGTGGCCCTCCTCCACTTATTCCTGCACCCACACACTTCTTCTTCCTCCCACAAACACCAATATCCAGCTCAAGCACGAGTTCTAGCTCATTTTGCTGCGATTTTTGATTTCCTTGCTCAAAGCACCTCTCACAAAACTGCTTGGGGGATTGTTCCTTGGTATGTGACTCCTCGATTGGTACAATTATCTTTTGTTCTAGTGCTTTATTCATTGCATATTTGTGCTGCCTAGGTGACCATGTTCTTGAGCTTGCATGTCAAATTTATATGGTTCCAAGTAGTTCTAATGTATGATGTAGGCTCTAGGCACTTGTAGGAGTAGTTGCTATCAATTTTATTGAGCTTGGTTCACTTTTGTTTGAAGTTACTAAAAGTTTTAGAGGAAGAAATATGCTTAGGAAAATGTACCAAGGTGGTTCTTCAAGGAAGCAAGGACCCAGGCTTGCAATGCGTGATGCTGATGATGAGCCACCAAGGGACGCTCCAGTGCGGCCCTGTGAATGGCCTTCAGAAAACTTTATGGATCGAGCGGGAATCAAGGAAGAATTTAATGCATATTTGCGTAACACTGATCTTGTGAGCTTCGAGGCAGAAAATGCCGCCAGTACCACTATCTCATTAGGTCCTTTGTGAGGAGGTTTGAATTTTCATCTTCACGTAATTCTCCAACTGTCCTGTTTGATCTTTATGACAAATCTTATACATTGGACTTAGAGGATTTTACCACTGCTTGCAAACTTCCGCAATGGGGTAGTGCTAGTGAACCCCGCAAATCTGAATTTAGAAATTTTCTTGCTAGCATAACTATGGGGGAATCTATAGATATAGCACAAGCTACCATAGGGAGCATTCATTTTCCTGCTGTACATTATTTTGCTCTCTTCATAAGTAGGTGCATAAATGGTAAAGATGAAGCATGTCATATGTGTGTTCCTGACCTCAGTATTCTTAGGAGTGCTATGTTAGGAGACAAATCTTATAATTTGGGAGTCATTGTTGCACGTAGGTTGCATAATAATAGATTTAATGGAGATTTCTTTGGTGGAATTTATGCAACCCGCTTAGCTGATTTTCTTGGTGTAACCATACGTAATGATGATATTGAATTGCCTCCTTATTACCTAGACTTTAATGCTATGGTTCACCACCAGTTTGTTGAGAGGAATGAATCACCTCTCCAGTATCGCTTAATCTTTGACAGACGCCGTGCTGTCCATATTACTCTCCCTGCTCCTGCCTTCTTTGATTATCAGGCAAAAGGAAGATATGTTACTACCAGAGAGGAGGCAGATGAGTACGAGAGGAGGGCGGAGGCCGCTCGTCGCCACGCTGCAGCTCACGAGGTGATAGCCGCTGCATCTCAGTACGACCCCGGCTACAACTATGGATATCCGCTAGGCCACCCGTGGCAATGAACCAACTTAGGCCAAAAGCCTAAGCTTGGGGGAGTACGTATTTCTCACCGACATTATATTCATGTTCACACACTCATTGCTAGATGTCGGTGCTCAAACTTTTTCATTGTAATATCCATGCTAGTTTATTTTCCTTTTTATGCTTTCTTCTTGTGTGTTTAATAAACCTTAAGAAAAACCAAAAAAATTAGTTGTAGCTTTTAATTAGTTTACTTTCCATGCTTGTAGTAGTAATTAAAAAGAAAACCCAAAAAGATTTACTGTTCTTCTTTTGCTTGTTGGGAGCTTTCCCGTGTAAATAGTTTTATTTCTTTTCTTTGGGGGTCGATAGGAGAAGACCATAATTAAATTATTGAAGTGGCTCTTATATGCATTATTGTTGATCTGACAAAAGAGCCCATATTGCCTTGTCTTCTCCTGTTTATTGAATGCTTGCAGATTCCAGCTTAGTCCAGTGCACGCACACTATTATTATTATCCACATCATTCGGTCGTGCAAGTGAAAGGCAATTATGACGATATATGATGGACTAACTGAGATGAGGAAAGCTGGTATGAACTCGACCTCTCTTGTTTTTGTAAATATGATTAGTTCATCGTTCCTGATTCAGCCAATTATGAATAAACATGTTTGCAATGACAACTAGAGATCATAGTTTCTTGTGCCATGCTTGATTAGCTAGGAGCTTATAATGGTTTACCTTGTGTGCCAACATGCTATTAAAATGGTTGTGATGTGGTATGATAGGGTAGTATCCTCCTCTGAACGATTTAAGTGACTTGACTTGGCACATGTTCACGCATGTAGTTGAAACTAAATCAACATAGCCTTCACGATATGTATGTTCATGGTGAATTATATCCTACTCATGCTTGCATTCGGTGTTGATTAATTTTAATGCATGTTCATGACTGTTGTCGCTCTCTAGCTGGTCGCTTCCCAGTCTTTTTCTAGCCTTCACTTGTACTAAGCGGGAATACTGCTTGTGCATCCAATCCCTTAAACCCCAAAGTTATTCCATATGAGTCCACCATACCTACCTATATACAGTATCTACCTGCCGTTGCAAGTAAATTTGTATGTGTCAAACTCTAAACCGTCAAATAAATATCATGTTTTGTATGCTCGAATAGCTCATGTGTCAACAAGGGTTGTCAGTATCTTCCATGCTAGGCGGGTTATTCTCAAGGGGAGTGGACTCCGCTCCTCACTCACGAGAAAATGGCTGGTCACCGGGATGCCCAGTCCCATGCTTTATGCAAATCAAATCAAAATAATTGCAAACAAAACTCTCCCCGGGAATCTTGTTAGTTGGAGGCACTCGTTGTTTCGAGCAAGCCATGGATTGATGCTTGTTGGTGGAGGGGGAGTATACACTTTACCATTCTATTTGGGAACCGCCTATAATGTGTGTAACATGGAAGATATCACCATCTCTTGGTTGTTATGTTGACAATGAAAGTATATCGCTCAAAATATTATTCATCTCTATTTCAAAACTGAGCTCTGGCACGTCTACAAATCCCTGCTTCCCTCTGCGAAGGGCATATCTATTTACTTTCAAGTTGAGTCATCATCCTCTTATTAAAAAGCACCAGTTGGAGAGCACCATTGTCATTTGCATTCATTACTGTTAGTTTACATTGAGTATGACTTGACTGGATCTCTTTTACCATGAATTATAATGTCTAGTCAGTCCTTAATCTTTAAAGGTGCTCTGCATTTATGTTTTGCGGTCTCAGAAAGGGCTAGCGAGATACCATCTTGTTATATCATATTATGATTGTTTTGAGAAAGTGTTGTCATCCGAGATTTCTTATTATTGCTCGCTAGTTGACTATGCCATTGATATGAGTAAACATGAGACCTGAGAGTTATTGTGAATATGGTTAGTTCATAATCTTTGCTGAAAACTTGAATGCCGGCTTTACATATTTACAACAACAAGAGCAAATAGAGTTTGTAAAAGTTTTTCTTTATCACTTTCAGTTTGTCAACTGAATTGCTTGAGGACAAGCAACGGTTTAAGCTTGGGGGAGTTGATACGTCTCCGTCGTATCTACTTTTCCAAACACTTTTGCCCTTGTTTTGGAATCTAACTTGCATGATTTGAATGGAACTAACACGGACTGACGCTATTTTCAGCAGAATTGCCAGGGTGTTATTTATGTGCAGAAACAAAAGTTCTCGGAATGACCTGAAACTTCACGAAACGTCTTTTTGGAAATAATAAAAAAATTCCTTGCAAAAGATGAAGACCAGGGGGCCCACACCCTAGCCACGAGGGTGGGGGGCTCGCCTGCCCCTGGGCGCGCCCCCTACCTTGTGGGCCCCCTGGAGCTCCTCCGACCTCAACTCCAACTCTATTTATTTGCTTTCAAGGAGAAAAAAAATCAGGGAGAAGGATTCATTGCGTTTTACGATACGGAGCCGCCGCCTAGCCCTAAAACCTCTCGGGAGGGCTGATCTGGAGTCCGTTTGGGGATCCGGAGAGGGGAATCCGTTGCTGTCATCATCATCAACCATCCTCCATCACCAATTTCATGATGCTCACTGCCGTGTGTGAGTAATTCCATCGTCGGCTTGCTGGAAGGTGATGGTTTGGATGAGATTTATCATGTAATCGAGTTAGTTTTATTAGGGTTTGATCCCTAGTATCCACTATGTTCTGAGATTGATGTTGCTATGACTTTGCTATGCTTAATGCTTGTCACTAGGGCCCGAGTGCCATGATTTCAGATCTGATGCTATTATGTTTTCATGAATATATGTGAGTTCTTGATCCTATCTTGCAAGTCTATAGTCACCTACTATGTGTTATGATCCGGCAACCCCGGAGTGACAATAATCGGGACCACTCCCGGTGATGACTGTAGTTTGAGGAGTTCATGTATTCACTATGTGCTAATGCTTTGCTCCTCATCCAATAGGTCAGGTGCTTCTTGACATGCTTTTTCATTGTCAGCTTCAACAAAAGCCGCCACACGAGGTGAGTCATGACGGATGTCACTAGGGAGAACCGCCTCTGCTCCGTAAACCATGAAGAAAGGCGTGTACCCCGTAGATATGTTAGGGGTGATATTAATGCTCCATAACACGAAAGGTAACTCCTCCACCCAACAACCCGGCGTCCTCTGTAAGGGAATCATAAGTCGGGGCTTGATGCCTCTCAGGATCTCTTGATTGGCTCTCTTAGCTTGACCATTAGATTGGGGGTGAGCCACTGACGATACATCAAGCCGGATATGCTCATGTTAACAAAATTCTTTCATAGCACCCTTGGAGAGATTAGTGACATTGTCTATTATAATACTACGCGGGAAGCCAAAATGGAAGATCACCTTCTCCATGAATTGAACCGCCGTTGCCGCATCACACTTACTGACTGGCTCTGCCTCAACCCACTTTGTAAATTTGTCAACTGCCACCAGGAGATGTGTCTTTTTGTCCTTGGATCTTTTGAAAGGTCCAACTATATCAAGCCCCCAAACTGCAAACGGCCAAGTAATTGGAATCACCCTCAATTCTTGAGCCGACACATCGGCTCGTCATGAAATTTTTTGACACCCATCACACCTGCTGACCAGGTCTTCAGCACCAACATGAGCTGTTAGCCAATAAAACCGATGACGAAAAGCTTTAGCTACAAGAGACTTTGAACCGGCATGATGACCACAATCTCCTTCATGAATCTCACGCAGGATCTCACGGCTCTCTTCTGGAGAAACACATCGTTGAAAGGCCCCTGTAACACTATGGTGATGCAGCTCTCCATTGATAATTGTCATTGACTTAGACCGCCGGGTTATCTGCCTGGCTAAGGTTTCATCCTCAGGTAACTCGTCCCAGGTCATATAAGCCAAATAAGGGACTGTTCAATCAGGAATTACATGAAGAGATGCCACCAACTGAGCCTCTGGGTCAGGAATAGCCAAGTCCTCCTCTGTAGGTAACTTGACCGACGGGTTATGTAAAACGTCAAGAAAGACATTAGGCGACACCGGTTTATGTTGAGAACCCAACCGGCTTAAGGCATCCGCCGCTTCATTTTTTCTCCGATCAACATGATCAACTTGATAACCCTTGAAGTGACCAGCAATAACATCCACTTCTCGTCGATAAGCCACCATGAGTGGATCCTTAGAATCCCAAGTACCAGAGATTTGTTGAGCCACCAAATCTGAGTCACCAAAGCACCTAACCCGTCTTAAGTTCATCTCCTTAGCCATCCGAAGACCATGGAGCAAGGCCTCATATTCAGCTGCATTGTTAGTGCAAGGCAACATCAAACGGAGAACATAACAAAATTTATCGCCTCGAGGGGAAGCAAGCACAACTCCAGCCCCCGAGCCCTCCAATTGCCTGGACCCATCAAAGTGAATAGTCCAATACGTGTTATCTGGCTTTTCCTCAGGCATCTGCAACTCTGTCCAGTCATTGATGAAATCCACCAGCGCCTGAGACTTGATGGCCGTGCGAGGCATATATTTCAAACCATGAGGACCAAGCTCAATGGCCCACTTGGCTATCCGACCTGTGGCTTCCCAATTCTGAATAATGTCCCCTAAAGAAGCAGAACTAACCACAGTGATGGGATTACCTGATACGTCTCCAACGTATCAATAATTTTTGATTGCTCCATGCTATTATATTATCTATTTTGGATGTTAATGGGCTTTATTTTACACTTTTATATCATTTTTGGGACTAACCTACTAACCGGAGGCCCAGCCCAAATTGCTGTTTTTTGTGTGCCTATTTTAGGGTTTCAAAGAAAAGGAATACCAAACGGAGTCCAAACGGAATGAAACCTTCGGGAACACGATTTTCTCAACGAACATGATCCAGGAGACTTGGAGTGGCCGTCAAGAAACAAGGGAGGAAGGCAGGAGGCAGGGGGCGCGCCTACCCCCCTAGGTGTGCCCTCCACCCTTGTGGGCCCTCTGTTGCTCCACCGATGTACTTCTTCCTCCTATATATATCCACGTACCCCCCAAACATCCAGGAGCACCACAAAAACCTAATTCCACCACCGCAACCTTCTATACTCGAGAGATCCCATCTCGGGGCCTTTTCCGGAGCTCCGCCGGAGGGGGCATTGATCACGGAGGGCCTCTACGTCAACTCCATGGCCTCTCCGATGATGTGTGAGTAGTTTACTTCAGACCTACGGGTCCCTAGTTATTAGCTAGATGGCTTCTTCTCTCTCTTTGGATCTCAATACAAAGTTCTCCTCGATTCTCTTGGAGATCTATTCGATGTAATCTTCTTTTGCGGTGTGTTTGTCGAGATCCGATGAATTGTGGGTTTATGATCCAGATTATCTATGAACAATATTTGATTCTCCTCTGAATTCTTTTATGTATGATTGGTTTATCTTTGCAAGTCTCTTCGAATTATCAGTTTGGTTTGGCCTACTAGATTGATCTTTCTTGCCATGGGAGAAGTGCTTAGCTTTGGGTTCAATCTTGCGGTGTTCGATCCCAGTGACAGAAAGGGAACCGATACGTATTGTATTGTTGCCATCGAGGATAAAAATATGGGGTTTATATCATATTGCATGAGTTTATCCCTCTACATCATGTCATCTTCCTTAAAGCATTACTCTGTTCTTATGAACTTAATACTCTAGATGCATGTTGGATAGCGGTCGATGTGTGGAGTAATAGTCGTAGATGCAGAATCATTTCTGTCTACTTGTTCGGACGTGATGCCTATATGCATGATCATACCTAGATATTCTCATAACTATGCTCAATTCTATCAATTGCTCGACAGTAATTCGTTTACCCACCGTAATACTTATGCTCTTGAGAGAAGCCACTAGTGAAACCTATGGCCCCCGGGTCTATCTTTCATCATATTAATCTTCCAATACTTAGTTATTTCCTTTGCCATTTATTTTACTTTGCATCTTTATTTCTGTTTATCATAAAAATACCAAAATATTATCTTATCATATCTATCAGATCTCACTCTCGTAAGTGACCGAGAAGGGCTTGACAACCCCTTTATCGTGTTGGTTGCGAGGTTCTTATTTGTTTGTGTACGTGCGTGGGACTTGAGCGTGATCTCCTACTGGATTGATACCTTGGTTCTCAAAAACTGAAGGAAATACTTACGCTACTTTGCTGCATCACCCTTTCCTCTTCAAGGGAATACCAATGCAGTGCTCAAGAGGTAGCATGACCCAGAAAATATTGCTTAAGATTCTGACTGGCCATGAATACCCCATGTACAAGCTTCTGCTAGTGTGAATATCTCTGCTTGGACTCAATAAGCACCTCACTGATGTAGTTAACCGGCCTTTGAACCGAATATTCCTTGCGTGCCTCCTTCCGTTCCACCACAATAGCCATGCTGACAGCCCGGGCATTGGCAGCCACGTACAACAACAATTGCTCTTTATCAACAGGAGCAGCCAGAACAGGTGGCTCAGCTAGCTGCTTCTTCAAGTCCTCAAATGCCGCATTAGCGGCATCACTCCAGACAAAATTATCTGTCTTTTTCATCATCTGATACAGAGGGGTAGCCTTCTCTCCCAACCGGCTTAACGCCGCAATACGACCCGCCAGACATTGCACATCATTGACACATGCCGGTTTAGCCAGAGAAGTGATGGCATTGATCTTCTCCGGATTAGCTCCAATGCCCCTGTTAGACACCAAAAAGCCTAAGAGTTTACCTGTCGGAACACCAAAAACACACTTGGCCGGGTTAAGCATCATTTTATAAACCCAGAGACTGTCAAAGGTTTCCTCCAAATCGTCTATCAATGTCTCCTCTCTGGATTCACCATAATATCATCCACATAAGCATGAACATTGCGCCCAATTTGATCATGAAGGCAATTCTGCACACATCTCTGATAAGTCGCCTGAGCACTCTTGAGCCCAAAAGGCATAGACACATAGCAGAAGGCTCCAAAGGGAGTTATGGAAGCTATCTTTTCCTGGTCCTTAACTGCCATCTTGATCTGATGATAACCAGAATAAGCATCCAAAAAACCCAAATGCTCACAACCCGCCGTAGCATCGATAATCTGATCAATACGAGGGAGAGCAAAAGGATCAGCCGGGCAAGCCTTGTTTAAATCCGTGTAGTCCACACATACGCCAAGTGCCATTCTTTTTAAGTACCAGCACCGGGTTAGCGAACCACTCAGGATGAAACACCTCAACAATAAACCCAGTCGCCAAGAGCCAGGCTACCTCTTCACCAATGGCCTTACGCCTCTCTTCGTTGAAGCGATGAAGAAACTGCTTGACCGGTTTAAACTTGGGATCAATATTAAGAGTGTGCTCAGCGAGTTCCCTCGGTACACCTGACGTGTCTGAAGGTTTCCATGCAAAGATGTTCCAGTTCTCATGGATGAACTCGATAGCGCGCTTTCTTATTTCGGATCCAGGTTAGCACTGGTACAGAACTGCTTGGATGAATCGCCAAGAACAAAATCAACCATCCTGGTATCATCCGCCGATTTAGACTTCAAGACCGGATCATGCTTTGTAGTTGGTTTTTTCAAAGATGCCATATCCGTCGGATCAACATTGTCCTTATAAAATTTTAACTCCTCCGTTGCACAAACCGACTCAGCATAAGCCGCATCACCTTCTCCACATTCCAAAGCTATCTTTCGGCTCCCATGCACTTTAATGGTCCCCTTGTAACCCGACATCTTGATCTGCAGATAAACATAACAAGGCCGCGCCATGAACTTGGCATAAGCCGGCCGTCCAAACAGAGCGTGATATGGGTTGTGAATCTTGACGACTTCAAAGGTCAATGTCTCTGACCTAGAGTCATGATCATCTCCAAAAGCAACTTCCAGAGCTATCTTACCAACTGGGTACGCCGACTTACCAGGCACCACGCCATGGAAAATAGTGTTCGACGGTTTAAGATTTTTATCCGTCAACCCCATGCGAAGGAAGGTTTCATAATACAGGATATTGATGCTGCTCCCTCCGTCCATGAGTACCTTGGTAAACTTATACCCTCCAACCTGAGGTGCGACCACCAATTCCAGGTGACTCGGATTATCAACCCGGGGCGGGTGATCTTCCCGACTCCACACAATGGGATGCTCAGACCAGCGCAAGTAACAGGGAACTGCCGGTTCAACAACGTTCACTGCCCTCTTATGAAGCTTCTGATCCCATTTGCATAAACTTGTGGTGAAAACGTGGTACTGCCCACTATTCAACTGCTTTGGGTTACTCTAATACCCAGATTGTTGTTGTTGATTCCCCTTACCTGACTGTTGTTGACAACCACCCTGATTTCCTTGATTGCCTTGGAACCCAGAGCTAGAACCGCCACCGCCATAACCCGGTCCATGAGAACCAGATCTTGGGCCACCACCCGGCCCATGATTGTCTTCAAAGATATTGGAATTTTTATACTCCTTCATGATGAAGCAATCCTTCCAGAGGTGGCCAGATGGTCTTTCTCACATCCCATGCCTTGGGCAAGGCTGATTTAACATCTGCTCAAGACAAAAGCCTGATCCTCCGAGCCGTGGGGGCGGTTTACCTTTATGACGCTGGCCGTTATTCTGCGCACTGGTGTTAGGCAAAAAGTCCATACTATTATCAGCTTTGCGCTTACCACTGCCTCCCTGATTCGCTGGATTATGCCGCTGCCCTTTGGTGTTGCTGCTCTTCTTTCCCTTTCCCGGCTTTTCATCATCAGACTCGGGGGTCCTTGTGTAACGCCCTCGATGCGGCTATATCTCCCACGTGTCGAAGCACGACTTAGAGGCATAACCGCATTGAAAGCAATGTCGCAAGTGAGGCAATCTTCACACAACCCATGTAATACATAAGGGAAAAGAGATACATAGTTGGCTTACAATCGCCACTTCACACAATACATGAATAAAGCATTACATTCATCCAAATACACTCAAGGTCCGACTAGGAACCAAAATAAAAGAAGACTACCCCAAAAGTGACACAGATCCCCGATCGACCCCAACTGGGCTCCACTACTGATCAACTAGAACAAAGCAACACAAAGGACAAGATCTTCATCGAGCTCCTCCTTGAGCTTGGTTGCGTCATCTACACGGTATCATCGGCACCTGCAAACTGGTTTTGGAAGTATCTGTGAGTCACGAGGACTCAGCAATCTCACACCCACGCGATCAAGACTATTTAAGCTTATGGGTAAGGTAAAGGTATGAGGTGGAGCTGCAGCAAGCGACTAGCATATATGGTGGCTAACCTATTCGCAAAAGAGAGCGAGAAGATAAGGCAAAAGCACGGTCGAACAACTACGATCAAGAAGTGATCCTAGAACAACCTACGTCAAGCATTACTCCAACACCGTGTTCACTTCCCGGACTCCGCCGAGAAGAGACCATCACGGTTACACACGCGGTTGATGTATTTTAATTAAGGTCAACTTCAGGTTTTCTACAACCGGACATTAACAAATTCCCATCTGCCCATAACCGCGGGCACGGCTTTCGAAAGTTCAAATCCCTGCAGGGGTGTCCCAACTTAGCCCATCACAAGCTCTCACGGTCAACGAAGGATATTCCTTCTAGCGGGAAGACCCGATCAGGCTCGAAATCCCGGTTACAAGACATTTCGACAATGGTAAAACAAGACCAGCAAAGCCACCCAGATGTGCCGACAAATCCCGATAGGAGCTGCACATATCTCGCTCTCAGGGCACACAGGATGAGCAAGGCGTCGGGTAAGCCAGCCTAGGGTTGCCCCTGGTAGCCTCGGACATCGCTCAATTGGACCAACACTTAGAGAAGCACAGGCCCGGGGGAGTTAAAATAAAGATGACCCTTGAGCCGGCCGACTCAAGGGAAAGAAAAGGCTAGGTGGCAAATGGTAAAACCAATGTTGGGCCTTGCTGGAGGAGTTTTATTCAAGGCGAACTGTCAAGGGGTTCCCATTATAACCCAATCGCGTAAGGAACGCAAAATCCGGGAACATAACACCGATATGACGGAAACTAGGGCGGCAAGAGTGGAACAAAACACTAGGCATAAGGCCGAGCCTTCCACCCTTTACCAAGTATATAGATGCATTAATTAGATAAGAGATATTGTGATATCCCAACAAGTAAACATGTTCCAACAAGGAACAACATCTCCATGTTCCAACAAGGAACAAACTTCAATCTTCACCTGCAACTAACAACGTTATAAGAGGGGCTAAGCAAAGCGGTAACATAGCCAAACAACGGTTTGCTAGGACAAGGTGGGTTAGAGGCTTGGTTTCACAATATGGGAGGCATGATAAGCAAGTGGTAGGTATCGTAGCATAGGCGTAGCAAAAGAGCGAGCAACTAGCAAGCAAAGATAGAAGTGATTTCGAGGGTATGGTCATCTTGCCTGAAATCCCGCAAGGAAGAAGAACGAGTCCATGAAGAAGACAAACGGACGTAGTTGAACGGATCCTCACAACACGATGTTATCGGAACCAACCCGAAGAAGCAACACCGGAAAGAAGCAAACAATCATGGTAAACAACCATCACATAGCCATGGCATGATGCGCAAACAAGTATGATGCATGTCCGGTTTAAAGAAGCATGGCATGGCAAAGGGCGCAAACAAAACTACAAGTTAAGTGGAGCTCAATATGCAACGGGTTGCATATTGACGGAACACCACATCGATTACTTAGTTATCTCTTGTTTAGGTACTCAACAATATTAAATGTTGTTAAATATGGCAAGAGAGAGAAACATAACAAAACTATACCATCTAACAATTTAAATGGGACCGGATATAACAAACAACAAATCCGGTAAGACCCCATATGCATTTATCAATTTGGTGCAACAACAATTTAAACATTTTAATTATTGTTATCATGATGCGGATGACATGAACAAGTTTAAGCAATTTTTATTAAAAGTTGACATGAGCATAAAGAAGCATTTGTCATCGTAGCGGAAACAAAAGGGGTGCCACGGCAACGATAATGAAAACGGTGACACGACAACATATCGGTCTTCGGTAACTCGATTGAGACATCGGTGCAAAGAAAGTGACGGGAGCGTGTCGTGCAAGATGGTGGGGTGATCCCGGTAACCGGGTTCCCACGGGTTAGCGGCAGAAGAGGAGGACCGAGCAAGTGACAACTCGGGCATGGTGCAAACATAGGGTGCAACTCATATATCACACAACATGCATTCGTTCCATGGGTCATCGTCTCGGCGGTTATACCTTCGAAGCAAGCGTTTCGGGCGAAACGAGATCATAGTGGAAGTAGTTGTTCACGCAACGGCGGTAGTGGAAGTAGTCGTTCTCGCTTTGTAGATGTTCATACTCCGTAGGTGTTTGGGATCAACACAAGGAACTTGACGTCCACGGTTCTTCGAGGGTCGACGGTACATGTTCTGTAGACGTTCGGGCGGCGGTAGTGGTACATGTTTTCGTAGATGTTCGAGTCATCGGTAGCGGTACTTGGTGAATCCCAAAGCGGTCTTGGCGCCTTCACGCGTAGGGATACTTATCGTCATGGTACTTGGGTCTTCGGACTTGCCGGTCTCGTCCTTGCGACGGTAGTCGAACTTGAGGTTTTTGGTCCATGGGTCTTCGACGACGGTAGTCGTTCTAGGCATCGGGCTTCGAGGTACTTGGCGACGTGGCGGTTCGGAAGACGAGGTAGAGGTACTTGACGCGTCACCATGTAGTTGTACTTGATGAATCCAGAATACTCCCGCTCGGGATGGGTGCAACGGAGGCAGCGTCATGCGGGCAGCGAGGGAAGGAGCAAGGGCTCATTGGACTACGCTGGAGACTTGCAACTGTGGCTTCTTGCAAGGAGACCGGCGCCAAGGACGAGGTTCGAAGCTCGAGGGAGAGTTGGTGTCCGACGCGGAGATGTCGTGTGATAGTAGCAGGAGAAGGCGCGGAGTTGTCCAGCTGGACGCGGTCAGGTGCAGGAGGGAGCTCGGGGAAACGATGGCGGCGCTGCTCGATTGAAGCAGAGGGCGGCGTCGGAGCATGGCCGCATCTTGGACAGGGAGACAGGGGAGGCTAGCACTAGTCGAGGCCGAACAAGGAGGGAGCAGGTCATGGGTGAGGCAGCAGCGTTGGAGGAGGTCGGGCGGTGGCTCCTGCTCGGCGACAAGCGAGGCGGCAAGGAGGAGGCGCTCGGGGAAGCTCGGGCTGCGCCCCTGTGCATGCGCGAAGATAGGGAAGGAGATGGGGATCGGGCCTCGCTGGAAGGAGTGGAGGGGCTCGGCGCGATGCGAGAGAGGCTAGGGAGGCTGAGGCAGCGCTAGAGGGAAGAGGGAGGGAGAGATCGACAGGAGGGGGAGGGGAGAGCCTCGAGGAAGAAGGGGATCGAGCGGGGCTCTCCCTCGCTCGATGCATGCGGGATTGGAGTGGCGGTGGATGGGAACGAGAGGGTGGAGATGTTGAGCGGCTAGGGTTAGAGGGTTAGGTGGGCCGGCGCGGTAGTTGGCCTAGGTGGGCCGACGCGGAAGGAGAGGCCCAAGTGGACTGTGGCTGGCCTAAGCTGAACTCCTCTCTCTCATTCCTCTCTAATTTGCTTTGACAGAAAACAAATAGAGAGAAGAAAAAAATAAACAGAGGGTTAGGGAAAGAATATTTCAGAAATTAAAATATTCTTGAAGCGCCGGAACTTTGCACAAAAAGGATAAAATGGTTTGGCAATATTTTAGAGATAGAAAAATAATTCAAGTTTGAATTAGATTCAAACTTGAGCCATTTTTGAATCCAACCAAAAACAAATCCAAAGGATCTGAAAATTGAAGGAGGTGGTCCTGGCACGGTATAGAATTTATAGGAAAAAAATGGACATTAATAGAGAAGGGGAAAATGGAACTAGCAACAGACGTGAAATAGAAGGAAAGGAGAAGGAGACGATACATGGGACGAAGGCATGGGGAAATATTTTGCAAGTGTGTCAAGGTAATTCCATAAGAATGGCATATTTTATTTAGCTCCCTAATATTGGGAGGATATGTTATAAAGAGAATCACCATGTGAATTCCCTCGATTTAAAAGGACCGAAGATCCATGCAATTTATTTAGTTGAGTTAAGAAAAGAAATGACATGATGGCATAATGACATGATGCAATGCACATGATGCAATGATGAATGCAAAGAACCAAACAAAACACACGACGAAACCCGGAAACCCTGGAAGGCATCTGAAGCTCCGGTCTTGGGGCGTCACACCTTGGTACCATCAGAGTCAGCATACTTACCCAGAGCCTCCATGAGTGTCCCCATGTCAATAAAGTGGCGTTTGAGCCGCCCTAATTTTTGCTTTAGGGGCGTGAAACGACAATTGTTCTCCAACATCAAGACCATTGAATCGGCATTGATGCGATCTGATGAGTGCAGGATTGTTGAGACCCGACGCACCCAATGGGTTTTCGAATCACCTTCTTCTTGGACACAGGAGGCTAAATCCACAATTGACATGGGCTGCTTGCATGTATCCTTGAAATTCTGGATAAACCGGGCTTTTAACTCGGCCCATGACCCAATAGAATTGGCAGGGAGCCCCTTCAACCAAGTGCGGACCGTTCCATCCAACATCAAAGGGAAATATTTAGCACATGCGGCATTGCTAACATCTAGTAATTCCATGGCCATCTCATAACTCTCGACCCATGCTTCAGGAGGTAAATCGGCAGTATAGGGCCTGTTTGGGACTGCTCCGCTTCACAAAATTTGGTTTCGCTCTACTAAATTCACTCTGGAGCAGTTTCATCTAGAAGTTGTAGTATTACCAAAGAGAATGTTTGGCTGCCATCTAGCTCCATCTAGCTAACCGAATTTGATTGGTTGAGGGGGAGAAACTAAGGGGTATCCACTTACTAGTGGCAGTGGTGGGTAATTTCCACCCAACTCCAGCTTCTAGAGTTTTTTGGAGCACCCCCTGAAGAGCTTCATAAAAAACTGGAAGTTGTACCCCAGATTCTAGTTTTTTTGCGGACCGGCATATCGTGGAGCTACCCCGTTTGGCTTGTGTTTTCTGGAGCGGAGCTGAATTTTAAGGGGTAGAGCAATCCCAAACAAGCTCATAGTTAGGCACCTTGCGAGGACCCTTGAAATCCTTGGGCAGACTCTCATTACGTAGACCCGATACTAAGCATGGCACACCCAAATTTCTAAAGGTTACACCTGGCTCCACAGAAATGGTTGGACGAACTGGAGTAGGCTGACGGGCCGCATACTGTGCCGCCAGCTCGGCCTCTCGACGTGCTCTACCTTGATCCACTACGTTCTGAGCATCAGCGCCACCGCCCGTCAGGTTATGTCCACAAGGCGGGTTATGGTTCCGTCCACTGCTTGACATAGCCGGCTCATCGATATGCCTGCTGTAACTCCGGCTCGGGCGAGGTGTGGAATGAATCCTGTCACGATTGTAAGAATAAGCCTGCTGCTGAACCAGTGCCATCTAAAGGAGCTCTCTAGCCCTCCGTGTTTCAATCGCCGTTGGTGACTCACCTTCAACCGGGAGTGTCACACCCTGCATTTTGTAACTCTTCATTTGCATTAATAAAGCATGAAAATTTGGACCAACAAAAACTTTTGCATTATTTGGCTTTTATTTTGGAGTTGGATTTCTTTGTGTGGTTTTTTAAAGTGCTCTTTAAAGTCAACACAACTCCACCTTCTGTACTTCATCTCCTTGCCCCAAACTTCTGCCAATGATCATGCCATGTGTATAGAGCAATATAGTATTTTCTTACAAAAATAATTTGGCCAAAAAGTATTTTCAAAAATTAGTTTTCCAAAAACCCCTGGATTTAGGTTTGCACTTCAAGTACCTGATTTGGGGTATGAAAAATATTTCAAAAGGTATATTTGAAACCTATTAGATATAGGATTCCCATAAACCCCAAAAATATAATTTTAAAAGTTATTTTCCTATTTTATTTAAAGGCTTTTTCTTAAGGCCAGAAATGGTCTTTAATAGGTTAAAATTATTTTAATGTTTCAAAAATATTTGAGAAAATTTAGGGAAACTCAGTGGACATATATTTTCCATATATATGAGTTTAAACACATGGTCATGTTCAAAATATTGGACAAAACCTCCCAAAACCATTTCTGCCCATTTCATGGATTTGAAATATTTCTACAGGAAATATTTTCATAAAAAATCCAAGAAAAATCTAGCAAGTCACAAATGCATATTGTGATCACCCTGCAAAGCCTCATGGCAATCAAGGTCACTTTGGTTCACCAAAATGCCCCAAAACCATCTCTGACCAGAATCAAATTTGAGCAAGTTTGTACTACCAACTTTCTCTCCTTGACCCTAACTTTTGTGAGCATGTTCATATGACCGAATGAGGCCACTACACCAAGTAGTGCATCAAGGAGAAGTGTTATGCTCAACTAGATCTACACAAGTCCATTTCTGCTCATTTCTAGGGTTTACAAAAGTTGCATTGGCAACTTTGCCCAAATAAGCTCCAAATTGGTGGAAGGCCCTAATTATATGTGTCATTTCACCCTGTGGAGTATCATGGCAATTGGAAATCATTTGCTTGTCAAAACCCTTATCAAACACCTTCTGCCATTTTACAAAAACCACTGTTTTGACCCCTTCCACTATTCTTGATAAGCTCAACTTTTTACCAGAGCTTAATCTAGTCACCTTATACCTCCAGTAGCAATGGAAAGACCTCAGATCAATTATTTTGGGGTGAAACCCTCACTTTCTCTCTCTGGACAGCCCCATTTCCACTCTTCTTCTTCTTCCCTCCTCACCCCAGTGGCCATCCAGAGCATCCAATGCCCCTCCCTACTTCTTTACTCCTCCCTTGAGCTACTGGACATGGTTGGCCGCGCCCAAAAGGCATAAAAAATGGCATGCCGGCCATTTGCATGCTCTGGAGCACGCTACAGTGCGCTCCCGCACTATAGCCGCCCCCTTCCAGCCACTTCCGGCCACCTCGGGCCTCCCCAGTGCGCCCGATGAGACGCCTCGGCGTCCGGGACACGGCAGCTGGTCGGCCCCCTCCTCCCTCTCTCTCTCCTGCCCCTGCTCGCACGCGCACCGGCCGCCCGAGAGCTCTAGTGAGCGAGCTCACACGCGCGGCGCCTCTGACCTCTCCCCACTCCTTCTCTCTATCTCTCTCGGCGT
This sequence comes from Triticum dicoccoides, assembly GCF_002162155.2. NCBI lineage: Eukaryota > Viridiplantae > Streptophyta > Magnoliopsida > Poales > Poaceae > Triticum > Triticum dicoccoides. The sequence continues at coordinate 604,817,684 of NC_041384.1, forward strand.
AGTCCACACCCAGGAACACCCCAGACACGGCGCCAGCTCCTCCCGAGCCCTGTGGCAACGAGCAGGACCTCACCGGCGCACGGGTCTACGGTGAGCCGTGGCTCGCCTACTTAAAGGCCTCCCCGAGCCCCCCTCTCCTCACCACTCGCTCTCTGCACCACCAAAACCTCACCCTGCACCCCCAGTTCCTCTCCAGAGACGCCCGAGCTCGAGATCGAGCTCCGCCGCTTCGGCTCGCCGGAGTCCGCGAGGTACCGGCCTCCCCCGCTCCTCCTCTGCCCCGATCTGAAACTGCCTCCTCCCACTGATCATTTCCCCTCTCTCCCCCGCCTCGTTTGCAGCCGGAGTCGATTGGAACGACCACCACCCGAAGCCTCTCCGCCGCGAGTCCTCGTCGCCGGCGAACCAGGCGACTCCGGTGACGTCCACCACCTCCACCCGAACGGCGACATGACGCTGAGCCCAGCCGTGCCCTTGCCCGACCTCGCCGTGCCCTGCATCATCGCCGGTGAGCTCGCCGTCCACCTGGACTCGGGGTTAGGGATGACAGGCGGGCCCCGCCTGTCAGCCTCTGCCCTCCATCGCCCCCCTCTCTCTCGCTGACGCCTGGGTCCCGCCCGTCAGGTTTAAACCTGGCACGCGCGCGTGCACCAGTGCGCTGGGCCGCCCGCAGGCTGGGCCTGCTGCCCGCAGCTGTTCTGGCCCAGCAGGCACAGTGCCCTTTTTCTTTTTCTTTTTTTGTGGCTTTTCCAAAAATTCCACAGGGTTAAATATTAATCCAAATGCAATAATTCCAACTCCCACATTTTTCTAAAAAGCCCACCTATTTAATGGTGTAACTCTCATAAATATCCATCAAACTTTTCTGCACTATTCAAATTTAAATTCAAATTTGAGCATTTATAATCCCCTCTGAAAATCCATTTCTCCTATTATACAACTCCAAATCCAAAACTAGGAATTTTCCCCTTCTTAGTTTTCAACCTAGTATTTAACAAAAATAAGTTGACATTTTTCTGAGCACTTTGGTTTTTCTGTTTTATTATTGCCTTATTTTCTCGTTATTATTTTGCGACGATAGATTGCGTTGCTGACGAAGGAGTTGGACCAAAAGACTTTGAAGACCCAAAAGACCTTGTTGAGCCAGGCAAGCAGCCCTTTGACCATGTCTATGAAACCCTTTTTATGCATTTCATATAGCACTTTATTATTGTTGCATCGGAATCATGATGAGAGGGTAGCCACTCTGGTGGGTTGCCTTCATTTCCTCCTTGTTGATACTTGCATTGTGCATGACCCTACCTCCTTATGAGGGCTATGCCGGTGGGAGTAGATAGGATGCTAAGTAGTGCTACGCTAAAGGGACGGGAATATGCATGGTGATGGAGACAAGTACTTTCAAAAGACTTTCCGAAAACCCCATCGGGTGCCACTTATGCCCGAGGGAGACAATGAGATGGGTAACCACTTGATGACGAAGTGGTGTACCAAGGCAAGTGCATGTGTTGTTTTCGAAAACGGATTAGATTTAAGATTTGTCGACTGTCCCAACCTTACATGCGCAACCACTCTACCCTTGTATGGGAAATGGCATTATTGATTACCTAGGACGATACTAGCTTGGAGCCCGCATTACTAGTGACGAGAGATTTGTTGGTGCGCTCTCTCGGGACGGGGTCGTGCCAGGTAGGGCGGCCATGACTGTTTTCACAGGGCACCGGATACACCGTTGTGTCCCCTCTCGGATGTTACGATCTCGAGTGAGTCTCGTATGATGTACATCATGAGGATACGGAACAACGAGTGGACTCCTTGTTAGTGTCGTCTAGGGAAAGGTAGTGATCGGGTGCTTACCTCGGGTACTTGAGGTACCGCGGGTCATGGATGGCACGGAAGCTCCCCGGATCTTGTGGGTAAAGTGTGCAACCTCTGCAGAGTGTAAAACTATTTGAATAGCCGTGTCCATGGTCAAGGACAGTTGGGCGGTGCTGCTTAAACTACGTCCACATGTTTACAAACCAGTGTGAGTGTTGGATAAGTGGGAAGAACTACTTGGGTCAAGTCAAAGGACTTGACATGATTGAGTTGGGTTGGTGCCCACTCTTTTTTATGTTGATATCTGTAACCTGTCCTCATGGTTACTTGAATTCTCCTGATGCATGTCTTACGAGTTGTTGAACATGTCATTGCACTCAAAATCTAGCTTTCCACAAAATTTACCTATATCATGCATTGTTGTACCTTGAACCAAAACATGGGTTGCTTGCGAGTACATTCAAAGTACTCATTGGCTTGCCACTGGTTATTTAATTGGCCAGGCATGGAAGAACAAGAGTTCGAAGAAGAGTTCTTTGAAGACGAACATGCGAACTAGGACGTTTCCCAGTCAGAATTCCTGTAGGGTTAAGGCAGATGGCATGGGTTCTACTTATCAACAAAGATTTCCGCTGCTTGTGTTTCATTTGATGTTCAGCCCTTAAGGCTTTATCTTTGTAAGACTTGACCATAATGGTCATAATTTGTGTAAGACGATATGCATGGATGTAAGACTCTTGTTATTCAGCTTCTGTGTGTTCAGTGAGCATTGATCTCTGGGATCACTATACACGTGCATTCGGTGATCTCGACTTATGAGTCGGGGTCCCCACAGGGAGAGCCACCAATCATGACGCCACAGCGATCATGTTATCCAAAGGGTTAGAGTAATGACCCGGTGGCGTCGGCACATGCTGCGGCGGGTTATTGTTCTGACGAGGCGGGTCCGTCGTGCGTGGCTGAACTGGTGTACTCGTCCCAGGTGCTTCGACCCGGTTTACCACTGCCGGGTTACTGGTTCCTGCTCCTGGCGTGTTAAAGAGATTTCTTGCCTCATAAACCGAGGCAGACGTACGAGTCTGATGCCTCCTCCTCATGACTTCGTTTGAAGCATTCTGATCTAGCATGAGCCGGTAAGACTCCAACAGAATCTGTTGTGACTGAGCATCCAAAGCGGCCCGCTCTTCGGCCATCCTAGCGTTTTCTGCGTTTAGCTCCTCCTTGGCCTGTGCTATCTCATCATGCAATTTTTCAACCGCGTCGTTATGTTGATCCTGATCCGCCGGGTTAACCATTGCTGTTAACAATGCCATCAGCTTATCCAGCAAATCAGTTAAAAAGTTGAGCCGGTGGGCGCATAGGGCCTCCTGCCCGGGTAGCCGTTGCTGCTGCTACTGACCCGGAAATCAGCTCTGTTGCCGTTGACGAGTGCTGCACAAGCTGTGTACCGGCCATGAAGATTGCAACCCGGTTCGGCGGCTTACAGGGGTCCGGAATGCTGTCACCATCGGAATAGCCCCCAAGCCGGCCGTCTTGCAGTTGATACAATGACTCGGTCTCACCGGTGGACCACTCATCATTAGAGTAAACAACCGTCTCACCACCAGATGCTGATTTATCCTCAGATTCCGCTCCATGGATGAATCCCACGAAGGCATGATTCATGGCGGGCTGAACACGGGCAGGTCTCGCACACTGAGCCATCTCGATGATGTCGGTGCAGATGTCCGGCTCAGAGCCCGGTTCGCCGATCTTGCCGATGAAGATGTGAATTCCGCCGAAGGGGACCCGATACCCGTACTCAATTGAGCCGGCCTCGGGGCCCCAGCCTGTGTCGTTGATGTAGAGCTTGCCGCAACGACTCTTGGTCATCCGGCCCATGGCGTATCCCTTGATCCCTTCGAATTTTCCCTCTAAGAACTTGAAACCATCGTGCGATAGCCCCACGGTGGGCGCCAACTGTCATGGAATTGTCACGATAGATGTCCTAGTGTGAGGACTTAGTCATGGAGCCATCGCAATGAGGTTAGCTTAAAGGGGTTAATCAGGATAAAGGACACGAGGAGTTTTATACTGGTTCGGCCCCTTGCGGTGAAGGTAAAGGCCTAATCCAGTTGGAGGTGGTATTGCTAGGGTTTCGATAACCAGGGAGCGGATACGCTTAACCTGGCTCTTGATCTGTTGTTTCATGCCCTAAGCCGCTACCGGGTCGTCCCCTTATATACATGGGTTGACGCCCTGCGGCCTACAGAGTCCCGGCCGGCTCATACAAACGTGCCCGGCTCGTTGACTTATCTTACATGCCTTGTAATACAAGTTTACATATACATGGTGGTTTACATCCGTGGGCCTTAAGCTGCCTTTCGGGTTTGGGCCCTCTACTAAGCCTATCAATGAACCGCCATTGTTAATATGCTCTTGGGCTTCATTGAGATGAACCACCATAGGGATGACCCGACCCCTCCTGGGCGGGTCATACCTGATAGCCATATCCCCAACAAAGATGGTGTAAGAAAAAGAGACCAATTCAACGAAACTCCAAGCCATCAAGGGCAAATCAAATGAATCATTACCTCAACAAGATAACTCATTGGAGGCACAACTAACAACCAAGTATGAACATAACCTTATGAAGGAAATATGCCCTAGATGCAATAACAAAGTTATTATTTATTTCCTTATATCATGATAAATGTTTATTATTCATGCTAGAATTGTATTAACCGGAAACTTAGTACATGTGTGAATACATAGACAAACAGAGTGTCACTAGTTTGCCTCTACTTGACTAGCTCGTTGAATCAACGATGGTTATGTTTCCTAGCCATAGACATGAGTTGTCATTTGATTAACGGGATCACATCATTAGAGAATGATGTGATTGACTTGACCCATCTGTTAGCTTAGCACGATGACCGTTTAGTTTGTTGCTATTGTTTTCTCCATAACTTATACATGTTCCTATGACTATGAGATCATGCAACTCCCGAATACCAGAGGAACACTTTGTGTGCTACCAAACGTCACAACGTAACTGGGTGATTATAAAGGTGTTCTACAGGTGTCTCCAATGGTGTTTGTTGAGTTGGCATAGATCAAGATTAGGATTTGTCACTCCGAGTATCGGAGAGGTATCTCTGGGCCCTCTCGGTAATGCACATCACTATAAGCCTTGCAAGCATTGTGACTAATAAGTTAGTTGCGGGATGATGCATTACGGAACGAGTAAAGAGACTTGCCGATAACGATATTGAACTAGGTATTGAGATACCGACGATCGAATCTCGGGCAAGTAACATATCAATGACAAAGGGAACAACATATGTTGTTATGCGGTTTGACCGATAAAGATTTTCATAGAATATGTAGGAACCAATATGAGCATCTAGGTTCAGCTATTGGTTATGGACCGGAACTGAGTCTCGGTCATGTCTACATAGTTCTCAAACCCGTACGGTCCGCACACTTAACGTTCGGTGACAATCGGTATTATGAGTTTATGTGTTTTGATGAACCGAAGGTTGTTCAGAGTCCCGGATGTGATCACGGACACGACGAGGAGTCTCGAAATGGTCTAGACATAAAGATTGATATATTGGAAGCCTATGTTTGGACATCGAAATGGTTTCGAGTGGTTCGGGCATTTTTTTCGGAGTACTGGGAGGTTACCAGAACCCCTCGGGAGAAGTTATGGGCCTTATGGGCCATAAGAAGGAAGCACACTAGCCCACAAGGGGCTGGTGCGCCCCCCTTGGGCAGGAGGTCGAATTGGAATGGGTTGGGGGGGCTTTCCTTCTCTCCTACTCCTCATTCCCTTCCTCTCCTACTCCAACTAGGGAAAGGGGGGAATTCTACTCCCGGTGGGAGTAGGACTCCCCTAGGGCGCGCCATAGAGAGGGCCGGCCCCTCCCCTCCTCCACTCCTTTATATACGGGGGAGGGGCACCCCATAGATACACAAGTTGATCATTGATCTTTTAGCCGTGTGCGGTGCCCCTTCCACCATAATCCACCTCGGTTATATCGTACCGGTGCTTAGGTGAAGCCCTATTCCGGTAGCAACATCATCACCGTCATCACGCCGTCGTGCTGACGAAGCTCTCACTCGAAGCTCTACTGGATCGTGAGTTCGTGGGACGTCACTGAGCCGAACGTGAGCAGATCACGGAGGTGTCGTGCCTTTGGTGCTAGATTGGTCGATCGTGAAGACATACGACTAAATCAACTGCGTTGCCATAATGCTTCCGCTTATGGTCTACGAGGGTACGTGGACAACACTCTTCCCTCTTGTTGCTATGCATCACCATGATCTTGCATGTGCATAGGATTTTTTTGAAATTACTGCGTTCCCCAACAGTGGCATCCGAGCCAGGTCTATGCGTAGATGTTATATGCACGAGTAGAACACAAAGGAGTTGTGGGCGTGGGTATATACATATTGCTTGCTGTCACTAGTTGATTCTTGATTTGGCGGTATTGTTGGATGAAGCGGCTCAGACCGACATTACGTGTACGCTTACGCGAGACTGGTTCTACCGATGTGCTTCGCACACAAGTGGCTAGTGGGTGTCTGTTTCTCCAACTTTAGTTGAATCGGATTCAATGAACAGGGTTCTTTCTGAAGATCAAAAAGCAATCACTATACCGCGTTGTGGTTTTTTATGCGTAGGTAAGAACGGTTCTTGCTCAGCCCGTAGCAGCCACGTAAAACTTGCAACAACAAAGTAGAGGACGTCTAACTTGTTTTTGCAGGGCATGTTGTGATGTGATATGGTCAAGACGTGATGAGATATAAATTGTTGTGTGAGATGATCATGTTTTGTTGAAGTTATCGGCAACTGGCAGGAGCCTTATGGTTGTATCTTTATTGCATAAGATGCAAGCGCCATATAATTGCTTTACTTTATCGCTATGCGATAGCAATATTTGCAAAAGCAATAGTTGGTGAGACGACCATGTGACAACACGTTGATAGAAATCAAGATGATGGAGATCATGGTGTCATGCCGATGAAGATAGAGATCATGACGGTACTTTGGAGATGGAGATCAAAGACACAAGATGATAATGGCCATATCATGTCACATATTTTGATTGCATATGATGTTTATCTTTTATGCATCTTATTTTTCTTAGTACGACGGTAGCATTATGAGATGATCCCTCACTAAAATTTCAAGGTATAAGTGTTCTCCCTGAGTATGCACCGTTACGATAGTTCATCGTGTCGAGACACCACATGATGATCGGGTGCGATAAGCTCTACGTTCACATACAACGGGTGCAAGCCAGTTTTGCACACGTGGAATACTCGGGTTAAACTTGACTCTATTGTAGATCAATAGCTCGCGATGTAGCTCCCCGTATATTTTTTGATATGTTCATAGAGAAAAATAAGTTGAAATATGATAGTAGAAATGATGCGGACTGGGTCCGTGATCTGAGGATTATCCTCATTGCTGCACAGAAGAATTATGTCCTTGATGCACCGCTAGGTGACAGACCTATTGCAGGAGCAGATGCACACGTTATGAATGTTTGACAAAGCTCGGTATGATGACTACTTAATAGTTTAGTGCACCATGTTTTACGGCTCAGAACCAGGACTTCAAAAATGTTTTGAACGCCACAGAACATATAAGATGTTCTAAGAGTTGAAATTGGTATTTCATACGCATGCCCATGTCGAGAGGTATGAGACCTCTGACAGTACTTTGCCTACAAGGTGGAGGAGAATAGCTCAACCAGTGAGCATGTGCTCAGATTGTTTGGGTACTACAATTGCTTGAATCAAGGGGGAGTTAATCTTCCAGATAAGAGAGTAATTGATAAAGTTCTCTAGTCACTATCACCAAGTTACTAGAACTTAGTTATGAACTATAATATGCAAGGGATGATGAAAGTAATTCCCAAGCTCTTAGCGATGCTGAAATCGGTGAAGGTAGAAATCAAGAAATAGCATCAAGTGTTGATGGTTAACAAGACCACTAGTTTCAAGAAAAAGGCAAAGGAAAAGAAAGAGGAACTTCAAAGAAGAAAGGCAAGCAAGTTGCCACTCCCATGAAGAAGCTCAAAGCTAGACCCAAGCCTGGAACTAAGTGCTTCTACTGCAAAGGAAATGGTCACTAGAAGTGGAACTGCCCTAGATACTTGGTGGATAAGAAGGATGGCAAAGTGAACAAAAGTATATATTTGATATACATGTTATTGATGTGTACTTTACTAGCATTTATAACAACACCTCGGTATTTGATACTGGTTCAGTTACTAAGAGTAGTAACTCGAAACGGGAGTTGCAAAATAAACAGAGACTAGTTAAGGGCGAGGTGATGATGTGAGTTGGAAGTGATTCCAAGGTTGATAAGATCACCATGCACACTCCATTTACCTTCGGGATTAGTGTTGAACCTAGAAGAAATGTTATTTGGTGCTTGCGTAGAGCATAATATGATTGGATCATGTTTATTGCAATATGATTATTCATTTAAGTCAAGGATAATTGTTATTCTGTTTACGTGAATAAAACCTTCTGAGGTCATACACCCAAGGTGAATGGTTTATTGAATCTCGATCGTAGTAATACACATATTCATAATATTGAAGCCAAAATATGCAAAGTTAATAATGATAGTGCAACTTATATGTGGCACTATTGTTTAGGTCATATTGGTGTAAAGCGCATGAAGACACTCCATGTTGATGGGAGTTTGGAATCACTTGATTATGAATCATTTGATGCTTGTGAACCATACCTCGTGGGCAAGATGACTAAAACTCCATTCTCCGGAACAATGGAGCAAGCAACTGACTTATTGGAAATAATACATACTGATGTATGCAATCCGATGAATGTTGAGGCTCGCGACGGGTATCGTTATTTTCTGATCTTCACAGATGATTTGAGCAGATATGGGTATATCCACTTGATGAATCATGAGTCTGAAACATTTGAAAAGTTCAAAGAATTTTAGAGTGAAGTGGAAAATCATAGTAACAAGAAAATAAAGTTTCTGCGATCTGATCGTGCAGGAGAATATTTGAGTTACGAGTTTGGTTTTCATTTGAAACAATGCAGAATAGTTTCGCAACTCATGCCACCTGGCACACCACAGCGTAATGGTGTGTCCGAACGTCATAACCGTACTTTATTAGATATGGTGCAATCTATGATGTCTCTTACTGATTTATCACTATTGTTTGGGGTTATGCATTAGAGACAGCTGCATTCACGTTAAAAAGGGCACCATCTAAATCCGTTGAGACGACACCATATGAATTGTGGTTTAGCAAGAAACCTAAGCTGTCGTTTCTTAAAGTTTGGGGCTATGATGCTTATGTGAAAAAGTTTCAACCTAATAAGCTCGAACCCAAATCGGAGAAATGTGTCTTCATAGGATACCCAAAGGAAACTGTTGGGTACACCTTCTATCACAGATCCGAAGGCAATATATTCGTTGCTAAGAATGGATCCTTTCTAGAGAAGGAGTTTCTCTCGAAAGAAGTGAGTGGGAGGAAAGTAGAACTTGATGAGGTAATTGTACCTTCTCCCGAATTGGAAAGTAGTTCATCACAGAAATCAGTGCCAGTGATTCCTACATCAATTAGTGAGGAAGCTAATGATGATGATCATGAAACTTCAGATCAAGTTACTATAGAACCTCGTAGGTCAACCAGAATACATCCTGCACCAGAGTGGTACGGTAATCCTGTTCTAGAGGTCATGTTACTTGACCATGACAAACCTATGAACTATGAGGAAGCGATGATGAGCCCAGATTCCGCGAAATGGCTTGAAGCCATGAAATATGAGATGAGATCCATGTATTAGAACAAAGTATGGACTTTGATTGGCTTGCCCGTTGATCGGTGAGCCATTAAGAATAAATGGATTTCAAGAGGAAGACGAACACTGATAGTAGTGTTAATATCTACAAAGCTCGAACTGTCACAAAAGATTTTCAACAAGTTCAAGATGTTGACTATGATGAAATTTTTCTCACTCGTAGCGATGCTTAAGTATGTCTGAATCATGTTAGAAATTGCCACATTTTATGAAATCTGGCAAATGGATGTCAAAACTGCATTCCTTAATGGATTTCTTAAAGAAGAGTTGTTTATGATGCAACAAGAAGGTTTTGTCAATCCTAAAGGTGCTAACAAAGTGTGCAAGCTCCGGTGATCCATCTATGGACTGGTGCAAGCATCTCGGAGTTGGAATATATACTTTGATAAAGTGATCAAAGCATATGGTTTTATACAGACTTACGGTGAAGCCTGTATTTACAAGAAAGTGAGTGGGAGCACTACAACATTTCTGATAAGTATATGTGAATGGCATATTGTTGATCAGAAATAATGTAGAATTTTCTGGAAAGCATAAAGGAGTGTTTGAAAAGAGATTTTCAAAGAAAGACCTCGGTGAAGCTGCTTACACATTGAGCATCAAGATCTATTCAGATAGATCAAGACGCTTGATAAGATTTTTCAATGAGTACATACCTTGACAAGATTTTGAAGTAGTTCAAAATGGAACAGTCAAAAAAGGAGTTCTTGCCTATGTTGCAAGGTGATAAGTTGAGTAAAGATTCAAAAAGCTGACCACAGCAGAAAATAGAAAGAGAATGAAAAGTCATTCCCTATGCCTCAGTCATAGGTTCTATAAAGTATGCTATGATGGGTACCAGTCCTATTGTATACCTTAGCATGATTCCGGCAAGGGAGTACAATAGTGATCTAGGAGTAGATCACTGGACAGCGGTCAAAATTATCCTCAGAGGACTAGGAAATATTTCTCGGTTATGGAGGTGATAAAAGAGTTCGTCGTAAAGAGTTACGTCGATGCAAGCTTTTTACATCGATCTAGATGACTCTAAGTCTCGCTCCAGATACATATTGAAAGTGGGAGCAATTAGCTAGAATAGCTCCATGCAGAGTATTGTAGACATAGCAATTTGCAAAATACATACGAATCTGAATGTTGTAGACCCATAGACTAAACTTCTCTCACAAGCAAAACATGATCACTCTTTGGGTGTTAATCACATAGCGATGTGAATTAGATTATTGACTCTAGTAAACCCTTTGGGTATTAGTCACATGGAGATGTGAACTAATCACATAAAGATGTGAACTATTGGTGTTAATCAGATGACGATGTGAACTAGATTATTGACTCTAGTGCAAGTGGGAGACTGAAGGAAATATGCCATAGAGGCAATAATAAAGTTATTATTTATTTCCTTATATCATGATAAATGTTTATTATTCATGCTAGAATTGTATTAACTGGAAACTTAGTACATGTGTGAATACATAGAGAAACAGAGTGTTACTAGTTTGTCTCTACTTGACTAGCTCGTTGAATCAATGATGGTTATGTTTCCTAACCATAGACATGAGTTGTCATTTGATTAACGGGATCACATCATTAGAGAATGATGTGATTGACTTGACCCATCTGTTAGCTTAGCACGATGACCATTTAGTTTGTTGCTATTGCTTTCTCCATAACTTATACATGTTCCTATGACTATGAGATCATGCAACTCCCGAATACCGGAGGAACACTTTGTGTGCTACCAAACATCACAACGTAACTGGGTGATTATAAAGGTTCTCTACAGGTGTCTCCAATGGTGTTTGTTGAGTTGGCATAGATCGAGATTAGGATTTGTCACTCCGAGTATCGGAGAGGTATCTCTGGGCCCTCTCAGTAATGCACGTCACTATAAGCCTTGCAAGCATTGTGACTAATAAGTTAGTTGCGGGACGATGCATTACGGAACGAGTAAAGAGACTTGCCGGTAACGAGATTGAACTAGGTATTGAGATACCGACGGTCGAATCTCGGGCAAGTAACATACCGTTGACAAAGGGAACAACGTATGTTGTTATGCGGTTTGACCGATAAAGATCTTCGTAGAATATGTAGGAACCAATATGAGAATCTAGGTTCCACTATTGGTTATTGACCAGAACTGAGTCTCGGTCATGTCTATATAGTTCTCGAACCCGTAGGGTCCGCATGCTTAACGTTCGGTGACGATCGGTATTATGAGTTTATGTGTTTTGATAAACCGAAGGTTGTTCAGAGTCCCGGATGTGATCACGGGCATGACGAGGAGTCTCGAAATGGTCGAGACATAAAGATTGATATATTGGAAGCCTATGTTTGGACATCGGAATGGTTCCGAGTGTTTCGGGCATTTTTCCGGAGTACTAGGAGGTTACCAGAACCCCTCGGGAGAAGTTATGGGCCTTATGGGCCATAAGAAGGAAGCACACCAGGGCTGGTGTGCCCCCCTT